>NC_048232.1:47114525-47164994 GCF_002007445.2 Ailuropoda melanoleuca
TAGCCATTTGTATGTCTTCATTGGAAAAGTGTCTGTTCATATCTTCTGCCCATTTTATGATTTGTTTATTTGTTTCTTGTGTATTGAGTTTGAGAAGTTCTTTGTAGATCTTGGATACCAGTCTTTTATCTGTAGTGTCATTTGCAAATATATTCTACCATTCCGTGGGCTGCCTCTTAGTTTTTTTGACTGTTTCCTTGGCTGTGCAGAAGCGTTTTATCTTGACGAAGTCCCACAAGTTCATTTTATCGTTTGTTTCTCTTGCCTTTGGAGATATGTCATGAAAAAGGTTGCTGTGGCTGATGTCGTAGAGGTTGCTGCCTATGCTCTCCTCTAGGATTTTGATGGATTCCTTTCTCACATCGAGGTCTTATACACTTAACCAATTGAGCCACCCAGGTGCCCCAATAACATATTTTAGAAATTTTTTTGTATCAGCCAATCAAGACATACTTCATTTTTTAATATTTTCAAAATGTATTTCAATTATATTCAAAGCAATGGTAAAAATTAAATTTTACTCTCCTCTTCCCACACTCATATCTAAAAGCAGTGATTTTTAAAACCTTTTTTTGTTTGCTTTAAATTCCTTTGGTGATTCTTTCAAGCCACTAAATTATACGAGTGAACTTCTGTTATTACCTTTAGACAATCACTATCAACTCCCTTTCATGAAACAAGTATTTGGCTAATTTATATTGATTCTTTTCCTTCTCCTTTTTTTTTTTTAACTGTCTATGGTTAAAATGTACCTTATGTCTTTTTTACTTTATTGAGATATAATTGACCTATAACATTGTGTAAGTTTAAAGTGTACAAAATATTGATTTGAAATATATATATATATATGATTACTACAATAATTTTAGCTAACAGCTTCATCACATCACATAATCACATTCCTTTTTTGTGGTGAGAACATTTAAGATCTACTTTCTTAGTAATTTTCAAGTATATAATACAGTATTGTTAACTATAATCACAATGTTGTGCATTAGATCCCCAGAATTTATTCATCTTCTAGCTGGAAGTTTGTACTCTTTGACCAACATCTCCTCATTTCAGCTCCTGGCAACCACCGTTCTGCTCTCTATTTGTACAGATTTGGCTTTTGTAGATTCCACATATAAGTGATATCACACAGTATTTGTCATTTTCTGATTTATCACACTTAGCATAATGCCTTCAGGGTCCAACCTTGTCGTTTCAATTGGCAAGATTTCCTTCTTTCTCAAGACTGAGTAATATTCCATTGTAGGTAGACACCATATCTTCTTTATCCATTCATCAGTTGACAGATTGTTGCCATATATTGGTTATTATGAATAATGCTGCTATGAACATGGGGATACAGATACAGTTTTGACATCCTGTTTTCATTTTCTTAAGATATACACCCAAGTGGGACTGCAAAAAAATTAAAAAAAAAAAAGAGGTAAAGAAAAACAATCAATAAATGAAAAAACAACTTATGGATGGGAGAAAATATTTGCAAATCATGTATCTGAGAAGTGATTAATATCCAAAATACATTTTAAACACTCATATAACTCAATAACATAAAAAAAATAATCTGATTGAAAAATGGGCAAAAGAACTGAAAAGAAATGTTTCCGAAGAGGACATGCAGATGGCCAGCTGGGACAAGAAAATTTGCTCAACATTGATTACAACATCAGCCATCAGGGAAATACAAAGCAAAACCATAATGAAGGATCACCTGACATGTCAGAATAGCTAGAATCAAAAAGACAAGAAAAAACAAGTGTTGGTGAGGATGTGCAGAAAAGGAAACCTTTATGCACTGTTGGTGGGAATGTAAATCAGTGCAGCCACTGTGGAAAACAGTACGGAGCCTCCTCAAAAAATTAGAAATAGAACTAATAACCCTCTTTTTCCCCCTAATGTTTGATACTTATATTATTTTTGCAACTTTGAATAATATATTTATAATTATTTCTTGTTCTCATGAACTTTAATTAGTTTCCGGAATCCCCTCTAGTGCTCTTCCTTTTGAGCGAGAAACGACCCTACAATTTATTCTCCTTTAATCTCATGGAAAAAAGTTTTGTTGGAAAGTGGCTTCCCAGCTATGAACAACAATTGCCAGATATCTTGGTTGCTAAGTGTTATTGTGCGACAAAAATTTTGCCAATATTACATAAGTGGAAATGATGTCTGTTAGCTTCAATATCCTTGCTTGTGAGCAAATCTCTGTCTTCGGTCCTCTTCCCCTTTCCCTGGCTGAAAGATGGCTAACAGACACATGAAAAAATGTTCAAAATCATTAGCCATCAGGGAAATTCAAATCAAAACCACACTGAGATACCACCTTACGCCAGTTAGAATGGCAAAAATAGACAAGGCAAGAAACAACAATTGTTGGAGAGGATGTGGAGAAAGGGGATCCCTCCTACATTGTTGGTGGGAATGCAAGTTGGTACAGCCACTCTGGAAAACAGTGTGGAGGTCCCTTAAAAAGTTAAAAATTGAACTACCCTATGACCCAGCCATTGCACTACTGGGTGTTTACCCCAAAGATACAGACGTAGTAAAGAGAAGGGCCATATGCACCCCAATGTTCATAGCTGCATTGTCCACAATAGCCAAATCATGGAAGGAGCCGAGATGCCCTTCAACAGATGACTGGATTAAGAAGCTGTGGTCCATATATACAATGGAATATTACTCAGCTATCAGAAAGAACGAATTCTCAACATTTGCTGCAACATGGACGGCACTGGAGGAGATAATGCTAAGTGAAATAAGTCAAGCAGAGAAAGACAATTATCATATGATTTCTCTCATCTATGGAACATAAGAACTAGGAGGATCGGTAGGGGAAGAAAGGGATAAAGAAAAGGGGGGTAATCAGAAGGGGGAATGAAACATGAGAGACTATGGACTGTGAGAGGCAAACTGAGGACTTCAGAGGGGAGGGGGTGGGGGAATGGGATAGACTGGTGATGGGTAGTAAGGAGGGCACGTATTGCATGGTGCACTGGGTGTTATACGCAACTAATGAAGCATCAAACTTTACATCAGAATCAGGGGATGTACTGTATGGTGATTAACATAATATAATAAAATAAAATTAATTATAAAAAAAAAAAAAAGAAAGATGATGTTCAGTGCAGCCTCGGAAACTGCATGTTGAATATAGCAGAACTGTCATAGGCTTGGTTTCTGAATGACTGTATGGAGAGGAACCCTTTATTGACCAGGAACTTTAAAATAAGCTATCTCTTTAAAGCCATGGCATGTGGAAGTATCTATGTAATAATATCTTAGCTTTTTATTCTAAGAAATAAAATCTTTCCTGTGCCCATAATTTCCTCACTTTCCATCAGCTATACTGTATGGAGCCTATGTAACCGATGCTGTGACCCATATCCCGCCTGTCCCTCTCTGTGCCCGTATGTACCACAGCGCCCTATTGCAGTTCCTGCCTCTTCAAATCACAGGGCTCCCCAATTTACATTCAGGGCCTCTGGAAGTAGCAGCGGGAAGTACCACCCCAGGAGAAGTCCCTGGCCAATGATGGATTGGAGTTCGAAGATAAACACTCCAGCTTTCCTCCCCGTTGGGAAGGGTGAATTTGAGGCATGTTTTACATTGTCTCTGAAAGTTCTCCAGTGAGACTGCATTTTAGTTGCCCATCACAGTAACCTGCTTGATAACACACTCTTTATTTGGCTTTCTTTCCTTATTTCCCTCTTTCCCCTGCCAGTACTTTTTGGGCACAACTCTCAAATAAGTCACTTATCCTTGGACCTTTTCCTTAGGGTATACGGGGTTTGCTGTGGAGAAACTCAACATTATGCCAGAAGTCGACCCCTTGATGTGAGATTCTGGAATTGGGGAGCTTATCAGTCAGAAGGCAGTAAGAATTCCCTCACCAATTCTCCATAAGCTCACAGTGATGGCCTCTTAGGTTGTTCCTTAGGCCTAGTTAGTGGAGAAGCAAACACCTGGGCCTGGGTCAGGGATGGTTTGCTTGATATGTTGGCATGAGTGGAAAAAGAACTGTTGCTACACTGAGAGGTAGCTCTGCAGGACAGCAGTGAGGGAAAAGCCTCCTAATTGACACCATGTCATTCAGGACACCTGGTCATATACCTCAGGGCAGGAAAAAAAGTGATCTGGGGTAAGCAAACTCCTGGGAAGTGCTTCACAGCTTGGTAAAAGATGGATGCATACCTCGATGTGCCTAGCATCACAATTACTAAGGCTCTTATCTGTGACAGATTGTGATAAGGCACAGGTGGAAGGAGATGCACTGGCTTATGTTATAGCTCTAGCCCTTGTGAGACTTGAGGGAAAAAATTATATGACTCCCGGAGTTGATTTGCTATTGCTAGCTTCCATAGGAGTCCTGAAGGAAGAGTGTACAAGGCTCAGGTCAGCTGCCACGTAACAAAGGGATTGTACAAAAGCCAGAAGGTCTCCATGGTGATAATATAGAGAATCTCAAATCTTGCAGGTAAGGGGCTAGGATCTGCTGAAAAATCAGGTCCAATACCGGGAGTTTCACCGTGACTGTCATA
Source organism: Ailuropoda melanoleuca (assembly GCF_002007445.2). NCBI lineage: Eukaryota > Metazoa > Chordata > Mammalia > Carnivora > Ursidae > Ailuropoda > Ailuropoda melanoleuca. The sequence goes on from NC_048232.1 coordinate 47,119,073, forward strand.
CAGGAGGTTGAATTATCCATCCTCTTACATCAAAGTCAAGACCTGAGAGGGAAGGAGTGGGACCCTAAAGCCGGATGCAGATATTTGGATAAATAGACTTGAGAAGCTTGATTTCCCATATTTCCCTGAATGTTCTAGGTTATCAGGAATTCCACATCCCCCTCTTTGCAAGAGGACAAAGCCTCTCCCTGTTTGCATGCTTGTCTTCCTCAGGATCTTCCCCTGTTCCCAACACTGCCTTTAGAACAGTAAATACGGTTGTCTCAGCTTGGCTCGAGAAGTGAAGAACAGATCTTCCTCAATATGTTTATGTCCCCATAAGCTCACCATGAGTTGAAAATATCATAAGTTGAGAATGTATTCAATACACCTAACCTGCTAAGCATCACAGCTTAGCCTGACCCACCTTAAACATGCTCAGAACACTAACATTAGCCTACCATTGGGCAAAATAACCAAACAGTAAGCCTATTTTATAATAAAGTGTTGACTATCTCATGTCATTTAATACTGTCCTGAAAAACAGGATGGTTGTATGGGTACAGGAGGGTTGTGTGTCAGTTCTTGATCCCCGTGATCACGTGGGACTGGGAGCTGTGGCTCATTGTCTCTGCCCAGAGTCATGTGAGAGTATCCCATGGCATACCCTTACGTGGGAAAAGACCAGAATTCAAAATGTGAAGTATAGTTTCTACTGAATGTGTATTGCTTTTGCACCATTGTAAAGTCAACAAATTGCAAGCTGAACTATCGTAAGTCTGGGACCATCTGAACTGTAACTGATCAGGAGGAAAGGGATGATTTATCAAAAAAGCAGTAAGATCTGGTTAAATTATACTACCAGAAAGTGCCTCAGGATGAGTCTTAGAGTGCTGTGCCAGGGGTACAGGTTTAGGAGGGTGGAACGTATGACTGGGTAGTGGACATGAGGATATGCAGGTAGTCTGTCATAACTCAGGATTTAACAGTATGGAAATAGGGTTATGAGCTGGTCCTATCATTTTACTGGCATGACTCTTGGAATGATAGCCTACAGTAAACAAACTTGCTAGAACTGCCTTAGCAAAGTATTGCACAAGGGGTAAAAGATTCAGAGAATTGAGCATGTTAGAATGATCTTATTTTGTAAGTCTAGAAAAAATACTGCCTGACTAAGTTTCCTGGAAGGGCTCAGAGGACTTTTTTTTTTTTTTTTTTTTTTTTTTTTTTTTAAAAGGGGNAAAGATTCAGAGAATTGAGCATGTTAGAATGATCTTATTTTGTAAGTCTAGAAAAAATACTGCCTGACTAAGTTTCCTGGAAGGGCTCAGAGGACTTTTTTTTTTTTTTTTTTTTTTTTTTTACTAAAGTGGTAAGGAATTCACTATTGAAGGGCACCACCACGGATGAGAAGTGTATTAGTGATTGTCGCTGTAGGTTTCTGTTGATAGAAAATGCTTGTATAGAACTCATATCTCTGGGGTCAGTATGGATAATAAGATTATGGCACATTTGATATATGGTGGCAGCACTTAACCATCAATAGCAAAGTAGATATAATTATTATGATGGGCGTCAAAGTCAGAATGGCATGTAGAAATCTACTTTGGGGATCCACCTTAGTCGATAGACCAGAGGTCTCTTATGGATGAGATAGATGGGCAGCCCAGCATGATCCTGTGCCAGGGTCAACAAACTACAGCCTGTGGGTCAAGGCCAGCCATTTGCCTGTGGAACATAGCCACATCCATTTGTTTACCTATTGTGTATGGCTGCTTTGTGCCAAAGTGGCAAAGTCAAGTAGGTGTGATAGAGACTGATGGCCTGCAGAGCCATAAAATATTTACTACGTGAGCCTTTACAGAAAAAGTTTGCTGACGCTGACCTACATAATCAAAGAAGGTTAAGAACAAGTGAGACGATTGATCCCAGTCTTTGTGATGGAAAATCACAACTCTTATTTCTAGACCTGAGACAGTTTTCAGGCTCTGGGTTATTGATTCAAAGGGTAGAAGAAGGAATATCATAGAAGGCACATTTAATAGCCTTTCTCTCATTCCCTTCTCTTTAACAGAATAGCATACATGGGGGAAAGGAGAAATACCCAGATCTTTTGAGAGCACTTAGATATAGGTTCTGAACTGACACTCAGACCAGAAGACCCAGACATCAACTAGCCACCTTGTGGAGGGGGATATATAGAGGCCAGTTTATAAGTGAAGTCCTAGTCCATGTTTACTTTTCACACCAGCAGTATAGTCATTTCTCTGGTCCCAGAGGGAATATCCATGTTGGATACACTTTTTAGATGGTCAAGACCTCACATTGGTTTCCTGACCACAGCCCTTTGTCACCTACCATTGTAGCGATAACTCTTTCTAAACTCACAGGTACATCCTCTTTGAGAATTCCTTAAGGCCAACAAATGGAGCTGCAAAACACCTGGGCCTGGATCATGGATGGATTGCTTGAAATGTTGGTTCAAAGTAAGAAAGGACTGACACCACACTACTACCACTAAAGGTGGCCCTGGCAGATAATGGTGCTGGGAAAACTCTCCTAGTAGACAGAACTTCATTCGGTACACCTTGGCATCAACTTTATGTGAAGAAGGAAGAAGTGGTTCAAGACACACAAACTCCTGGAAATGGTGAATAGCTTTGTAGGTTGTTCAGGGATCTGAAAAGTGTTAAGGGCAGAAAATTGGAGAAGATACGGGGAAGAAGCATGCAGATGGACACATGTGGGAGTGACACAAATATTTGTGGATCTTTTGTGCTTTATGACAATTCTTACTACAGAGTATCAATTTCAGAGAAGCAGTTAAACCAGAAGGACAGAATTATTTGTCTAGTATATGTTAGACAGCCTATATTTTTCCACCTTCGCACGATTGGCTCATGAACAAAGAAGCTATGCTGGCAGGGATAATGGCTATCTCTGGGCCTAAGAGCATGAATTCTTTTTCAGCAAGGGTAATCTGCTGACTATCGACCAGTCAGCCACAGAACTTAACACAAAACTCTCAGTACAGCAGCATCTTTTTAGGAATGCAGCCAGTCACTGGGTGGCTAGTTGACTGTATTGACAGTAACTCATCTTTCCTGAGATTGATAAGTAGAAGTGCCAATAGTGCCTCAGCCAGCAGAATTGTCAAAGGGCTCACGGAGTGTCTGATTTAGTGTCAAGGGATCCCTATAGACCACTGCCTGGGACTAAGGACTCACTCTGGGATTCAGGGAGTACAACAAGGGACACTTGACCATGGACTCTACAGGTCAGGTGATCTCATAGAATGTTGGAAGGGCCTCTCAAAAGTGCACATAAGGTGTCAGCTTGGGGAAGACATTCCATAGTAGTAGAGCATTGTCCTTCAAGCTGTGGTACCGTACACTTCAAATCAATGAGACTGTAAGGCAAAGAGCTAAAAGACACGGGTCTATGAAACAAATGGTGGAAGTAGAAGGTCTTCAACTCATCATGACTCCTCTTTATCCTCTTAGAGAATTTGTGCTTTCTGTCCCTGCAGTTTAGTCTCTAACAGACTAAATACCTTGGTGCCTGAGTAGGGCGTGGAGTGGGGTGGAAACCCCAACCAAGGGCACAGTAAATGTTCAACTAAATTCAAACCTAAAGCTGCTACCCAGTCATTTTGGGCTCCTCATACCAGCAGACCAGTGGCTAGATAAAGAGTGACCACACTGGCAGGAGTAACTGACCATATTCTTATGTAGACCCTGGGGCGGTGAGGAGTCTGTCAGGACTCTGGGCATTCAGCAAGTTGCTTCTCACTGTTTCCATGTCCACTGATAATTATGAATGAGCAGTTTCAGGGACCAGGGCCTAACAAGGGTAAGGTGACTAAGGGCCCAGACATCTCATAACAAATGTGTGGGAGATACACCAAGTAAGCAACCTAGAACAGAAGGATTTCCAAAGATGAGGGGAATCTAGAACGAATGCTGGAGGAGGGAGAAGATGAATACCCAGGACAACAGTTTGTTCATGAGGCCTTATAAGTCTTCTTTTCTGAAGAAATTTTGACTGGCCACCAACTTGAAGGAGCGCTGGCACCTAGTGATGTTATCTTAGGGTGTGAGTAGAGCAATGGAAGATGTGGACATTAGCAGAAGCTGCCACACAGCTCTCATAACCCACTGGCATTCCTGTCCTCATACATGATGTCATCTCCTATAAACACCTGCGACTCCGCACAAGGGTTTTCTCTTGGCCCTCCCGCAGGGCAGGTCATAAGTATTAGGCCTCAGCGAACAGCACGTGGAATTTGGAGCATAATTACCACAGGTTTCTTGTCTCTCAGTAGAAACTAACTCTGAGGCTGGTTTTACATCATCTCCCAGGGTTCAGTGGGGCTCAGGCTCAGATGTCCATAAAAGTAATGTGTTCAATAATGTTCCTTTTATTGATTTCCTTCCTTTCTCTGGTTCATTTCCTCATTCCCCTGCTGGTAATTCCTGGGACTCTCTCCCCAGTAAAGGACTTGCACTCAAATCTGTATCTTCAAGGTCTCGTTCTAGGGAAATCCAACATGACATCTTGTTCCTGGTTTATAGTTTACATTCTATTTTGTCATTATAACCAGTCTTAAAGGCTTTGTCTTTAGATTCATTTTAAAAGCCAAAGAGCACAAAACAGACTCCGCATTATTATGACTAGTTATATATTGTTTGCTGCACAACAACATGGATCATGTTTTCTTCTCCATATGTCCAGTGATAGGCTTGCTGAGCCACTTGAAAGAAAAAGCTGAAAGTTGAATTAATTCCTTTTTCTCACATTGCATCAATTTACTTAAAATGCTATGCATCATTATTTACTTCGCATTTTTAGCATTCAGACGTCAGCACCCCCATGTTGCTATTTCTCTTTTTTTAAAATTGTATATGTATCCAAATGCTATTATCTATCATCTATCTATCAATTATCTTTATATCATTTAACATATGTATGTATGTGTATGTATATTTTTATAAGCATGTGATCATGTCATCTGAGAACAAGGTCAATTTTATTTATTTTCAGTCCTTATTCTTTTTATTTCCTTATTGTATTAGCTAGAAGTGCTAGTATAATAAGTAGAAGTAACGATAGCTTGTACAGGCATCCTTGTCTTAGGCTGAATTTCTTGTACAAAGATTCAATATTTTACCTTGTCTGAAATATGCTTTTTTGTAGGCACCCTTTTTTTCATTTAAAGAAGTCCCCTTCTGTTCTTAGATTGCTAAGTGTTTTAATCATTAGTGGGTATTTAATTTTATCAAGTATTTTTGCATCTATTAAGGTTATTTTTTCTCTATTATGTTAATGTAGTGAATTACATTTATTTGCTTTTTTAAACTAAAGCAAACCTTATATTCTGAGAAAAAATAAAAACTGGTTTGGTATAGATTCCTACTTGTATATAATGATATTTGATTGGCTAATATATGTTTAGAATTTTTTTTTTCCTTTTGAAAAAGAACTTGGCCTGTAACATTCCTCTTTTGTAATATCTTTGTCAGATTCTGGTAACAAAGTTATTCTGTCCTTATCAAAACAGTTGGAAAGTGTAAATTCTCCCTTCCTCCCCCCCCCGCCCCTTCCTCTTACCCTTCATAAACTTTGTGTGAGATTTGTTTTATTTATTCTTTAAATATTTACAAAACTTCTCTGGTATAGCCATCTGGGCCTGGGTTTTCTTGTGAGAAGGTTTTTAATTACAAATTATATTTTTTTCATATTCGATTAATTATATTCTCTAAGATCAGGCCCAGGTCCCTGAAACTGCTCATTCATAATTATCAGTGGACATGGAAACAGTGAGAAGCAACTTGCTGAATGCCCAGAGTCCTGAGAGACTCCTCACCGCCCCAGGGTCTACATAAGAATATGGTCAGTTACTCCTGCCAGTGTGGTCACTCTTTATCTAGCCACTGGTCTGCTGGTATGAGGAGCCCAAAATGACTGGGTAGCAGCTTTAGGTTTGAATTTAGTTGAACATTTACTGTGCCCTTGGTTGGGGTTTCCACCCCACTCCACGCCCTACTCAGGCACCAAGGTATTTAGTCTGTTAGAGACTAAACTGCAGGGACAGAAAGCACAAATTCTCTAAGAGGATAAAGAGGAGTCATGATGAGTTGAAGACCTTCTACTTCCACCATTTGTTTCATAGACCCGTGTCTTTTAGCTCTTTGCCTTACAGTCTCATTGATTTGAAGTGTACGGTACCACAGCTTGAAGGACAATGCTCTACTACTATGGAATGTCTTCCCCAAGCTGACACCTTATGTGCACTTTTGAGAGGCCCTTCCAACATTCTGTGAGATCACCTGACCTGTAGAGTCCATGGTCAAGTGCCCCTTGTTGTACTCCCTGAATCCCAGAGTGAGTCCTTAGTCCCAGGCAGTGGTCTATAGGGATCCCTTGACACTAAATCAGACACTCCATGAGCCCTTTGACAATTCTGCTGGCTGAGGCACTATTGGCACTTCTACTTATCAATCTCAGGAAAGATGAGTTACTGTCAATACAGTCAACTAGCCACCCAGTGACTGGCTGCATTCCTAAAAAGATGCTGCTGTACTGAGAGTTTTGTGTTAAGTTCTGTGGCTGACTGGTCGATAGTCAGCAGATTACCCTTGCTGAAAAAGAATTCATGCTCTTAGGCCCAGAGATAGCCATTATCCCTGCCAGCATAGCTTAAGAAAATCTTACAAGAATATTCCTCACACCAGTCAGAATGGCTAAAATTAAGAAAACAGAAAACAACAAATTTCGGCAAGGATGTGGCGAAAGGGGAACCCTCTTACTGTTGGTGGGAATGCAAGCTGGTGCAGCCACTCTGGAAAAGCGTGGAGGCTCCTCAAGAAGTTAAAAATAGAACTACCCTATGACCCATCAACTCTACTATTAGGTATTTACCCTAAAGATACAAATGTAGTGATGTGAAGGGGCACCTGCACCCCAATTTTCATAGCAGCAATGTCCACAATAGCCAAACTGAAGAAAGAGCCAAGATGTCCATCAACAGATGAATGGATAAAGAAGATGTGGTTCATATATACAATGGCATGTTACTCAGCCATTAGAAAGGGTGACTACTTACCATTTACACTGACATGGATGGAACTGGAGGGTATTATGCTGAGCGAAATAAGCCAATCAGAGAAAGACAGTTATCATGTTTTTACATATGTGGCATATAAGAAATAGGACAGAGGACCATAGGGGAAGGGAGGGAAAACAGAATGGGAAGTCATCACAGGTGGAGAAAAACCATGAGAGCCTTTTAACTGTAGGAAACAAACTGAGGGTTGTTGGAGGGGAGGGGAATGCGGGAATGGGGTAATTGCGTAATGGGCATTAAGAAGGGCACATGATGTGATGAGCACTGGGGGTTATATGCAACTGATAATTTACTGAACACTACATCTGAACTAATGATGTACTGTAAGTTGGCTAATTGAATTTAAATTAAAAAAAGATATGCCAATTTTATCTAAACTTTCAAATTTTTGGTATGCTGATTTTATATCTTTTTAATATTTGTGTAATCTGTAATGATATAATTACGAACTCCTGATTTCATTATTTTTTAGTTATTTTTAAATTGATTTTTATGTTTTTATGAAATTTTTAAATCTTCATTTTTAAATGCAACTTCTTTAGTTGCATTCATTTTTGCTATTATCCTTTACTTAACTTTTTGAGAAAAATACCTAAGTCATTTGAGCACTTCTTTTTCATGTATGAATTTAAGGCATGATTTTATCTATTATCAAGTTTTGATATTATATTTTCATTATCATTCATTTCAAAATGATTAAAAATTCCCTAGTGATGTCCTCCTTGACCCACGGATTATTTAGAAGTATATTGCTTTATGTTTAAATATTTGGTTTCTAAGTATCTTTTTTAAATTGAATTTTAACAGTTTTGTTATGGACTGGTCACAAAATTCACATGATTTCAATCCTTTGAACTGCATTATATAGTTCAGTTTATGGTCAATTTTGGTAGATGCACATTTGAAAATAAAGTGTTTTCTTCAGTTGCTGGATATAGTGACCTAAATATGATGCTTAGGTAATTTCTTAATTGCATTGTTCAAATGATCTATATCTCACCTGTTTCTGATTTGCTTTGTTTCATTTGATTAGCTTATTCTGTCACTTTCTGAGAGATGTGTATTAAAATTTCCCAGCCCATTTATGGATTGTTCTTTTTCTGTCCATTTTTGTTCTATATTTTTCAGACTATATTATTACTTGCAAACAAATTATTATATCTCCTGATGAATTGCCTTTTAATGTTATGAAAAATCCCTCTTTTATCTATCAATACCTTTGGTCTTTTTTAAAAGATTGACTGATTGATTTTAGAGAGAAAGAGAGGGGAGCTGGCATGAGGGCGGAGGGGCAGAGGGAGAAGGAGAGAATCTGAAGTGGGCTCCTCACTGAGCATGGAGCCCACACAGGGATCGATCTCAAGACCCTGAGATCATGACCTGAGTTGAAATCAAGATTCAGATGCTTAACTGACTGAGCCACCCAGGCATCCCATCAATACTTTTTGTCTTTATGTCTACTTTGTATGATAGTGATGTCACTACCCTCATTTCCTTCTGATACTGTTTTCATCCTTTTAATTTTCCCATCAATTTACTTTGAACCTTTATGTATTTTTATATTTGAATTTTATCTCTTACAGAGCATATAGTGCAGATGTTTTTAAAAATCAAGTCCAACAATCTTTGTCTTTTAATTTTTTAGTCAAATTCACTTAAACTATTGATTGATACATTTGGAACCAAATCTAGCAACATACAATTTGTTTGCTATTTGTTCCATCTTGTCTATATCATCTTCTCTTGCTTTTCTGGATTAAATATTTTTTAAATGTTCTACATTCCACCCCTTAAATTTGATTGTTATATACTCTTTTACTATTCTTACAGTGGTTAACCTGAGGATAACATCATGAATTCTTTATCTATTAAAATATAAATTATTACTGTGACTACTTCCCAGATAATGTGATGATCATAGAAATCATTAACTACATTATTTCTCTCTCACCTTTTGTGCTACTATTGTCATGCCATTTTAATTCCCTGTATATGTTAGTTCCATAAGACATTACCATAATTTGTATAGTCAATATTTATTAGGTTACATTCATAATCACCTTCTCTAGTGTTCTTCATCCTTTCCTACCTCTCCATGTTTTTGTCTGAAATCATCACCTTTCCTAAAGATCTCCCTTTGGTATTTCTTTGGTGTAGGTCTATGGGAATGAATTCTTGTAGTGTTTGTTCTTAAAACTATGTTTATTTTCACCTTCATTTTCCAGTGATGTGTGTGTGTATGTTTAGAGTGCAGTGTTGGCAGTCTGAATATTTTCCAGTGTTTTCTGCCTTCTGTTGTTTATGTTATCACTTTCACTGTTGTCGTTAGGATAGTTATTCATATATTTTTTCTCTATATTCTTTTTTCTTTATTTTATGGAATATTAGAATTTTAAATGAAATTTGCCTAAGTATTTTGTTTTGTATTTTTTAAAATGTATCATATTTATTATTTGTAAAACTTTTGAATACCTGGCTTGATGCCTGTAGTCATTAATGTACCAAATATTGATTCTTCCTATTTCCTCTTTCATCACCTTCTGTTAATCTTTGTCACCATTTCTATGTGTGTCTCATATAATTTTCCAAATTTTCCATCTTTTTTATTTGCTTATGTATAGGTGTTTTTTCCCCAAATCTCTTTTCCATTTCATGAATTCTCTCTTCTACCAGGTCTGATAAGCAACTGAAATAAACATCCATAGAGCTCTTATTCAATGCTGTAATTTCTGCCTTCGGCTCAGGTCATGATCCCAGGGTCCTGGGATCGAGCTCCACTTTGAGCCCTGCATCGGGCTCCCTGCTCAGTGGAAAGCCTGCTTCTCCCTCTCACACTCCCCTTGCTTGTGTTCCCTCTCTTGCTGTCTCTCTCTGTCAAATAAATAAATAAAATCTTAAAAAAAAAGAGTAATTTAACACTTCTTCTTGGCTAGGAGTGGGGAAAATGTTAGTTGAAACAAGGCACTCTGCTAGTAAAGAAATGAAAAAATTTAATGAATTTTCAGTATCTATTGAAATAATTATATTTTTCCCTTTGGCCAACAAATATAGTGAATTGTAAATTTAATCTCTTGATATTTATGGAAGGATTTTTGCAATTGTGAAATTAATTTGATTTAATAATGGTATACTGTTGTTTAATTCATTGTTAAATTCCCTTTGTTATTAATTTTAAGGTTTTGCACCCATGCACAAAAGTACAATTTGTAGTTCTGTGTACCATGATTTTTAGGTTTTGGTTAGCACCTTTACTCTGATTTTGTGAGATAAATTTCTAAGATTTCTTTTTTTTTTTCCTTTACACTTTTGGAAAGTGTACATAATAAGGTAGACCAAATAATTTTACTCATTGCTGAAGGTAAGAACAGGGAGCTGTGTTTCTCTACAAGACTCAATTTCCTCCAGCGTGGGATGTTTGCCAATGTCTGGAGAAATTTTTGATTGTCAAAACTGGAGGCCAAGATGTTACTGGAATTGAGTGTGTAGGGCTGAGGATGTTGCCGAACACCTTACACTGTGCAAAACAGCCTCCCAGCAAAAAAGTATCCTTATTGAAATACCAACAGTTCTGAAGTTAGGAAATCCTTGTCTAGAGATAGAGCACTTGGCCCAAATTGTGTGTGTGTGTGTGTCTTGGGAAGGGTGAATCATGGAAACTTTCTACTTGAGTAAAAAAGAAGTAGATGTAGGGGAGGTGAACCAAATGAGGAGACATACCAGAAACAGTATTTTCTGTGAGCGGCATGTGCCCAGATAAGAAAGAAGACAATAGTGCGCTCGAGAAACTACATAGTTTGATAGATTTTTTACTATTAAAATACTATTAAGATACTAAAATACTAGGGTATTGGGATAGAGGTTGATACTGACAAGAGGTTAGCTGGAGTCAGATTATGAAAGGCCTTGTACCCAATGCCTGAGAGTTTGGCATAGACACAAAGCCCATGTAAAATATTTAAAGGATTGTAAGCTGGACAGTGACATGATGGGAATACTTTTTTCCCCTTTCTTTTTTGATGTATAATTGATGTTCAAAATCCTATTAGTTTCAGGTATATATTGTAGTGATTCACTACATTTATGCGTTACAAAATGATCCCTATGATAAGCCCAATTATCATCTGTCATCATACAAAGTTAGGACAAGCAACAAAAGCTAAAATAAACAGATGAAGTGACAACAAGCTAAAAAGCTTTGCATAGGGGCGCCTGGGTGGCACAGCGGTTAAGCGTCTGCCTTCGGCTCAGGGCGTGATCCCGGCGTTATGGGATCGAGCCCCACATCAGGCTCCTCTGCTAGGAGCCTGCTTCTTCCTCTCCCACTCCCCCTGCTTGTGTTCCCTCTCTTGCCGGCTGTCTCTATCTCTGTCAAATAAATAAATAAATAAAATCTTTAAAAAAAAATAAAAATAAATAAAAATAAAATAAAAAACTTTGCATAATGAAGGAAACCATCAACAAAACAAAATGGCAACCTACTGGATGAGAATTACCATAAGAAAAGGGCAGCGGCTATATCGGAGGTAGGCAAGACCAGAATCAAGAAAAAAAGAAAAGAGGCTGTTGAAATAATTTGAGAGAAAGAAGGTAAGAGAGGCGGTAAAGAGAGAGGGGATTGAAACTTCTGCACATATTCAAATTTTAGAACTGATATATATTCTTTTTTTGGGTATGGTGGGTGTTGGAAGTGAGCGTGGAGTTAAGGACAACTGCCAAATTTTGGACTAAGAAAACTACATGAATAGTCATGACATTGGATAAGATACAGAACACAGGGGAGCCAGCAGATTGTTCAGGAATATGACCCCTTTCTTGTTTTGCTTACAAGGAGGCTCAAGGGGAATTATCCAATGTGCGGTATGATTAAAATGTCTAGAGTTTACCAGAAAAGTCAAGACTGGAAAAATGATTTTTGAAATAATAATTTAGAGTAGATCAGATCCCAAAAAATAATTGTAGAGGAGAGTTGAGAAGTAGATCTCATTGAACACCAACACTGAGCATTGACAAAGAAAGAGGGGGAAGTTTCAAGAGATTTTGTGAAGGAGCAATGAGAAAGGCAGGAAGAAAACCAGAGAAGAATGTTAAAACAGAAATCAAAGGAGGAAAATTTTAAAAGGAAGTTAATGGTTTATAGTATTAAATGTTTTAGAGAGGTCGAATTAGGTAAGAACTGTCAAGTACTCCTTAAGTATGTAGCACCTAGAAACGGTGGGAGGACAATCCCCATAGTTGACTGATTCAAATTGTAGTGAGTTGAATGGAGGTGAGAAAGTGCTCTGGAGATGTTAACACCGCTATTGAGGAAGGGTACAGAGTAGTAGTTCCATTAAAGGATGTGGGAATCACCAGGGGAGATAAAAATTGAGCAGAAACAATGGCAAATCTTTGCTACATACATTAGCTTTTTATAACAAAACAATTTTCAGGTAAAATGTTACCTCCTGTCAAGATCTAAGAGACAAATATCTTATTTCTTTATGTCACTTGTTTTTTAAATTTACATCTTTAAGTTGTGTGTAAAATTTGGTCTTTTGATTGTATTTCTTCTTCAGCTTTGCTAGAAAAATGTGCTGGGAAATAGGTGTTGCTGATTTAAATGCTGCATTTTCAGTTCAAAGATAGCCCATTGTTTTTAATCCAATACACAGTGAGAAAAGGAGTAAAAAGGTGGAACATATAAACTAATGTGTTTTTCTACAGCTTTAAAAAAATTACAAAGCCTGGTTCAATAGCACTTAATTGCAGTGTCTCCACAGTAGAACTCAAAAGTTCAAATTTATGTTTTGTGTGTTTTCCTCTCAAGCTCATAAGAGTGATTACAAGCATGAAGAAAATTCCAGTGGGCGGTTCATCATCACCATACATTTAACATGGAATGAATACTGCATTGATAAAACAAAAGTAGAAAAATGCAGTCTTCTCTCAATTACCCATGTGTACATTGTTTTGTGGGTTATTGTCACAAATGTACATTCCCACCAGCCAACATCATTGTGCTCCTGCCTTCCTTCATTGGTTTCATTGCTTGGAATGTGCTGCTGGGCAAAAAAGTGCATTATAATATTAATATAAGAAACTTAATTAGCAAGATAAATCAGTTCACCATATATGCTCTAAAGGCAGTTGTGAGTATATTTTGCATTATTGATAAAACGTTTTTTTCCTCTGTGCGCATGTATGCATGAGTCCTATACATTTCGTATGTTTGATGCCCCAGCTTTTACCAGGAGATACAGCTACTGGGAAGGACCATAGGCTGTGAAATAAGGTCATTATTTGCTTTTGTCTGTACCCCTCACTAAATTGTGTGACTTGGGAAAAGTGACTTAACTTCTCTGGGTATCATTATTCTCGGTTGTAAAATTGAGACTGTGAATAACTTTGGGGGGGTTTTGTGAACTGAAAATTAGATAATGCATTCATACAAAATGCTTATCATAGTTCCCAGAGCTTAACAGAATAACAAGAAGTTAAATTTCATCTGCCACGTGTTTTCCTAATTTTACAGCATGTCTGCTCTTCCCCGTGCAGAGGTTACGAACACAGCTCATCTTCACCACACTGCAGTGAGTTATGCTCCAGAACCACAGGAAGTTTTTGAAAGCTCTGCCTCCTTTCCTTCTTTCTGCGACTCTTCTCTATCCCTTAGTGACTAGTTCTTGTCCTGATGCCTGGTTCCTGCTTTCTGCCTCACTATCTAGTTTAATGAAATTGTTGCTTGAGTTTTAATACCAGTTTGGCTTAATCCCTGTTCTATCATTGGTTGCCATCATTTATATTTAACTCAGTTCATGCCCTGTGACTCTCACGTCAGCCCCATCGTCACTGCCAGATTTAGTTCCTGGCACTCCAGCTTCAGGACAGCACTATATCTCACTTTTCCAGGAGGGGAGTTTGAATGCAAGCATTAGTGAATTTCTGTAAAGCAACTTCTACTGATAAGAAGAGAGTCTCATTGTACTGGCTTGCTTCGTCTGAGTTTTCAGGAAAATTTTGCCTACTCATTATATAATTCTCAGAACACCACCTGCATTGCCATTTACTAGTCCCTCTCTCTATTATTCAGAATCTCATGAACAGGTGCTGATTAATAGGAGAAACTTTGAGGAGGACATACTCATTTTGCCTTCTCAATAAATATTTATTGTGCAATTTATATTATGCCAAGGGCACTAGATAGTTGTTTATTGGTTCTTAGCTTCACACTTGTTCATTTATTCTCTTCTCTGTACTACTAAAGCTAGAAGGCTGCAAACAACATTTTCCAGACTTCCTCAGCAGCTAAGCTCTGGCTAACTTTTGCTAATGGATGCACTGACCAGAGAGTAGATGGCAGAAAGAAGAGAGATGACAATTTGGTTTTGGCTCCAGCAGGAACATACTAGTCATATTTGCAGAGTTAAGGAAGTCTGGTATAGCTGGAGTAGAGAATGAGGGGAAGAGGTATGGAAAGACTTCTTATTAAGCAGACACCAAATCATGTACTCAAGGCCGTGAAGGTGTTGGTAATGGCATTGGATTTTATTCAAAGTATAACGGGAAGGCAATAGAAGCTTTGGAACAGAAGACTGATATGGTAAGTTATGCATTAAGAGAGCAATTGGCAGCTTTGTTAAAAAATAGTCTATAGGGATGCAGAAGCAAGAGCTTATCAAGGAGATCAATTTGGAGGTTGTATTAGTCAGGCTAGATAATGACCCATGCAAAGCGTGCTGTGGTTTGAGGCAACTCTCTATGTAGTATTATAGGTTCCTTCAATTCTCTGACACCTCCACATCAACAAGTACTTCCCCAATTGATGAAGGAAGGAAAACGAGATCTAAAGAGTCAGTGATTACAGGGAAGTGACTTCATCTGAAAATGAAACAAATCATAACCCGCATCTAGTTCGCTTGCCAGGCTAATCACAGCAGGTAGACAAAAGCACAACTTCTTTGTACTTCTCCCACAGTAGGAGAGAACAAGATATTGGCTAACACCTGTTTTCCACAGAGGGTATTTCCGTAATCTAGAGGAAAGATAATGGTAGTGACAGTGGAAATGGTGGGAAATGGTCAGACTTGAGATGTATCTGGGATGCATTCTGACGGCAGAATTGAAAGATGTGCTGATGAATGGGAGGTTGGATGTTAGAGAAATAGAATAGTCAGAGATGACTGTGAAGTTCTAGACTGGCTTAATGAATGAACAGAGGTGACTTTTACTGTGACAGGGAAACTTGAGGAATTGCAAGTTTGGGTATGTCAAATTTGAAGTGATGATTAGGCATTCCAAGTGGAGATGTCATGAGTCTAGAATTCTTGGGAGAGGATCAGGCTTGAAACATAAATTTGTGAATCAGTAGTGATCCAGGGCATTTAAACAAATAGACAAGAGGATGACCACTACAGGGCCAGACAAGTAACTGGATTTGAGAGGTGAGTGAAAAGGAAAGATGTTGAAAATGATAGGATTTTTTTTGTAGCCACCAAATAAGATGATAATGGTTTCAATTATAACAGTGAAAAAAGTAGGAAGAGCCAATGTAGGGTTAAGAAAATGTATTCATATTTGAACAGAGTCAGAATGAGTCCTCTCTGGATGTTGAGATCATTGAAGGAGAGAAAGGATCGAGAGTGAAAACAGAATGTTGGAAAAAATCTACAGTTAGAGAGGAAGAAGACAATTTAGAGAAATGTTCAGTGAGGCAGAAAAACTCGTCACAAGTTGTCATAGACTCATGAGAGCTGAGAGCTTCATGAAGGAGGAGGCGGTTAACAGTGTCAAATGCAGCAAAGTTTGAAATCCATAGCAAAAATACAGAGCTTGGCTTATCTGATAACTCATGGCTTTGAATTATCTCTATTTCCTTGTCCCCAACTCAGCTGACTTTGGTCATCACAAGTCAAGGTGATTTCTCTGTCTTCTGAAGATTTCTATTTCTATTCTCCTGGAATTGCTTAGTTATTCAGAGATTGAGAAGGAAAATAACAGTGTTGGCTTTTTGCTGCTATAATGGAAAAGAATTTTAGTGAATAATTAATAATAATATTTATTGAGTTCACTCATGCCAGGCCCTATTCTATTCTATTTATCTCATATGTATTATCTCATTTAATATTTACAACAATCTCTGAATTTAAAAAAAAATTCTTGATCACTCATCCTCCTCTAGCCACTACCCTTTTTCCTTATTTCCTTTGTAGCAAAATTTCCTGAAAAAGTTGGCTAAGAACAATTGTCTCTTGTTCTTCCTTTTCCGTTTCTCTGGAATCTGTTCCAATGGGGCTTTTATCCCCACCATTTTACCAAAATTTCTCTTGCACAGGTCAACAATCATCTCTTTGTTACCAAATTCAGTGGTCACTCCCCATTACTCATCTATTGATAGCATTTGAAACATTTTATTCCCTAATCTTCTGGATTTCCTTAAGTGCTCCTCCTTCTTCACTAGCCATTTCTTCTCAGCATCCTTTGATGGTTTATATGATCTTCTCTAACTTCAGACTTTGGATTGCCTTAGAGCTCAGTTCTTAGACCCATTATCTATCAATGCAACTACCCAGAGAATGTTATTCGGTGTCATGACTTCAGATAATAGCCATACACTGATTGATTCCAAATTTACATTTCTCCATGACAAACTTCAGACTTCTGTAGGAAACTACCTACTAATAGGCATCTTTAATATATCATGTGCTTAATATATTATATAATTATATATTAAAATAATATAATTAGTGTATCATATATCAATATTACATATTAAGGACATATTACATTAATATGTAATATTATACCCTTAATATATTAATATGTCACCTCTATAATATATTATGTCCCTTAACTTCTCCAACAGTGCTCCTCCTCTAATTGTCATCATTTCAGTAGATGGCAATTTCTTTCCTCCAGAAGCTAAGGTAAAATGCCTTTTCTTCTCTCCTATCTCACAGTCAATATGTTAGTAAATTCATTTAGGCCTACTTTCTAATTACATCTAGATTCTGATCATTTCTCAGCATGACCACTGAGCTACTGAATTAGTTGGAGCTACAATTACTTCATTTCTTAATCTCCCTTATGTTTCTACTCTTTCTTTCCTATAGTCCTTTGCAACACATAAATCATGGCAAGTCTATAAAACAAACACATTTATGTCACTGCTTTATAGGACATACTCCAATGGCTTCTCATCTCACTGAAGGTAACAATCAAAATCCTTAGTCTGACTCAAGACCCTGTATGACTTGCTACCATCCCACTCACTGTCTCCCACCTCTTGAAATTTACCTTCTCTTACTTTCACTCCGTCTCACTTTGCTGAATCCTCATTAGCTTCCCTGCTACTATTTGTACACACCACACATGTTCTTGGCTCAGGCCTTTTCTTTTCCTATTCTTTGCCTAGAAGGATTTTTTTTTTTTCCCAGAAAATCTACGTGGCTTGCTCTCTGGCTTCCCTTAGACCACAACTTCTTAGCAACATCTTCTTTGACCACCTTTTCTAAAATATTGACAACCTCCCCAACCTCCTGTACTTTCACTTTATTCTTTTATCTTGTATTATTTCTGTTTTTATTACACCTTGCCTAATTATAACTTTATTTATTTATTATCTCTCCCCCATGTGAGTTCTAGGAACTCATAAATTATGCTTTGTTATTGCTATATCCCTGGTGCGAACAACAGTCCACAGTACCTAATATTACCCTCATTTACTGATTAGGCTCGGAAAGGTTAAGGGCACTGCCCAATTTGTTAAGCAGTTGAGCTGGAAAGTTTGGGTCTGGAGTCCATGCTTTCATTAAGTATGTTGAACATTCACAGACACTTCTAACATCTTCCCAGCTCTCGGAATCTACCCACTGCATTTCTAGTAATTTGTGTTACCTTTCATGGGTATTTTTAGTCTGATTCATTTTAGTCTGGTTTTATTTATACACATGAATTCATGGTAGCAGGACACACAATGAAATCATCTCCTGTCCCCAGAAGCCACTCCAATCATCCCTGACTAGTATTCTATTGTCTATAGGAAAGGCTTTGCTACCAACACGAATAATTAAGATTTTTTGACAAATTCCCAATAGAACACAGGGAAGATACCCTTATCAGTTTGGCTTGTAAAAATGAGAAGTAATTAGATAATTGGAGACAATTATGATGAATCATAGCATTTGAGACCTCAAGAAAAATAAATAAGAATAAAGTGAAGAAAAACTAAGAAAACTGATATAAACCATCTTGGCACTGTAGTTATGAGGATTCTAGAAGAAGAAAAAGGATCATAAAAGAATTGGAAATAGACTTATTTATCTCTTTAGTTTTAGCTGAGGGGCACCTGGGTGGCTCAGTGGGTTGTGTCTACCTTCAGCTCAGGTCATGATCCCAGGGTCCTGGGATCGAGTCCCACATCGATCTCCCTGCTCAGCGGGGAGTCTGCTTCTCCCTCTCCCTCTGCCCCTGCCCCTGCTTGTGCTCTCTTTCTCTCTCAAATAAATAAATAAAATCTTTAGAAAACATAATTTTAGCTGTAAATTTGCTTAACCAGATTTTTTTTTAAACAAAATCATCTTAAAAGGCAGACATTGATGAGACACTTTGCTACTTAATATTTGGTATGTGTATCAGTATCAGCTTTCTAGGCGAATTGAAATGTAATGTGCTTTAGCAAAAAAAAATAAACTCCACCTTCTCATATATGGACACAAACCAACAAAGTAAGCATATCCAAGTCACTATATATCCAAGAATCTGTATTATTCTGGAGAAGAATCACATAAATTTTATGCCCCTGTCTACACAACTAAAATTAAGCTGTAGTTGAATTGCACACTTAGAGTAAACTAAGAGATCATTTTGTTGGATTTTATATAAATTCCATGAGTAGATAATAGGATTAGCACAATTTAAATCAATATGAATTAGAAAATGTTTATACCTCTCACTGCCAACTAACCCTCCTCTCCTGTACTTTAACAAGTATTTTCAAAATGCCCTCCATTAAAAGAATAATAATAAACCATCACCATCATTCTAATGTATGTTTTCAGCCATAGCAAGTCATTAAAAGATTGCTTGGATCACCAAAAGAAAATAGAAGGGAACATATATTTGCAACACATATTCCTTGCATATAGCAATTCTTGTGACTTAGAATATAAAATGATGGGCCAAAATAAATTCAGCTTACAGAAGAGAGGGAAAACACTTCAAATAGATTTACCAAAAATGCATTCAAGGGGCACCTATGTGGCTCAGTCTGTTAATCGGTTAAGTGTCTACCTTCAGCTTAGATCATGATCTCAAGGTCCTGGGATCGACCCCCACATCCAGCTCCCTGATCAGCAGGGAAACTGCTTCTCCCTCTCCCTCTGACTTCTGCTCCCCCTGCTTGTACTCTTTCTCTCCCTGTCAAATAAATAAATAAAGTCTTTAAACAAATTTTTAAAAATGCATTCAAAATACACTATTGCCATTAAAACTGAGAAAAAATTATCTTTATAATTATTTTTTATTTTTACTTATTAATGTATTTTGAATTTATTGTAAATCTGAAGCTTACCACTGAAAAATTCCCATCTATTAATTCACAAAGGAATTTCTGAGGACAAGAATGTCAGGTGTATCTTTACCTATGTGTCTGCATATATAAAGATGCAGAGATAATCTGCTCCAATAACAAGAAAAGTTAGTCTTGAGTATTAGTGGACCATTAGCTGTGTGATGCTGCAATATCATTTAAAGAATTATCTCCATTTGGAACAATGTAATTGCTCAGAAGCAGTACTGTGGTCAGCCAGGAGATATAAGATATCTGAATACTTGTACTTTTAAAAATAATTCTATCTTGTTCATTGAAGTCTGTATCCATTAGAAGGTTAGACACAAAATACATACTACCTGCTGTTAAGAAGCATAGATTGCCTTCCATGCTATTCTATGACAAATAGATAAGCAAAAAAAAAAAAAAAAAGCAAAATAGACCAATTATGAAAAGCAGATTAAATAAGTACATAACAAAGGAAATTCAAAACATCTGTGGAAAATGAGCATGAATATTTTTTTTACTACAGTTTAGAAGAGGAGAACACTTTTTCATATTCAAATACAAATGACTAGGGGAATCTAGAAGATTCTACAAGAAGAAAACTTTTTTTTACCATTCCCAACATTATGGTTAGAGAAAAACAGATTTTTTTTACAAAACTATTAAGTGTTTTTTGGCTAACAGTCCAAATATAATTCACTTCTGACCAAGTGAAAAGCCAAACAGTATTACTTAATAACATAAATTTCTTTTCAATTAATTTTTTCTTACTATTTTTAAGGCTGTGTTAAAGAACAGCAGGTTGAGTTGAAATTACATTTCTAATGGCCTAAATCCTTTTGGGGGAACAATGTGGGTATTAATCAACGAAACAATATACTTCTTGCCTTTTATAAAAACTCTTTTGGCCTTTACAAAGTAATTTAATAATAGCTCAGTTTGTATACATTATAAAGGTTTCATATCATGCTTTCCATTTGATCTATGAGCCACTGTTAGCTTCCAGTAACAAAGAATGGTAAGAGGCATTATGGTAAGTCACAAAAACAAACCAGGGATCTGCCTTATTACTCAGGGACAGTATATGGAAAGGATTTTCCTAAGGCTAGAGCTGGAAGCATTAGTACCCAAGTGAAGCTATAAGCACAGCAAGTTAAGTCAAAGCAGGGGTAGCTTGGAGGGACAAGAATACTCAGCGGTCCAGAAAGGAATGAGTGGGTAAGGCCATGGGCTTCAATGTCAGAATGTTCTGAGTGTAAGCCTTGGGTTCACTTCTCACAAGCTATGAGATCTTCTTTCCTAGGCCTCAGTTTTCTTCTTGGTAAAATGGCCTTAAAATTGTACTCAAGCCACAGAGTCGTTGGATGGATTCCACGAAATAATGATGCGTTCAGCAGCTTTTACCATGCTTGGTACAGCGGACGCATAGTTGTGCTGGTCATTATTATTTCATCATCATCATCTTCATCACCATCATCATCACAGAGTGAGAGGCGAAGCTAAGAAGCAGAGAATTTGCGAGGAATGGGGTGAGGCAACACCAAATTAGTGCAGTTCAGGAAACGAAGTTGGCGAGCTCTGGGCGGGTAGTGGGTGTTTCTGTCACGCAGACCCCCACCTGAGCTGCCAGACCAGCCACGTCCTTAACAGCACTGCTCCAGGCTGAAAGTACACCAGGAGGAGCACACACACCCAAACTGTCGTCCACACTACCCAGCTAAAACGCGTCATGACATCCAAACCCCTTTGGGGCATGTGCGGACCATTCTGTGTCAGAAAATCTTGTGTGATTTAAACACTAGCCCAAAATATGACATCAAAACACTGTATTAATTAGGAAAGCATAGGAAAGAACGATGGGGAGACAGCAGCAATTAATTTTATTTCTATGTAGCAATCCAGAAATTCCCCAGAAATAGGCGCAGGATAAACTAAAACCCCTCATTTATATGCTTGGAAATGTAGCAAGTACTAAAGCTGTATGGGTTGACTTAAAACTTTCCTAAAAATTAGGGTGTCAAGAGTAAGACAAGTCGCAACAGTTTAACTAAATTTCATTCACCTGAGAGGCCATATGGGCACACCACTAGTAGGGTACATGGAGAAAAGAGTGGTAAATGTGTTTCCTAGGAATAGCGCCTGGCAATATGGCACGGCTGGCTATTAGATGCTAGGGGCCAAAGCCACAGGGAACAGGGCAAACTAAATTATGTCACTTTTCTGCTCCAAAGCTTTCAAAGCCTTCCTCTTTCACTTAAAAATAAAATTCTATTCCTTACAATGGCTTGAATGGTGTTAAATAAACTGACCAGGTTTACTTTTCTAACCTCATCTTTTATAGATTATTTCATGGCTGGCTCCTTTTCAATCTTTGGGTCTTAGCTCAAATTCCACCTTTTTGAGTTCTCTCCCTGCCTGACAATCACTCTTCATCACCCTGGCCAATGAATATGTCATACTGGTTGTTAAATATTTGAATATCACACTTACTATGTTATATATATTAAATAAGTACTCCATAGAGTACTCAAGTCACAGAGGTATTGGATGGATTGAGTAAGACAATGTATGTTAGGCAACTATCACCACACCTGGCACAGAGAAAACACTAGATGTATACTCGTGATGGTTATTATATTGTAATGTTACACATTTTAATTATATAATGATATAATGATATTATATTTTGATTATATAAGTACATAAGAGTCGTCATTGTAATCATCATCATCATCATAAAATGAGAAAAGCAGCCAAAAAGGCAGCTGTGACAAAATAGAGCAGTTCAGAAAACTAAGTTGGCAAAGTGGGGGTGAAGAAGCTGTTTCTGTCATGTAGACCCGGTTAGTTTCCTTTACAGTAATTATCATTGTCAAAAATCGTATTTGCTAACTTGATTTTCTTTTTTTCTACCTTTTCCCTAGCCCATAGGTCATCTCCATAAAGGTAGGGACTTCTCATGTTCTATGCCCTACAATCTCTACAACTCTTTGAAGTACCTTTTATGTATATAGTATAGTAATATATATGAAAAATATGTATAATTAAATAACATGTAATGTATTAAATGTTATATTAAAAATATTTAACAATCAATGTGGCCAGATCATTGGCCAGTCAGAAGGGAAACTGCCATATTGAGGAAGCAGGGTCCTAGAGTTGCTGAACTGTGGAATGTCCCTTCATCTAAGAACAACTATAGCCTGGACGACTGAGTGTTGGTGGTAGGATTCTTGGGAGCTTGAGGAGGGGTTATTTCCAAACTGGTAGAAGTATTTAATAATTTACTAACCAGTCTACCTGCATTAGTTATCAATTGTTGCATAAAAAATACCAAAAAAGTATTGGTTTGAAATAACATTTATTTATTATCTCACAGTATCTTTAGCCAGACATCCAGGCATGACCTGATTGAGTCCTCTGCTCAGAGCCTCACAAAGCAAATCTACAGTCTAACCAAAGTTTTGGTTAGACTGGGTTCTGTTCTGGAGCTCATGTACCTATTGGGAAAGCTCAATTCCTTTTGGGTGTAGACTAAGGTTCCTATTTTTTTGTTTCATCTATTACCCTAAGCAACCTGAAGACTCTCACAGTTCCTCATAATGTGGTCCTTACCCAAGTACTTTATTGGCCTTCCCACAACATTGCAGTTTACTTCTAGGACAAGAGAATCTTTCTTATCTCAGGAAGAACATAAACCCTCTTATAAAGGGCTCACCTGATTAGGTCAGGCCCACCTGGGATAATCTCTCTTTGGACTAACTCAAAATCAAACTCATTAGTGACTTAATTACATTTGCAAAACTCCTTCACCATTGCATAGAATGAAAATTAACGACAGGAGTGACACCAACCATATTCACAAACCCTGTCCATGTTCAAGGGGAAAGTCTTATACTGGGCATGTACACCGGGGGTGTGAATCTTGGAGGCCATCTCAGAATTCTGCCTACCACAGTAGCCTTACCAATAAAAACTGGCCTATTATAAGCCATGAGACCCATCATTTAATACAGTTATTTTGGCTCGCAGACATAACTTAGAGACATGACGTAGTTGCTTAGTTGCTCTCTTTGAGCTAAGGAATCTAGCAGCCAAAGAGACAATGAGCTTGGCTTAGTGATTCAGGTAGCTTCCTTCCTTCCTTCCTTCCTTCCTTCCTTCCTTCCTTCCTTCCTTCCTTCCTTCCTTCCTTCTAGAATTGAAGAGCTAAAAATGCAAATGAACCTTTATAAAAGATTTTTATATACAACAAGTCTAAACATAATCCTAAAATATATAGCATGTCTTTGCTAAAAGTGTATGAAAATATTTGTATAAAGTTGCATTTGACATTAAGGCACTTCAAGCAATTGACCAGTTATGTATTTATACACCAATGTAGAAAGCTTATGTTTCTCAAATGGAAACAAAATGGCACTTTACATAAACACAAAGGTTAGCAAAATTCTAATGAATTGTTTTTGGGCACAAAGCCTTTGATATCCGTGATAAAATAAGCATTTTAAATCACATAACTTTTAGGATTCCCACTCCTATCTACCAAGGAAAGAAGATGGTATTTAGCCTCCTACCGTTAACAACCAAAAAGTAGGGGGAAAAGACATTTGAAGCAACGATTTCCATTTATTTAGACAATAAGCAGAGGAAGCTGGTGATCCCTGAGAGAAGGAAACAAATGATGTGGATACTACCACGCTCTATCTCCTAAAGCTGGTTTCCAGACAACGATGGAGGGAAGTGAGATCCAGGCAGAGCCATGTCTCATTAAGTTGAAGAGTCAGAGATAGGAATTCAAGGAGGCAGAGATAGTTAGATTTTGTAGGACAATCTACTGGAGAGAAGGCAGCCATGTCTATAAAGAGCTTTAGCAATCTGCATTGGGGTTCCCTTGGGTCTTTCGCTAGGGATTAATTTGTGCACATCTATGGGAGAACTTTACATGATCAGGGAGAAAATCCCAGATGCTGTGACTATTCCACTCACAGAACCCCAGAAAATTGGGAGAAGTTCAAGTTTCAGCCAATCAGAGTGGTTCATGGGTGGCTTTCCTCCGCTTCGTGATTCAGGGACTTGGATGCTGCCAGCCATGGCTATATCACCTGATTCAGGTTTTTGTGTCTACTCAGCGGAAAGGAGATGAAAAAGATGGATGTAGAGGTTTTAATTAGCCAACCATATAGTGACATTTCTTAGTTCACTCACTCATTTAGCTAGAATTTACTGACATGACCTACAAAGTAGCCTTCTAAGTATAGTTCAGCTACTTGCCCCGGGAAAAGAGAAAAGAGAGTTGGGTGAACATTTAACAGCCTCTCATACCAGAGTACTGATTCTATGTTTAAGAAAAAGGGTCAGTGCATGTACACCTTTAAAAATGTCATTCACTTACACTACAACAAGGATATTCAAGAACAACAAAAGAAAAGTAGTTTCTATTTTGAGTCAATGGCTTGGACTTCTTTCTGAACACCCACCTTCGGAGAGTAGAAAGTAAATGAGTAAATGTCTAATTTGGTTTGGAGCTTAGCTGTAACTAATTATTTAAATAGATCCTTATGGTAGAGTTCAGGCTTTCTCAAACAACATTTTTTCAGTGTCTCAGATTCTGAGACTCCCTCTTGCCCTGCTTCTCTCCTTCAGGTGAGGTCTAGTGTATGAGCGGAGGTGTGTGGGGGTTAAGTGGCCTTGAGTTGGAAGAAGAGGCTGGTGAACCTGTTATTATAATTACTTTGACCCTGATAATGCCTGGTGTGGCACTCTTTCACCTTGATTTCTGCTGATTGCTGATTGGGCATCTCCCCGATTCTCTATCTGTCATTCTAGCCTAGAGATCCTCCCAGACTCTGGCCAGGGGAGGGGGCACCCTCCTTGTCCATAATACATATCATCTGGATCCATTGACCTTAATGCATCCATGAAACATGGGAATCAAGTGTGGTTTGGAAATGTTGCAACCTGGGGCTCTCTGTGCCACCAGTTACATTGACATGTGAACACCTCAGATTGCTACAGGCATTGGGTGAGATAGGCTCCTTTTTGAACTCTAATCAGAGAGTGGGGACATTCTGCCCTCCTCCTTGGTGGTGTAACTGGATTAATTTGAGTTGGCTCCTTGATGAGTTACCAATAGAGACTACAATAGGTGCAGTCGTCACACAAAAGTAAATTTTTATTTGTAGCAAATAAGGAGATCACCAAGAATAATATCCAAAGCCGTAACTCTCAGAGCAGGGATAAGCAGGTTCTTGGTATTTAGGGTTTAGGGTAAATGTTTAGAAAGGAAAGCTTTGCCATTGTATGTAAAGGCGGGCTGAACGTTACGCAGGTGTACTTAGAAACATGTTGATACGTGCGTTATGTTAATGAAGCGTGTGCTCTTCCTAGGGTGGAGACTTTAACATTATAATAAAGTAGAAGTAACTGACAGACACTTCTCGGCTCCTCTGCACAAGGCATTGACTTGGTGGCTGAGCTCAAGCTGGTATAGGCTGGCTGCTAAGACCATTCGGACTGAGGAATGCAGAACCTTGCTTGTTTACAGGCTGGAACGTATCAGTTGACCTTGGTCGACGCTTCTATGGAGACAGCTAGTATATTTGTTAGTGGGGTCTGAAAAGAAACATTAGCTGATTGGGGAAAATAGTTCTCTGAAAAACAAGCTTTAAATTTTCTGCTAATTTGAACCTCATTAACCCTGTGGGGCACAATTTTCAGTGGTAGCTAGAGACAGGACATACTCACACTGGTCTCTCTTCTATATCCCGCTTCCCTTCTTCTCTCTCCAGTGCCCCAGGGCAAGAAGAGAAATGCTTTCACTTCGCCAGTATCATAGAATCTCTCTATCACAAAAGTAACTTAGCTCTTCAAGGTAGATGGAAGATCATTTCTATGCTACAGGTGAACACTGTGTTCTATGTCTTTGAGTCTCTATTTCGGTGAACTACAATGGGAACAAAGCAGTCTTGCTATTCCTCTCTCAAGAATATAGGCTCACTGGAAAAACTATCATTTCAAAGCATAATATTGACAATGGCAAAACTATTGTCCCAATAGCCCTAAGTTACATATACGAAGCCAAACGTTACACTGTTTCTTCACCCAAGAACCCCTTCCACTGCAAATCCCAAACTTTTTACTTCTCCTCAAAGAACTCCTCATGCGCTATGCCTCAGGTAGATGGATGCTTTGAGTAAACCAATGAAAAGTCTTGTGTTCAGAAAGTCAAAAAAGACAACTCATGAATACTGTCCAAAATATTATTCCTAATATTACACATGTTTTCATATTCTTCTGAATAGAATATTTATAGCACAAGTTATCTTTTCTCTTGCAAATAGTGTGATAAACTATCCTGGTTTGCCTGAGACTTAGTTTTCTTGGTATGTGAGCCTTGCAGTGACAAAACTGGGACAGTCTTGGGTAAACGGAGGTAGTTTTTACACACACACACGCCCCACAATCGGCAAATGTTGAGCAACTGTGAGAATAATATTATTGTAATAATATGCTGAAAAAGTCTCTGTGACTTTACTCAGCCTGAAAAAACCCTTCTGTTCCTACAAGAGGTGAGAGATTAGAGAAGACATGAGAAGGGGGACAGGGTGGCTGGGTCATGTCATAGTTAATTTGTGTCTTACTGCTAAACTTCTGGCCAACACCACAATGGCTGATTTCTATGGAGTTATTAGATGCAGCCGCCCATACTTTATGCGCCAGTAAACTGCCTTATTTTGCCCACTAAACTGCTAGTTTAGGTTCTCAAATTTGTTTTAAAACAGTTGCTGTATATTCATTTAGTCAACTCATATTTCCTCTTGTGATTTACTTGTAAAAGAATTACTATTACAATGGATTTATATATTGAAGTAATGCTTACATTCCACAATTGTTCTAATAACTTTTGTATGACTTTCACGATGGTGGATTTATGATTGTAGTTGCCTGGACAACAATAGATAAATGTAGAGGGCAATCCAATTGTTTAAACTTAACTATTTATATTCTCCTAAATATTGCAAGAGAGTATATCTTTCCTTAAAGAGTGACTATAATGCTACTACCTAGTAACTATTTTGTGTATATGTAATCATTTTAATACTTGGTCATGTACTTTAGTCTTTCTGTCTGTCTCTCTCTCTCTTTCTTTTTTACCTGGAACCAGCACTGCTAAGATGGCTTAACCAGGATCAAAATAACCTAGACTCCATGTAAAAGCTTTAGATTCCTGGGGTGCCGGGGTGGTTCAGTTGGTTAAGCATCTGCTTTTGGTTCAGGTCATGATCTCTGGGTCCTGGGATCAAGCCTCACATCAGGCTCCCTGCTCAGTGGGGAGTCTGCTTCTCCCTCTCCCTCTGCCCCTCCTCTCTGCTTGTGCTCTCTCTCTCTCTCTCAAAATAAAAAAAAAATTAAAAAATTAAAAAAAAGCTTTAGACCCCTGCACTCCACCAAAGACCTGGGGGGTGAGAACTTCTGCGGTACCGGGCAATTTTATAAGCCCCTTCTGCACCTCCATGTTTGAGAACCACGTCACTACTGCACAAACGGCTAGGACCCACCGTATACCTGGAGGCCGTTTCCATAACTGTGGTCACAGGGTCTGAGTGTGTGTTACACTAATAACATAAGCTATCTGATACATGGTTTATTCTTTTGCTATATGGTAATCAAACCTAACCTGAACAGTCCGTGAGAGCTGCATGCGTAGGACACACAATATTTTCACAGGCTAAAAATCCAAGTGTATGAAAAAATAATTTTATTTTCTCATAACTGAACTTAATTTTTATTTTGATTCTCAGTTTTATCCAGGATCAGGATCTGCAAGCAATACATCCTAGGGAAACTTAGACATTTGGCAATGATTTTGAGCTGAAAATCAAATATAGAATTGCTTCTCCTTACTCTTTTTATCCCTGGGGTTGATTCTAAGATTCAGGGCTTATAAATAAAAAAAATCTGGATTATTGGTAAGGAGAGAGCTCCACTTCTTGGTCCACAGTTCTGATACCAGTCCTGTGCTGGTATCCAAGGAGACACACAATTGTTTGGCTTCTTCGTCCACTGGCCTCTGTTTCGGTGGTCTCCTGCCACACAGTGCAGGCTACCATTTGTGAAAGCATATCTCCATTGAGTTAAAGATTGCTTAATTTTATGTCATTCTTCTAGCTTCAGGTAAGATTTGATGATTTGTCTCAGCCTCACTGAGACTGAGGGAAACTGAGTTTTCGGCAGATATTCTCTGCCACGGAAACCCCAGGCAGTCCTTGTCATTTAACTGGCCGCCACACCACTGTGACCCGGGGCACACCTGCAGGCCTCTTAGAGCTCCGCTGGAAACTGGGCCTCAAATACCCTCTACCTTTGTTTTCCCAAATTTGAAGGTGCATCAACAGCCAGGCAGCTAAGCTCTATATTTCTCTACAATTTTTCTTAATCCTCCCCCACCCCCGAGTTTAATTATGATTTAATTGATATATGTCACTGTGTAAGCCTGATGGTTTGCTTTACATATATTATGAAATGATTACCATAATAGGCTCAGCTAACATTCATCTTCTCAGATAGATACTATTAAGAGAAAAGAAAGAAGAGAAGAAAAAAGGGAAAAAACATTCTCCTTGTAAGGAGAACTCGTAGGGTTTACTCCCTTCCCAACCATCCCATCACAGAGCAGTGCAGGCTACAATCACTGTGTTGTACGTTACCCCCCCAGTGCTTCCTTATCTTCTCACTGGAAATTTGTCCTTCTGACCTCCTTCCTCCAATTCCCTCTCCACGACTCTTTTTTTTTTTTTTTCTTTCTCCTCAGCTCGGAAGCAGAACTGGAGTTGTCAGTGGTGAGGAGAGTGCCAGAAAAACTTAAAAAGTTGTTTTTGTTTTGTTTTGACCAGCTTTTACCTAGATTGAGAGTTTTCAGACCCTAAAAGGCAATAACTGGCCATCGATTCTCCCCATCTTCTATTGATAACCCCTGCTTGGAGCAAGAGTGGTCTCATTTCTTGCCCCCGAATTGAGGAAAATCTTGGGTTAATATTAAGTACAGGTTGAAGGGGGATTGCACAGAGAAATTAAAATATTTTACGGCATCGTTTTGAACATGTAAAGTAGTTAGCACAGAGCTCACTGCTAAGAACTCCTTGGTAGTTCATAATAGTTACGATCATATTTCTGGCTAAAATTACTGAGTGTCTTTATGCCTGAGGCTCTATGCAAAACTCATTATATTTGTGATCTCATTTACAAACTCACCACATCTCCTTGAGATAGAAATTATTATCTCCATTTTACTGATGAGGAAACAGCTTAGGGAAATTAAACCATTTGCTCAAGGACACAGCCAGCACAAGGTAGAGCTGATTCTCAACTCCAAGTCTGCTTTACAGTCCAGCCTCCGTCTTTAGCATGTCACCATCCCGATACCGCCTCTCCTGTTGCCTCTGACTTGGTGCGCCCAAAGTCTTCCCGTGACAGGGAGTAAGAGAGGTGATGGAAACAGGAATGAGCATGATTGTTTGGGTGACAGTCATGCTAGCCAAATACAAAAGTGGAGTTTTTATGAAATATATGTAAATGAGAATTAAAATGAAAGATATATGCAAATGTAAAGCCTTATTTCTGTGATTATTAGAAGTATACGTGCTGAAATTTTAACTATGTATCCTTAGCATTCCTAATGCTTCTGGATTTTCCATATGAGATGATGTCTCAGCAGATGTGGTTTCATATTTTCCTTAGGTCAAGCTTGCCAGTGAATTTGTTGCTTTTGGCTTCCTTTTTATATTAAATGTCAACCCTTAAACAGAAAACTCAGATCTTGACCAATGTACATTTCACTGAAGCATTAGTTCGTCCATCCTGTGTCTTGGAATTAATCAATTTCAGTCTTAAGAATATCAGGCATTTTCCCGGCTACCTGTAAGTGTGGGAAAGCTAACTTTATCTCTACAGCTCTAATTTATTTGTCTGATTTTGACTTTGTTTCTGCCTCAGTATGATTTGGCAAATGATCAGTGAGAGTCTGAGTTGAATAATAAAAGAGCTGGGGTATTTGGGCATAACTGTGTGGAGAATCTTCTTCCAAAACTACAGTTACACCTCACCCTAGAGACCATTTTAGTTCGGTCTGGATTCAAAAACATTAAAAATAACTTTGAAGTTTTTTTTTTCCTTGTTTGGGGAAATCTAATGACATAAACAAGGAAAATAAAAAGATGAAATATTTGTTAAAATTTCCAATACTTATGGGATGATAATGTAGAATTATGTTTAAATGTACATTTTTATTCACATTACATTGACATCATGTTGAATTTGTTGATCACTAAAATAAAGTGAACACGGTACAGTACCTTAAATTTGTTGAAGCCACTTACATGATGTGGAAGTTCAGTAGTTATTAGGATTGGAGCCAAATTTTCCATGATTAGCCAAGTGATATTGTACAAGAATGACTCACGTTCAGCTATATCTCAGCATAGTTTGAAACATTTTGGGTACTTTCCTCCCCTGATAAAGAGGACCACAATATTCATCAGGTCTCAAAGTCTCCGGGTGATTGCAGGTGGCATTTCTAAATAATTTGTACAAATTGGGGAAAGTTCAAACCTAGTCTACTTGGTGCTACTGGATCAGAATCCGTTTTATGTCCAGGAGATGCCCTGGTCCTTTCAGCGGCAAGATGAGGAAACTAGGGGTCTATACATATTTGTCTTTCTGACTCTGCTTAGGTGGCTTTTCCCTTTCTCAAAACAAGCTATTTAACAAATAATACAATGTGACACAAGGACTCATCTTGCACCCTTGCAGGACGGTGGCAGCCTTGAAAACTTATTTTGGCTTGGCAGCTAGGTTACTGGTTTGAAGTCCTACATGTAGTAACGCTCAGTGAAGCATGACTTTTAGCAGAGATCTTCTTGGAGCATGGTAGAGTGATGAAACAGAAACAAGCTGCAGATTTTGAGTCAGGTCCATTCATTCCACAATCATTTAGCAGATGCTCATTATGTGCTAGTCACAGAATCTGATCATGGGTCCCTCCTCCAATGAGTTTGCATCGTAATTGATATGGTTTTGAGTCTTGCTTCTGTGAACTTTGGCAGTTTTAGAAATATCACTTACTACATTTGATCTGTGGGGTCCTCAACTGCAAAATGGAAATAATATACCATTGCCACAAGTATTTGTTTTTTAATTGAGTGAAATATTGCGTGTAAATTCCTAGCTTTGTGTACAGCTAAGTGGTCAATACATGTGGGGATGATAGGTATTTGGAGATAGATAGCCTTGGTTTTAAATTCCAGATTTTCCTCTTATGGTCTACGGAACCTGGGACATGTTACATAGAAAGCAATTTGTTTCTTCATTTGTTACCAGTTTTTTGATTCATAGGCTGTATATAACTAACAGAGCTTTCTATGGAAGAACTGTGCCAAGCAATTTAGAGACATAATTTCCTTAGTCTTTATGAATTATGTACAATTGTTCTCTATCGTTTACAAATAAGGAAACTGAATCTTAATCAGAGAAGTAGCCCTTCAGAAGCAAAGCTTCTTACCATTACACTCAACTATTGTAATGATTGAGTGAGCTGGATCTCACCTGGCACGACACTTGGAATAAAGCAGGAGCTGGAAACATATTCCCAGATCCCTAATTCTGTCTAGTAATAGATTCTCAGAATGTTTTTTATCCACAAGAGTTTGATGTGTGCCCAGAGAAGCAATAAATACACAAGAGGTTTGCATGACATTTGGCTTCAAATAATGAAATCTATGACCAAAAAAAACCCCAAAACAAAAAAACAAACCACTTTTACTGTGTGTGATATTTAAATATGTGC
The DNA here is from genome assembly GCF_002007445.2 of Ailuropoda melanoleuca. Lineage (NCBI taxonomy): Eukaryota > Metazoa > Chordata > Mammalia > Carnivora > Ursidae > Ailuropoda > Ailuropoda melanoleuca. The sequence continues at coordinate 47,151,551 of NC_048232.1, forward strand.
ATTCTTTTCATGGATCAATCTTCTGAACCCTTAGCTAATGCTATATTCCTAGGAGCTTAGAGATGTGCATCCTTCGTGTCAGATACAAAATAAAATGGCAAAATTTATTACAAAATGTATTTCAACTACATTTTCCACTAGAACAAAGTTATAGGTAATTACACAGTTCTACTTTCTCCAGACAGTAGGTCTGTAAGGAAGAGTTTTTTAGAGCAACCAGAAACAAAAATCGTATTTTAGTGGCATTTCAAGTTAACGTCCCTCCTTCCCAACACTGTAACAAAGGACTATAACTTAAAGGAGAAATTTTAAGTGCCACTGGAGACTTTTGAAATAGTGAAAACCATATGAAGAGTGCTTTACCATAGAGTCTTTAAACACAGGTCTTCAATGGTGACCGCAGTATATAAATGGAGAGATAGAGAATTAATTCACCGTACAGTGGAGCAGAGAGCTCACATCTGTTCTTTCTACAACCCAGTACACCCCATTTATTAATGCTGTTCTCTGCACTGTCAGGTCCAAGCAATTAACTTGTGCAGACTGGCTTCTGTGGGGATAGACAGACAGTGTGTTTATCAGGGGAATATACTAGTTTCGGCTCTTTTAACATCAGAGAAAACAGAATACAGTATCCTTGGTGCTCCATGTAGACTAAGACACTAAGTTTTAGCATGAGGATAAGATGCAAAAAACTTTAAAAAGATTTTATTTGTCAGAGATACAGAGATAGAGATAGATAGAGATAGAGATAACACACACAAGCAGGGGGAGTGGCAGGCAGAGGGAGAAGCAGGCTCCCCACTGAGCAGGAAGCCTGATGCAGGGCTTGATCTCAGGACCCTGGTATCGTGACCTGAGCCAAGGGCAGGCGCTTAACTGACGTAGCCACCCAGGCATCCTAACATTCAAATTTTTAAGTAATACGTAAAAGTTCAAAGTTTTTTTCCCCCCTTTAATTAGCTAAGAATAGCACATTTGGAAATGAGTCCAATACAGTTATTTTAGTTTCTTAGTGAGAATGATTCATTTCTAAATATATTGGATTACCCACATTGCTGATAATCCGGAAATGGAAAAAGAAAGGAAAATGATTCTGTTGTTGTGATTAAACATAGCAACTAATGCAGATATATACTTACGTGTGTTGCTCATCGGAGATGCTATTATTTTATGAGCTCTGATGACCTGATAAATAAAAAGATGGGTGTTTCTGTGTGGATTCCAGGTGTTATGACAAGGAAATATGATGTATAACATTATATTTTTCATGAATTTTCTATTTTTACTTCAACCTAATCTTCTAGCTCTTCCACAGATAAAAAGTGCTTATTAGTTCTTACTCATATTGATTTTGATTGAAATAAAATGAGAGAAACCATTAGGAAGCACATGCACAGAGCTAACCACTTCCTCTTTCTTCTGAAGCTCATTTGTTCCTAGGCTTCCAGGAGACGACATGCTCTTGTTTTCAGGCTACTTCATTCTAGACACTCTTTCATCTCTGTGACGTATTACTCCAGGCTACCAAAAATAGACTAACCCAAAGCTCCAACCTCAGATCTTTCTTCTCTACCCATTCTCGTGGTTTTAAATACTATTTGTATGCTGGTGACTCGCAAATTTGTCTTAATGGTTTAGGCATCTATTGCTGAATTCCAGAATTCTACAAATTGCCTCATCAACATCTCATTTAGATAATAAGCATATCACTTTTGATATATTGAGCTCAGTAATTGGCCCAACCATTCACCCCACACTGACCCGGTAACCCTAGAGACATAGATGCTTCCTTCTCTCACACGTCTGACCCATTAGCAAAAGTTCTTCAAAAAAGATCCCAAACCATATTACTTCTCATTTATTTTACTTACAGCCTGTCCTAAGCCACCACCATCCCTCACTGGATCTATCCCATGTCTTCCTAGCTGCTTTCCCTGCTTCCCCTTTTGTGCCTATATTCATACTGTCTGTTTTCTTTTCCACTCAGCAGCCCGAGGGATCCTTTCAAAACATCAAATGACTGCCTGATCAAATAACTCCCTGCTCAAATTCTCCAATGATCTTCTGTCACACTTGGAATAGAACAAAAAAGGCACTGTGTGATCTGACCCTCCCATTTACCTCCAGGTACCTTGGAGTTCACCTCCTGGTCCTCTCCTCTTATTTACTTTCTTTTCATGAGGCACACTGGTCTCCTTGCTTGACTGTTGTCTCAAGGATTCTGTACCATCTTTTATTTTTACCTAGGATGATTTTTTTCCCTCAGATAACTGCCTTGTTCAGTCCCTTACATTAGTCATACCTCTATTAAAATGTCATCTCAGAGGAACTTTTCCTGACCATCATTAAAACTGTATCTGCATCATTTTTAACCTTTTAGCACTTAACACTGACATATGTTCATCGGCTCATTGACTATATTTACATTGGAATGTAAAGTAAGCCACATCTAATTTAATTTACTTTTCTATCCCAGTTTCCAGAATTGTGCCTGATACATAATGAGTGCTCAGTAAATATTTGTTAGATAAATAAATATACAATGGGATTATTCTATCTGCATAAACTTTATTCAGGGCAAGGCTTCTTATAAATCTACTTTGGTCACATAACATCATTAAAAGTAAAATTTTGGTTAATATTAAATGATTAGGATTATTATCAATTAATGTGAATTAGAACATATTCCAAGTCAAATTCTCTTTTTTGGTAACCAAAAATAATTACAGGATTATGAATCTTTGCTTCTTTTTGCTGCTGTGTAGACATAGCCTGGGACTGATATTTACCAAGTGTTATGAAGTTTTAGTGCTGGAGCAGATGGTGAACCAACCTCCTGGGAATAAATTTGGCCAGGTTGCCTTTGAAGCTTTTCAAACAATAAATAAAATACTGTTTGGCAAAGAGGGATCTATATATGCCAAAAAAGAAGGACAGAGATTATTTGTAAAGGTTGGAAATATTAACCCATCTTCCTTTCTTCAGTGCTTTCTAGTGTCTCAAATTTGAGAAGATAATTTACATACAGTTTTTCTCTCTGCAAGTGTTGTTTCCTGCTATCTCCTGTATGCAAGGCACATGGTTATGAACAGTAAAGGCAGTTTATGCATGGAGAATTCCTCTATGAAGCGTGCCTAAGAAGGAAATCTATCTACAGGTATCTTATAAAACTTCACTGCTGCTCTTTCTGCACCCTGTTTTGCACCATTCATAACTCAGTGGGAATTTATTTGTTAAATGAATTGCATCCTGACAATTAAAATGCCTTTCTGTTTGGGTGATTTGATAGACTATTGAACTAGAAATTATTTTAAGAAAATCTTTTTTATAAAACTCCTGCCAAATAATTCCCATTTCTGTCTCATCATTTTCTGCTTCTTTTGTCTCAATCTTGATCGAATTAATTAAGAAAACAAAAACAATCCTAAATGTAAATGCAACTAATAACAGCTTTGAAATACATGAAGGAAAAACTGACTGGATTGCAAGAAGTGGAAAAATCCACAATGACAATAAGATATATCATTAGTAATTGACAGAATAAGCAGATTTAAAATATGAGTGGGGTTATAGAAGCCACACTACATTATCAAGTAAACTGACATAACTAACATTAATAGAACATGCTATCTAACAATGGCAGAAAACATTTCTTTCAAATGTACAAGAGAGACACATTCACCGAGACATAATATATTCTGGGATATAAAACAAGTATCAACAGATATAAAAGAATTAGAATCATATAAAGGATGTCATCTGATCACATTAGAGTTGAACAAGAATCAGTAACAGGAAGATATCTGGGAAAAAACCCCCAAATATTTAGAGAACCACTAACACACTTCTTAGTAACACATGGGTCAATAATTTCTTTTAATTTTCTTTTTAAAATTAGATTTTATTATTTTTAAAATATTTATTTATTTATTTTAGAGAGGAGGAGAGAAAGAGAGAGCAGGGGGAAGGATGGGGGGAGGGAGAGGGACAAGTGGACTCCATGCTGAGTGCAGAGCTCAACTTGGGGCTTGACACCACTACCCTGAGATTATGACCTTAGCGGAAATCAAGAATCAGATGCCTAACTGCTTAACTGACTGAGCCATGCAGGTGCCCCTACAGGTAAATTAAAAAACAAGCAAACAAACAAACCCTCTGTGACCAAATAAAAATTAAAGGAAAAAAAATCTGAAGTGCAGGCAGTGCTTACAGAAAAGCTTATAGCCCTTTATGTTTATATAAAAAAATAAGAAAGGTTGAAAATCAATGATCTAAGTTTCCAGCTTGACAAACTATGAATAAAGGAGGAAATTAAAGCCAAGGTAAGCAGAAGGATAAAGAATAGAAAGCAGTTAAATGGAAAAACATAAAACAATAAAGAAAAATAATAAAGTCAAAGCCAGTTTTTGAAAAGAATAAAATTGATAAAACTCTAGCCAGACATCAAGAAAAGGAGATTATAGAAATTATCAAGATGAGGAATGAAAGAAGTGATACCATTACAGATCCTATAATTTTAAAAAGGATAATAAAGAGATATTATTAACAATTTTATGCCAAGAGAGTCGACGAATTATATGAAATAGGTAAATTCCTTAGAGGGGAAAAACTACTAAACTATTTACAAAGAAATATCTCTACTCTGTCAAAGGACTTGAAGTTTTAAATAAAGCTCTTCTCATAAAGAAAACTCCAGGCCCATATGGCTTTACTGGTGAATCCTATTAAACATTCAAGGGGAAATAGTACCAATTCTACACAAAATGTTCTAGAAAATAGATTATAAGTAATCACTTTTCTACTCATTCCATTAGGCCAAACCAGCATTACTAAAAGAAACCCTTCAGATTTATATCTTTTATGAACACAGATACAAAAACCCTTGACAAACTATGACAAAATATTAGTAATATGATCCTACCAATATGTGAAATAATAATGTATCATGACCACATGTAGTTTATCCAGGAATACACAGTTTATCACTAAAAAGCAATCATGCAATTCATCATATTAACAGACTAAAAGAAAAAAAATTAAATCATAAGATAATTTCGGTAGATGAAAAAAAAGCACATAACAAAATTCAACATCTGTTTAGAAGGGAACTCACTCCATAAAAGGTATCCAATGAAAAGCTAGTATTTTATTTAATGGCAAAAGTTGAAATGTTTTTTTTTTTCTAAGATTAAGAATGAGGCATGGTTGTCTGAATTCACTATCTCTTTTCAGTTGTTTGCTAGAGGTCTTAAGAAGTAATATAATGCAAAACAATTTAAATTAAATTATATTAAAATAAGATAAAATACATATACATTGTAAAAGACAAAACAGTCTTATTTACAGAGTATATCATTAAGGAATCTAGGAAGAAACTACTAGAACTAAAAAGTGGTTTTATCAAGTTTCTAGGATACAAAGTAAGTATTTTTTAAAAACAGTTTTTTTTCTATTAACATCTATTAATTATATTAACATCTATTAATGAGAGTGTATACACTCAAAAGTACTAATAGCTGGAGTAAGTACTTGTACATCCAGAATTTTTATCATCATATCTGGCATGTTCTAATGCTGTGCCATGTAATTAGAAGAGATATCATAACTACAGGGAAGAGACTTGACTTGGTATGGTCGATCTCTTTTGCTCATGTGGGATCGATATTCATTTTTATCTTTGTTTTAACTTCAGTCTTCAGGAAAAATCATGTTTATATTGTTAAACAAATAAAGCTGACAACTCACTAACCATGTTTTTGTTTCCTATTGCTACTGTAATAAATTATCACAAATTTAGTGGCTTAAACAACATAAATTTATTATCTGATAGTTCTAGAGGTCAGAAATCCAAAATCCGTTTCACTAGGCTAAAATGAAGACATTGGCAAGCCTGTATTTTTCCTGGGGTCTCTACAGGAGAATCTGTTCCTTTGCCTTTTCCAGCTTCTAGGGGCTGCTGGCATTCCTTGTTCCCTTCCTCCAACTTCAAAGTCAGCAGTGTAGCATCTTTTCTTCTCTCTATTAACCTCCTCTTTTGGACTCTGATCCTCTTTCCTTTCTCTTATGTTTCTTATGATTACATTGGGTCCACCTAGATAATCCAGGATAATCCTTCTATCTCAAGATCCTTAATCAAATTTCCAAAGACCCTTCTATCATGTAAGGTACCATTTTCACAGCACCCAGAGATTAGAATGGGGACACCTTGAAAAGTCATTGTTCAGCCTACTACAGTTCATTCTCTGAGCTCCAAAGATTCATATCCATTCCACATAAAAATATGTTCACCCCATCCCAAGGTCTCAAAAATCTCAACATACTCAACATCAGCTCAAGTCCAAAATCTCATCTAAGCCTCATCAGCTCAAAAGTCCAAAACCATCTAAATCAGGTATGTATAAGATGCTGGGAGTAATCCCTCTTGAGGCAAAATTCCTCTCTATCTTAAACCTGTGAACCTAGAAAACAAATTGTCTATTTCCAAAATACAATGATTGGGTAGGATACAATTACAGTTGTAGACATTCCCATTCAAAAAATGAAGAGAAAAGAAAAAAGAAAAGAAAAAATCTGTACCTTCCTTAAGAGCAGGTGAAACTAAACCTGCTCTAAATAATAATAATAATTATTATAATAATAATAAACTTAATTTTAATAAAAGAGTTACTAGTTCCAAGCCATTTTGAAATCCCAGGAGATGGAGTCTATTAAATTCCAAGGGCGGGGAATAATCCTCTGTGGTTTGTGGCTCCACCCTCTGGCTCACAGTTCATCTCTTGGAGTCATACTTCTTTCATATGAAGAGTAATACGTGTATGCAGGTGAGTAGTTTTATGATCCTGTTTCCTGCCTATAGCTTTTTAGGAGTTTGACAGGCTTTTTTCATTTTGTCCTCTTTGTCCCTTTCAGTACAAATGGTCAGTGTTTCTGCTGTATAACCCTTCCCAAAACTCATGAGTCTCAAGTATCTGTCACAGGAATTCCCTCTATTAGGCAAGGGGCTCCTCCTGGAAAATTGCATGTCCTATTTTGGCTTCTGCTGAGAAGACTAAGGGGATCTGTGAGTCACACGACTAATAATTTCAAAGAACCTTCTGTGTGAGCTCATACTCTGAGCTCTTGATATTTCCGAGGTGCTAGTAAAAGGTTGTCCAGCTACACTTGGTTTTCACTCCAGAGCACATTTTTATGACAGTGAATTTCCTAATGTTAGATTCTCCGCAATCTGGATAAGCCGAAATTTCCCATATCATCAAGTCTTCAGTCTCACTCTCTCTTTTCTTAACAGTTCTTCCATCTCTTTTATGTAGCATTTTAGAATAAGCAGCAAGAAGAAACCAGATCACACCTTCAACACTCTAGAAATCTCAGCTTAATATCTAAATTCGTTGTTCTCCAGTTCTGCATTCCACACAATTGAAAGCCACAAGTCAGCTAAATCGCCATTGTATAGCAAGGATGTCTTTTCCTTCAACTTCCAATAATCTATTCCTCAATTCCCTCTGAGCACTCACCAGCAGTGCCTTTAACATATATGTTTATATCAACTTTCTTTTTACAGTAATATATTTATTCTCTAAGAAAATAGAGGCTCCCTCTATTGCTCTCTCCCTTTTTTCTAAGCCCTCACCTGCAGCATCTACCAAAAGTCTATTCAAAGCTACAGAAGCAGATGCCAGACAGGAGAGGAAATGCCACACTGCCGGCTTTGAAGGTAGAGGAAGGGGCCACAAACCACGGAATAAAGGTAGCCTCTAGAAAATGCAAGGAAATGGATTCTTCCCTAGAGCATCCAGAAGGAATATAGCCCTGTTGACACCTTGATTTTAGCCCAGTGAAACTGATTTCAGATGTACAACCTCCATAAGTCTAAGAAAATTAATTCGTATTGTATTAAGTCTCTAAGTCTGTGGTGATTCGTTATAGTAATAAGTAACTAACAGAGTCCATGTATGTGTTCTATGATGTATTATGTTCTAACATAGCTTTGCCTCTGCTAAGCCACCTAATTCTATAAATGGTTCTCCTTAAGTGTCGCCTCATAGAATTTGAAGTGAGGGTGGGGAAGGAGAAAGAAAAAATAGTCATTAATACAATAATAGCATAGGCTTAAGGAGCAGACTCCCTGTGTTTGAATCTCACATGCATTTCATCATATCCATGTGACAACATTCTGCTACTTAGTTTTCTATGCTTTAGTTGTCATATATGTAAAATGGCAATAATAATTATCCCTACCTCAAGAGCTTTGTATAAATGAGATAATCTATGTAAAGTACTTAGCACAGATTAGATACACAGTAAGCACTCAAGAAGTTTAGGTAATTTATTCTTCCACCTCATACTGTTTTTTATTTAAACATTTATTTAACAGAAAGTTGCTATATAACGTACTCCTGCACCAAATCAGAGATAAAGGGGGGAAAAAAAGCTTACAATCCAAATGGATGTGAGAGATAATTGATTGGCATAACTGTTTTCATAGGTATATAAAATATAGTAGAGACATCTAGTAGGTGGAGGAGATTGGAAAAGAGGAAGCATCTCAACATCCAAAGGTGGGGGAAGGCGTGAAACTCAGATGAAAAAAAGCACCCCAGGCAGATTTAAATGATGAAAATGAATTTGAGAGATTTCCCAGACCTATTCCATCCTTGTTTTGGTAAAAAACACAGAGCAAAGTTACTTCACTTGTAAAATTGGGCTCCCAATTTATAAGTATGTTTATAACATATCACAATACTATAGGAATGAATATAACAAGTCCTCCTATATGAATACTAAGAAAAAAAGTGAACATATATTAAATTCCAGCTACTTTATTTATTTTTTAAGATTTTATTTTATTTTTTTTTAAAGATTTTATATATTTATTTGACAGAGAGAGAGACAGCCAGCGAGAGAGGGAACACAAGCAGGGGGAGTGGGAGAGGAAGAAGCAGGCCCATAGCGGAGAAGCCTGTTGTGGGGCTCGATCCCACAACGCTGGGATCACACCCTGAGCCAAAGGCAGATGCTTAACGAATGTGCCACCCAGGCGCCCCTAAGATTTTATTTTTAAGTAATCTCTACACTCATTGTGGGGCTTGAACTCACAACCCTGAGATCAAGAGTCGCACACTCCACTGACAGAGCCAGCCAGACACCCCTGTTATGTTGCAGACACTTTAAATTTGATATCCTGTTGGTCACTTTATCTTTTAACTTAATTTAATTAAATTAATCTATTTGAGAGAGAGACAGAGAGAGTGAGAACATGAGCAGAGGTGAGGGACAGAAGGAGAAGCTAGCTCCCTGCTGAGCAGGGCTCGATCCTGGAACTCCAGGATTATGACCTGAGCCGAAGGCAGATGCTTAACCAACTGAGCCTCCCAGGTGACTCTCTATATCTCTGAAGTGAGAATTATTTCTACAGTTGATGAAATGAAGGGTGCTAACATATAGATTTGAACTCAGGTCTATCAGTTTCCATGGTACCACAGTAATATCTGTCATCTTTTTTGCAACATCAGGATTTTCTTTGAGGAATTCTTTATCATTCTAAATAGCAGACATCTAGCTGTAGACATCACTGAACACAATAAAGGACTTGACCATTCAATTTGTATCAAGAACTGTGCTCCTTAAAACCTTCAGACTTTCAGTTAGGATTTATTTATTTAATTATAGAGAAAATGGATTACAGAGCACTTGCATTTTAAAATTAATCCAGATAGGAAGAACCTAGGATCACATAATTAGACACACAGCGGCTGTAAGCCTGTTCCTGGGTGTTCTTGAGTTCACTGTAGGACTCTCTCAGCCCCTTTAAGCCTCTTAACCTTGACTGACTACTCACCAGAAAAGAAAAATCAGAGTAAGGAGTTCATTTCAAATGGAGGATAGATAATTAGCTGTATTTTTTGATGAAAGAAACCCAGAAATTATCAATGAAATGGAGAAGATTTATTTTTAAGTGAAGCAGAAAATGGAGTTGCACCTGGGATGGAGATGAACGACAAGAATGTGAGAAGTAGGGGTGTCTGGGTGGTGCAGTCGTTAAGCATCTGCCTTCGGCTCAGGGCGTGATCCCAGCATTCTGGGATCGAGCCCCACATCAGGCTTCTCCGCTAGGAGCCTGCTTCTTCCTCTCCCACTCCCCCTGCTTGTGTTCCCTCTCTCGCTGGCTGTCTCTCTCTCTGTCAAATAAATAAATAAAATCTTAAAAAAAAAAAAAAGAATGTGAGAAGTAAACAAGATGCAGGACCTGGCTCTTTGAGTGAAGAGGATGTTTACGGTAAAAACACATTTCAAATTATCCAATAAACAACCCCTTATGAATTTTACCAGGATTTTTGTCCTTTGCATGCCATGTACCATCTCTAGGTATATGAGTCCTCAGTCTTGATTTTCATACTGAGGCTGTCTCCAAACCCTGTCAAATGTTAAGTCTCGGGGGCCTTATTAACTCAAATTTTTATGATTCCATGTTACTTGCTTATCAAAGAATCTAATTTTAGTGGGGTATAAATAAGAAGTGATTTTGGTTGTTTTTGCAATCACCTTATTTAACCATAATTTGCTGTTCCTCCTATTCTTGTTACTAAATATTTTATATGGATTTTCTAGCTTTTTTGCTCTGTTAGGTTCTAGAAAGCACAGTTCAATTTAGTCCAGGCTACAGTTTTGATTTCATACCTATTTTAAAGCTTTTCCCCCCTCTTTTTTACTAACTCTGGATGGCTTTGTCATTCTTTTTTAGTTGCTATCTGTTGCAGGGCACCCCGTGCTTCTTGTCTAGTGGAGGACACGAGTGGGTAGATTCCTAGGGACCCCTTGAAGAAGGTGTCTCTGCTGCACAGGCACCAGATTAAGGAGGAGTACTTTGAGATAACCTGTTCTGGCACTCTCCATCATCTTCTCAGTCTTTCTTCCTCCTCCTCCTCCCCTTCTTCTTCTTCTTCTAGGACCATCTTGCACGAAATCTTTTTGGGTACAAGCCCTGCTACCTTCTGTAGATACTCCTTTACCCAAAGGAAATACCCTATGTCTGGGGTGCATGCCACTCCACCACTGCTCTGTATCGCATCCTTATAATAAATAAGCAGAGCAGATCAACAAGCCTGCTGCCTGAGTGGGCATCCACCATGGGTGGATGGGGAATGAGACAGAGTGTCTGTCCTTGCAGCAACTTCCTATCTTTATAAATGGCTCCTCAGGAAAGACCAACCCTTGACTTGTACTTGCGATAAAGGAAGAAGCTCTTTCTCTTCAAGGATGGGAGTTAGGAGGTCATAAATTGTAGGCAAGGACCAGGAGAAAACCATAGAAAATTGAAATTTAGGGGAAGTATGATACGGGAAGATCTGTTTTGGATCCAAATAGACCTGGATTGAAATCCTTGGTCCTTCCCCTTCTGTGTTAGGATGAGCAGGTCATGCACCGTCCAGAAGCCTTTACTTCTCCATGTGTAGAATGGGGTTTCTGGCCTCAGAAAGAGCTGATTAGAGATTTCAATGTAGTAACACCTATGAAAAGGCTGAGGGTGTTTCCTGGCAACACAAATAAGCTCCCTCCTTTTAGGAGTACCCTCAGCCTTCTGTCACAGTCTTTGTATGTGTCCTCAGACTGCTCTCCCTCCAGATGTCCCAAAGGAGCTATTCTATATCTTGTTCATGTTCCTAAATCTTCTATTCTTCTACCGAAACCATCTGAGCAGAGAAAAGAGCTGATAAGGGATTTAACTCTCAAATTCCCATCTTGTCACATAAAAAAGCATCTAATGTACATTTAAAAAAAATTGTTTTGTCTTCTTTTTCAAAAGCCAATCCTACTATCCCCAGCCCTCTCACCACCTGTATATTTAATTTCTCCTTTTCCCCCCAAACATATAAAAATGCTGGAGCCTTTCCCATCCTAAAAACAAAAGCAAGGAAACACTAAAACAGCAAACACTTTTTTTTTCTTTCAATTTTTCATTCTCCTCTGGCTACATCCTACAACTTTCATTTCTTTTCAGAGAAGCATAATAAAAGAGTTATTTGCACAAGATGTCTCTGTCTAATTTCCACTCGTGTCAATTTATAGTTGGGTTTCTACTTCTCCTATGTCACTGAAATGCAGCATTAATGGAGGCATGGAAACTAAACATTTCCAAAACTCCACTAATTCTCAACAGTCCCTGTTACTCCCCTCACACACAGAAAGAAGAAAGCAATTATCCCTGCAATGTTCTTCAGTGCATAGNAGAAAGAAGAAAGCAATTATCCCTGCAATGTTCTTCAGTGCATAGTGCCATGTCAACCCAGTTGTCTACACTTAAACCCTTTAGTTCCTCTTCTGCATTCATCGGCTTTCACTCATATATGCCAACACCCAATCTATCAACAATTTACCTCCAAATAACTCTTCCATCTAATTGCTACTCTGTATTTTCTCTCACTTAACTGTTCATTTTTATTTTTTAGAGAGAGAATGAGCGTGTGCACGCAAAAGAAGGGTAGGGGGGAAGGACAGAGAGAGAGAAAGAGAGAGCATCCCAAGCAGGCTCCACACCCATTGTGGAGCCCAATGTGGGGCTCCATCTCACGACCCTGAGATCATGACCTGAGCTGAAATCAACAGTCAGGCACTTAACCTACTGAGCCACCTAGGCGCCCCTCTCACTTAATTATTTTAACAGCTTCCTATCAGTATGTCTGTATTTCCACTTCTCAGCCTTGCCCCTACTGCTGTCTTCCTGTAGATTATGTTTCTTATAGGATATAACCAAGCCATCTGAGCCTGCTATCTCTTCCCCACTCAGCCCACTCTTTAGCCATTCCATTAGAAACTAAGTTCCAGCACCACTCTTTTTCAGGCCAGCATAACTTAATACTTACATAATCCCCTGTCCTTTACCTTTCCAATGAAATTTTTGCAGCTGCTCACATATACGGGTAGAGTTTATTTTCTCTCTCCTTAAATCTGGAAGAGCCTGTGTCTTGCTTTAGCCAATGGAATGTGACAGAAGTAATGGTTTATCTTCTACACCCAGGCCATAAGAGATCTTGCATGCTTCCTATCTCTCTAGTACCACTGCTAACACCTGTCAATAAACTTGGCCTAGCCAGCTGGAGGGTGAGAGGCCCCATGGAACACAGGCTAATAATATCAACTGAGGCCCTCCTGGGCCGGTCAGCTGATCTATCAGCTGAGTACAGCTGCATGGGGGCTTTAATCAGCTGATTCTGGCCCAGATCAATAGAAATGATCAGGTGACCCATAAACTTGTTGAGCTATATGAATACTTCTTGTTTTTAACCACTAAATTTTGCAGTAGCGAGTTATGCCAGAATAGCTAACTGATATACCTTGTCAAATTCATACTGGTGCTGAAAATTATCTAATTGAAGGGTATATGTTACAAATAAGAAATATCTTTTATTTAACTTTTGCATACTACTGATATTTTCTCTTTTTT
>NC_048232.1:47165094-47174721 GCF_002007445.2 Ailuropoda melanoleuca
ACACCCTTTCAACGGGAATTATGTCCGTGAGTTTTGGGTCTCAGAGGCTGAGGAGGAGGTAACTCTTCTGATTACCAGGACTTTATGATGGAAGGTACTATTGGGATTTCGGATGAAAAACGACTAGCAGAGTTTCTGATTCTTTTAGCTGATGGGAATCTCAACAAATATCTTGCAAGTCTGGCTTTCAGTTGCACTCTAGAGAGTGGGTTAGGGGTGAGGGTAAAAGGAAATAGATGAGTGCTGGAATGGACTCCATGATTCTCAGACAGGAATTGCTCTTACAATTTATAGCTTTTATATTAAATTATTATACACAAAGTGATTTATTTTGAGAAAGCAGTATGGGTGGACAATATCTTTGTCTTATACTTCCATGCTTCTTACCGGTACCTGAGAATGGAAAGTAAATATGTATTAAACAGGGGAAGTTAAAATTCCATGGAAAAAATAACAAATTTAAATCAAATTTATGCAAATAAAAACAATCATTATTTTCATGAAAAGAACTTAAGTCAAATTCTAGGTGGAGGGGAAATGATAGGAAAAAATAAAGAATTTATTTTGGTTGGTATCAGAGTTGAAAATATCATTAAAATCAGTATTGCTTTGTAGGCAAAAAGAAGGCTTTTATTAAGATTTAAATCGTAGTGTGTTTGCCCAAATTCTCCAACTAAAATAAGTCTGCAATAGACGAGCTGAGATTTAGCACTACCACTAGCAGTGAAAAGATGAAGCCAATGTCATCACAGTAATCTAAAACTGAGTAAACAAAATTAGGAATAAAGATTCTATTGCTCTAAGTGATAATTAGGGTTTCTGCATTTTGATTACTTGGTGAAAAATTGAAAATAAGGGGTAGCACAGCTTTGGAAGGACCTAAAAAATTACAAATAATGAAAATGCTTCTGGTAGGACAGCAAATTATGTTTTCTAGTTCTTGTTCCTCTTGATATCACAGCTCTTTAGGTCTTCATTCTCCTTCCTGCCCACCTCTTCATACCTGGATCCTTCGATTCCCTGAATCTTACCAGTCTCCTGCTCTACCTCCTTCCAATCGATAGCAGAATAGTCTTGACCTTTGCATCTTCCTTTTCCCCTTCCTCACCTAATGGATGGGAGAGAGTTTACCTGTTTCTCTGCCCAAGGGAATACACTGCAATTTTAGCAAGGGTCTTCAAACGAGAAAATTTTGTAACTAAAAAATTGACAAGTGTGGTGATGGGAAAGAAGGGTTTCCAGCAGTGTCATGCAAGTCAGTGATTTTTTTGTCATGGTTGGAAAGTGAGGCCGTGAGATGTCTCTCTGTTTAGACCTCCCTGAAGCAGGTGCTGCTCTGCAACCAGACGAGCATTACTTGTGCAATGTCTCTGGGTGAACCTCTCTGAGAGGTACAACAGAAGTCCGTGGGCTTAGATAATGTCAGGGTAGAATGATCATCTAGAATTTAGTATAGGCTATGATGTCATTTAAACCCTAACAAAAATAACTCTATAAAAGAGCATATTCAAACTAACCAGCAATGCGAGTACAGCATATTTTAGAAACATAGGACGTGATTCAGTGGGCTGCATTAAACCAGGCAAGAGGTCTTTTCTGAACCTAAAGTAATGTGAAATAATGTCAAATATGTTTTGCGCTGCCTTAACTTTATAAAGTGACCTTACGTCCAACAGAGCAGTGTGATGTAGGGGCTGGTCTTTCACAGAATGACTTTTAAATGTACTCGGATGAGCTGTTGTGTTAGCAGTTCACTTGCAATAGGTCAGAAGACATCACTACTTCTTGAATGGTCGTTTAACCTGTTTCTTCTGGCTTCCGTTTTCGGTATTTGAAAAACATTTTATCACTTATTTTCGCTTTTGTAGACGTAGACAAGGTAGTGAAACTTGACGATAATACCTAAATTCTAGAAAAGAACAAAATTTCAGTATCCTAATTTATATTGGCATAGGGTTCACATTCATACAGATTCATAATTTTTACTTCAATCTAAAATTATCCTTACTTTGAAAATGAATTAAGTATTGTCTCATGTCTCTCTTCCTCCTAACAGAGTTACGTGCTCAAAGCCCATGTTACATCCCTGGGAAAGATAAATGCTTAAGAGTTTGGAGGTGTTACTACTGGTGTTAAAACAGGACCCCCAAAATTAACTACATTGTTAAAATGCCTCAGTGATTAAAGCAAACATCGAAGTGAGTACTTATAGGTCCTGCTGATGAGTTTAACAGTGTTTCGAATATTCATGTTTAACACCTGTGATGTGAAGTAAAGTTTACTAAATAAAAGTCTTACAAAATCATTCTCAATCACTGTGATCTAAACTAAGTCTTCATTTTGTGTCAATTAAAAATCCTCATTCTTCATATCGTAATTATTTTGACATATGCTGCTTTAAGAAAGCTAATATAAACTTATATTTCAGGCTAATTGTCCACATTTTTAAAAGCTATTTCATAAAAAGGTTCATGATCACATTCTTTGAAATAACATGCTCTCTCAGCACACCTAAGTGCTGGTTTACACATCATTAACTACTTGACAGAGAGGAAAAGGTTGGGAACAGAAGAGAGAAATTTAGAACTAATGTAATGGAGTCACCAATAATTGAATATAAAAACAAACCTTACCTGAAATTTATAAAGTAAGTCAATGAGAAAATACGTTTTTAGTAACTGGACAATTTTAGAACTATGTCAATGATACGAAGTGAAATAGGCTTTCAATTTGTCTTATTAAACTAATTTGAGGTAGACAGGTTTTGAAATTTTTCTCACATATCCTCAAGTCAGCACAAAAGCTGACTATAATTTTTTCATTGCATAATTGTCAGCAGCATTAAATTCAGAGGTATGAATTGTTATAGATGCCTATGGCAACTTAATACTCCTACAATCACAGGGCTGGGAAACACAGATCGATAGCACACACTGGCTATAATCAACATGCAGACTAATGAACGGGGCCATATCCACCAGGGAACACTAGAACAAAGACCAGTTGAGCATTTTAATTGCTAAGTTGCTGCTAAGTCTCAATTCCCCATCAATCTCCATCCATTATGACCATTGATGCATAGCAGACATTAAGAGGAAAACAATAACATAATGATTCCTAAGTGCTAGGGTGCAAACGAATGGTTAGCTTTGGGAAAATCATGGCTGTGATTATTTTGTGGCTCAAAAGATCTGACACATTATTTCTAATTTTCATTGTTCCCTGGACCTGCCCTGCCCATATTTAATAAGTTGGTTTTAACGGAACTAATAGCACAGCAAAAGGTAGTTGAACAGGCTTTTCCCTAGCTACCTCAACATAGGTTTGAGTCGTTCCTTACTTAGAAAAATCACACTGTCTCTATCTCTGTCAAATAAATAAAAAATCTTTAAAAAAAAAAAAGAAAAATCACAGCCAGAGAAATTAAAAATGAAAAAGGACTTATGAAATCATCTAACATATTGTCATTTTGTGAGGGCAAGATTTTCTCACAGTATGATCATGTATCACTTGTGGAATTATAACTAGGTACATTCGATGCCCGTTGTCTTAATTTTCATTAACTTTGACAGCTCGGTTCAATCTTGGGGTTTTAAATAAATCTCCTAGAAGTTGACCTGTGTGCAATCCATGAAAGTGTTTCCATAGCAGGGAGGAAATTTCCCATAGCTGCTTTATAAAGTAGAAGTAATTATGATGTAGGTACAGCACTGTGTTGGAGAATGTGCATGTACTCCTCTAATCCTTACAACAATTTTTTGACATTAATAATATTATCATTCCTTTTATAAGGGAAACAGTTAGAGCTTGGTGACTTTCCCAAGTCACATTGCCCTTGAACAGTGAAGCTAGGGTACAGACACAGATCGTTCTGATTTTAAAATTTTGCCATTTCCTCTACATCTTACTAGGTCCTAGATATTAAGTCTGGGCTGACTTCCCTGGGACAGTCTTATTAATCAATGAATTTAGAAATCTTTAGTATTCTTACAGATTATACATACAGAGTATCAACCTACTATCTTCTGAGTGATGTTACATGAAGCAACCTTTCACTTCAGC
Organism: Ailuropoda melanoleuca; assembly: GCF_002007445.2. Classification (NCBI taxonomy): domain Eukaryota; kingdom Metazoa; phylum Chordata; class Mammalia; order Carnivora; family Ursidae; genus Ailuropoda; species Ailuropoda melanoleuca. Next base: position 47,169,157 of record NC_048232.1, read on the forward strand.
AAAGCCATCTCTCTCTGTCTCTCTTATTAAGAGAGTGAGCGAGTGGGAAGGAGCAGATGGAGAAAGAGAGAGAGAATCTTAAGTAGGTTCCGTGCTCAATGCAGAGCCCGACGCAGGGCTCGATCTCACGACCCTGAGATCATGACCTGAGCCAAACCAAGAGTCTGATGCTTAACCCTCTGAGCCACCCAGGTGCCTTGGAGGAGCTATCTCTTTAGCTTTGTTTTAATTTACTTCTCCTGTCTATCCATTCCTTTACTGGATGGACTTTCTAAACAATCTATTGCAGTTGCATGACCTTAGTTGAGTGGACCCTGCTTGGAAAGTTAGAGCATGTCATGAAGTCGGGATTCAGGCAAATTATATCTTAATTTACGTGAGTTTTCTCTCTTACAGACTCTTTCCTATAATTTTTTAAATTTGATCCTAACCTTAAACTTATTAAGTGGTTAATACAGGTTATCAAACTTAATTGGCAATTTTAATTAGTTAATTAATTTTATTGGAATTTAATTTGCAAATCTTGAAGCTGAATATCACAATACTAAAATAAATGTTCAAGGTTCTAAAGAAAATTCTTCTGATTCTTAGTATGAAGCTCTTTGCCACTATTCACAAGTCAGCTTGGAAACCATCACTAAATGGTCTGCAGAGAAGAAATGATACCACAACCAACTATTCTTGAATTCATCTGACGTTGATTCTTTCTCTGCTTTCTTTATTCCTCCAAACAGTTGGGGAATTTTAACCTTCTACTAAAGCTTCCTTACCAGGAATCCCCTATATTAGGATCAGGATATTTTCACACCCTGATGCTATGTTCAGGTAGGATCTGGCAACGGTGTAGGGATCCAGTACAGAAATTCATTGTCAGGAGACTTAAATTTAGTTCTGCTTCTGTCAGATTTTTGCTTTAGGAGTCTGAACTAGTACCTTAAGCTTTCATGGTGTCATACTGTTTACCTATAAATTGAGAGTATTTTTAAAGTTCATGTGATCTCACCCTTGCAAGTTTTTTTTTTTTGCAAGTTTGACTTAATTATGAGACTAACATACGTTTTTATTTTTACAAGTCATTTTTTTTCAGCTATCTCTTCTTCCTATTTTTTAAATGTGACCGTCTATATTTATTCTAACTAGAGATTTGCACATCTTTTAAGGAGCTGCTTGCATCTCTGTGTGCTGTATGATGTCCTCCTATGTGCCTCTCTCCTACGCTGGATTGCTGGTCACTTAAAATGGATAACAGTATTATCATATCCTGTACTCCCGTCTTCAACCTGAGAATAACTCAATTATGAACACCATCCTAAGTATCTTCAAACCATGGGATCTGGTTTTTAGATTATTTTCCAGCCTGGGTATATATATTTTCTATACTCCTGTTTTTAACCTCAGCGTCTCTGTCCTCAGCTGGCAGGTGAACACCTTTCTTAAGCAACAGCTGGGAATTTAATTAATGTGCTGTTGGCTCCCACCCTTTTCCAGGTCATTGATGAGGAGGTTAAATTAGATCAGACTAGGCTTTATCTCAAGTTCCAGGGGAACATTTTGGAGAAACATCCCCCATAGCCTTTCCATTCATTTGCATTGCTTTGGAGAATTCATGGTGTATGGTACTGGTATGTATTTTGGATTATGGCATTTGAGATGTTAAAGAAATATTTGATAAGATCACGTGTTTGTAGTTATGTTGTATTTTTTAGACAGCTCTCCTCTGACAGGAATTGTAATCTATGGCTCTGTGGAATACGTATTTGTGAAGAAATCAATGGGTTGTCACGTGGTGTAGGCAGAATATGCAGCCAGTGGTATCACCCCCAACATTCTACAAAACATTAGTTCTGTGGAATGTTGAATAGTCTGAGATATTCACCATGAATGTGTGGGAGCCAGGAAGGAACTCTGGTGATAAGCGTATCTAATAAGCAGTGAACCATTAATGTTAAAGTGTATGCTATTAGAATTGTAATGTTAGCTGCACAGGAATTTTATAAGATCAAGAATTTATGTTTATGGTACTTAAGTTTGTGTTTAATAACACATGTACATACAAACATATAAATGTTGACCAAGACTGACAATGGCGAGAGAAGTTAGTGAATGTAACAACTATCTTCTTAGATCACAAGAGCAAAACAAAGTACTGCAAAAAAGACATGACTGTAAGTGCGGGTTTATAACTCTTTTTCTTCCTAAAACATGACTGAAGATTTTAAAATGGGGAAAAAATCCTTAAACTCAAAATTAAAGAATTTTTTTTCTTCCACTTACATTGCTTGGACAAGCAATGCAATTTGCAACAAAATGAAGGTGGAATCCGGGACATATTATGGACCTTTCCACAAACACGATTGCCTACACAGACAACATATAGAATACACTTTTCAAAAGAACACTGTGCCGTTTAGGCAAATGGAGGATGAACTGGGTGTGGGGCACGGCAGACAAGGGAGAGTAGGGAATATTCCGTTTGGAAACTGCTTTCCTGAGGGCATATTAATGTCATGCTGACATTTCAATGCAAGGACTTCAAAAGATACATGTGACCAGAGCTTTCCATTGGTTTTCTTTCTGCCTTCACTCTCTAATAATGACAGTGTTCATTCAAATCAAAGACAGAATTGCCCCCTTACCTGGAAGGGTGATATCTAGCATCAACGGCTGCCACAACAAATTATCACAAATTGGACGACTTAAGACCAACAGAAACTTACTCTGTCACAGTTTCTGGAGGCCAGAAATCTGAAAACAAGGTCTTGGCAGATAGGGCTCTGCTTCCTCTGAGGGCTCTAGGGGATAATCCTTCCTTGCCTCTTGTGGCTACTGGTGGCTACAAGTATTCTTCAATTGTGGTTGCCTAAAATCCAATCTTTGCCTCCTTCACATGGCCTTTTTCTTCCCTCTCTCTGTGTGTCTCTTATCAAGACATTTGTCATTGGATTTAGGCTCCATCTGGATAATTTCATCTCAAGGATAATTTCATGTCAAGATTCTTTTTTTCTTTTTTAAGATTTTATTTGTTTATTTGTCAGAGGGGGGCGGTACAAGCAAGGGGATTGGCAGGCAGAGGGAGAAGCAGGCTCCCCGCTGAGCGAGGAGCCCAACGTGGGATTCTATTCCAGGACCCTGGGATCATGACCTGAACCGAAGGCAGACGCTCAATCAACTGAACCACTCAGGCGTCCCCCATCTCAAGATTCTTAAACTTAGTTATGTATGCAAAGATCCTCTTTCCAAATAAGATGACATTCATAGGTTCATGGATTTATCATTTTGGGGCCACCGTTCGACCCACTACAAGGGCACAAAGCAGGAGAATGATAAAGAACTTCCTAAAGCCATTTTTAAAACTAAAGACCAATAGCAACAAACTGCCAGGGCAAAACTACACATCTATACTCAATTAAAAGAATCCACATCTTTCAAATGAACTTGTCACTGAAGTGATCAGTTTGTCCCAAGACAGGGATCACATTTATAAGGTACTTTAATTGGACAGCATATGCTCACAACTCAATAGGCAAAACAGGATACTTAGGCAGAATTTTAAGAAACACAGAGGGCCAAAAAAAAAAAAAAATGCAGATATAAAATTCCCTAACTATGGCTGCCAGCCGTGTTAGCGTTCTCTGCTCCTCCAAGTTAATTGAATGGGTGAGACCTTAGGAGCCAAGACTCCAACTCATAGTTGAAGAGGAAGAGACAAGTGATATTCAGGTAGAACAGGCCATGGAAGTTAGTGGAATATATCTACTCTATTTTGAGTTAGAACAGATGCTTATAAATTTGCCCCACATTCAGGGATATGTAAATGAAGATAAATTCGCCCCAAGATAGAGTCTATTAAAAACTATTATAACAAAGAAGGAAAGCAACATAACTCACAAAAGAAAGCTATGAAGCTCACATTAGAAGAGCATGTACCTCTGGAAATTTTTAAAAAGCTAGATTCATCCAATTCAACAAAAATGGATTGGGCTGCAGTGATTGGTATGAGAGCAGTGAACAAAAACAGACAAAGAACCCTACTGAATTCGAATAGGAAAGTTAGATAATGAATAAGACTACAGTAGGTTTGGCAGAGATAAGTGCTAAGACGAAAAATAAAATAAGGAGAAAGAGTGACGGTATAATTTGAGACGGCACCGTCGAGGCACATGACGGGTGGCTCACCCTCTCAATGGATTGAAGGAGAGAAGAAATGAAAGTTTGGGGAAAGTAAGAAACAAAAAGACTTAAGAGAGTGAAGGAAAAACTTAAAAAGGCAAATAAAATATGACATTATATTATTTAAAATACAATTAGGCACTGGAATCTGCTAAATCCGTATTATGAACAACTGAATAAGGAAGGTAGGAGAGAGGTTTAAAAAATAAGCCAGAATGGAGAGGGAAAAAATAGCGGAAAAAAAAGGGCATGGGTGCAAACATTGAGCACGCTCAGTGCGGTTCCAACAAGTGGACACTAACGGACCTGAAATGTTGATTCCTAAGGTTGCTTCCAACTTTCAAGCTCCTCATGGCAATGAAGACTTGCACTAGGGCCATGGCCAGGGAAATGCTAGGACCAATGTGAACTTCAGCACAAAAAACTCCTTAAGACTGACCTACGTGCCTATGTATACATGCAATATTCCCTCTCTACTCCGTCCCTAACTGAAATAAGTCTCTTACAAAATACAGTAAAGATTCCTTTAAAAGTGTGGCACTAGTTGAGGGCAACCTTAGGGTCTTCCCTATCTTTATCCCCAGGACAGACATGGATCGGAATGTTAGAATGAGTACTGAAGGAGTTAGAGCTATCAAGTATGTCAAGCAATGGATGAAGAAGATAATACTTTGATTTTTATTTCAAAGCTTACTCTCATATATAACTTCATTTTGAAGAATAACATATGTATTAAATGCCTCACCTCTGCAGTGAGAAAATTGCCTTCCACCCCCAATCCGCCCCTTACTCGATGTTTAATTTAAGCCAAATTAATTTGCCAACCTGTTTCTTAGTTTCTTTAACTGTAAATTGATTGTTCGTGAGGAATGGGGCACATCATAAATGATAATCCCGACAGCAATCACCTATTATTTCTGTCTGCAGCTGAGAAAACAGAAAGGTTGAGTGACCTGCTAAATGCCATTCAGCAAGTAGGTTACAGAGTAAACACTAGAATCTAGGGACTCATAGGTCTATTTTAGTTTTCTTTTCACATGGTGGAGGGAGGTAAGGAAAAAGAAAGAATCAACAGCAACCATAATATTTCATACGTGCATGAAGGACAGGATCTTGATTTTTAAATGTCCCAGAGGGATTAGGAGGTATAAAATCTTTTGGGGGATGGAATGGGAAAAATAATGAGCCCAGTTTCGGGAAAGCTGAATTTGAAATGTTGCCACAAGATAATAATGAAGGTGACCATGTCATGGTCAATGGCTTTTCATTGCACAGACATTAAAATCTAAAACTCTCTCAATGGCCTACAAAATCTTGTATTAACTGTGTTACATTTGTGTATATTGTGGTATATGTTCCTTCTCTGACCTCCTTTCTCCCTGTCCTATACAGCTC
>NC_048232.1:47174821-47179646 GCF_002007445.2 Ailuropoda melanoleuca
AACACACAGGCATGCATGTGTCTGTCTCTTCCATTAGACTACAAACTCCGTGAGGACAAGGGCTGTGTCTTGACATTACCATCTTCCCATACCTTTTATGTCTGATATATACTGTGACCAATAGCTATTCATGGAATATATGAATGAATGAGTGGCACAGCACTTGAGACTAATAACCTACACGTAGATGTAGTGTTGGTGACTGGGATGTCTTATTTATGGCTTGCATTTTTGCTTTGCAGTTGCTTGCTTAACTCATATAAGAAAAATGGACACTTTCTCTGTTCTTATTGGTCTTTGCAAGTATTCAGATTTGGACCCCAGGTAGGAAGGAAACAGAGTAGCATAACATCACACACAAAGAGCTAATAATTCAATACCTTTTTGAAATTTCCTGTGTGTGTGCACGTGCATGCATGGGTGCACCTCCGTTAAAAAAAATGTCAGGACACTTCCATGTTAAAAACAAATAGAAAATATTTTAAGTGAGATTGGGTTAAATATCTGTTTGTGAATGTGAAGTTGCATTTATGTTTGTCTGCTCTCTTTAAACAGGACTCAGCTCAATTAGGTTATCAAACACTAGAGCATCCCCAAGGTATCTAAATATAAGCTGCAGCATTTCCTGCATACTTAATTCCTAAAAATAACTCAATAGTAGTCACGGCATTCACACTCCCTANTAACTCAATAGTAGTCACGGCATTCACACTCCCTAATCTGCTGTGTGCTGGAAATCTTGCCATCAATGATATAGCAATAGAAAAAAAAGTATTCTTGACTTCCAGATATGTTTCGACATTTGCAAAATATTTTGCTTAGATTTTCATTTTCCTTCTTTCACTCTGGGCTTGCATATTTTCGGAATATTAGTATTTGTTCTAAGAAAAAAAATTTTTCAAAATACTCCAAGAGGGCAAGTACAGCATCTGTCTTGCTCAGAATTTATCAAAAGACCTGGCATAAAATAGGTCTTAATGAATGTATATCTGATGAATAAATATGTAAATAAATGTACAACACATGAATGAATAAAAAATTTCAAAGTTTAAAAATCGTTTTTTAACATTTTCAAGTTTGTTACTGTCCCTTTGGTCTTTTAACTCTCCTTTCTTTTATTTTCTTTCTTTTAACCACACATTTAATATTTTATTGCACCTATGTTTTTACTGTACCACATCACAAATTTTTTAGAAACAAAAAAGTTATACCTCAATCAAATCTTTCCCTTTTCTGCCTCCACCCATATTTCTATGTTATCAGTTATTTTGGTTATATTTAGTATCCTGTGCTTTTTAATACTTTAACAGGATCAAGTTTAAAATTAGCCTATTTCACGATTTTTATCTTTTTAAACCAATCGCATTTTGATTTAATTATCAAGCAAGTTTTTCATTGCTCTTACATGTTATTACAAATAATTATAAATAAATATTTTTATAAGTATGATAGCATCTCAAGTATTACCTTGAGGTATTCAAAGTGATGAATTCAAATCTCTTATCTGTGGGGTGGGGAAGGCCATATTTCCTCCTTAATTTTATTATTATTTCCACCTAAACCACCTAAGGAGCATTTGGCTCTGAAATACAGATCAGGAATGATTGGTATTCCTTTGTATTAGATATTTGCACAAGTGGCAATAATTTCTGACTTCAAAAAAGAGTTTCCTCAGGCATGTGAAAAGCAATTAAAAAACCACATAGTTGAATGATCCAACATGACTTAAAATTCATGATAGAAATTGTTAGGTTGGGAAATATTGAAATTTCGACAGAATGTATATTTGGAGATGTTTGTCATGTCAATTGTAAAACATGCCTTTAGGAAACTCAAAATGTAATCTCTTTTAGTATCTATGCGCAGGCTGTGTGTGCTTAGATTTTCAGGACCTCCCTTAACTGCCACCCACCATCCATGAGCAATGGTAGCTGTGGGGGTGCACAGTGGCATTCTGCCCCTTTGACCATATTTCATATTACCTGGGAAGATAACTGACTGAAGAGTGGCCAGTTAACTCCCCAGGAGTTTGGGCCCCAAAGACCTCTGTGTTTTCTACCATGATGGACACAGAGAAGTACAGAGGACCAGATAATAGAAATAAAGAGGATGTTCAGATAGAGTTATGCTCCCTGGTTGTTGTTCCTTTATATTAATTATCTATTAGAGTATAATAAATTACTCTCAAACACAGCAACTTAATAAAATAAACATTTTTTATCTTATAGTTTTTATGTATTTGGAATCCAAATAAGACTTACCAGAAAAAACAAAACACGACTTTCCTGGTTGCCTCTCAGGATCTCTCACAAAATAGCAATCAAGGTGTGGGCTGCGATTATAGCCATCTCAACTTGACTGTTGGAAGATCCATTTCCCAGGTCACTCCTATGGCTATTCACAGGCCCAAGGTCCTCTCTGGATGTGGGCTAGGATCCAATTGCTTGCCGCATGGACCTCTCTATAAGGTTACTTGCTTTCTTCAAAGCTGCTTTCCCAGAGTTAGGTTTGGAAGGAGAGGGAGAAATGGGGGGAATCGGGCCTAAGTCACAGTTTTTTGTTACCTAATCTTGAAATTTATATCCCACCACTTGTGCTGTATTCTCGTCATTAAAAAAAGAGGAACAGCTCACATTCATGAAGAGGGGATTACCCAAGGGTAAGACCACCAGGAAGTGAAGATCAATAAAGGCTATTTTAGAGGCTACCCGCTATAGTCTACCCTTGAGCCTCCAATGATTCATGTCCCAACCATAGCCAGAAGATACCCAGCCTTTCCTGAGGTCCCCAAAAGTCTCATTTTATTACAACAACCCTCAAAGCCCAGAAGCGCTTTATAGAAATCAGGTTCAGGTGCAAATGAGGGTCCTCAGACAGTTTCTTAGGTGTAGTTCCTTGGATACAGTTCCTTTTATCCACAAATCTGTGAAACTGAAGAAAGTCAGCTACCTCCATACACCAAACATAGAGCTACTTATATCCCCCAGAGCAAAAACTGGGAGAGAGAGAAAGAGGGGGAGAGAGGGTGATCAAGACAGGAGTCATAGCATTTTTGTGACCTAATATTGGGAATGACATTTTGTCGCTTTTGTCATATTTTATTCATTAGAAGTGAGTCACTAGGTCTAAACTACATTCAAGGGGATAGGACATGAATATTGGGAGGCAAGGATCAGGGGGAGGTGTTTGGAGGCCGCCTACTCCATCCTTTAGAGGTCTTGCATTTCTGACCTGGATGAGGCCGAGACACTTTAGTCTTTTAAAAAGTTTCCATTTTGTTTTTCAGTTACCTAGAGTTGATTCCCTCTGCTTGAAACAGAAAAGTTATTTAAGTCCAATTTCTCCGTTTTTAAACTGCACTTTTTAAAGTCCAACTTTTTGGAGCATCCAGTATAGGCTGGATTTTTTTCACCGTCAGGAACATTCTATCCCCAAATTTTCTTCTTTTCATAGTCCTAAGTCACCTCCTTGCTGTTAAAGTCTACCGGAGAGATTCAGACCATTGTAACTGACATCTCCTCAGTATTCGATACTGTTAGCTGCTCGGTGCTTTGTTTGTTTGTTTAAAAAGAGAAATTGATTTTATTCTGATACTATTGCCAAGAATAGGGTAGAGAGCAAAGACCAGCCGTAGATACTCAGCTCCACTCTGACAAAAAGTAGGAGAACTTTTAAAGAGAGAGGGCAAGTGGATCTTAGGCAATCTGATTTCCAATTGGCTTTACCCAAAGGAAAAGTAAACTTTCTCCTGTCTCCATGATAGGAGGTAGTTGTGCAATTTGGAACACCAAGGCTAAGCTCCCAACTTCCCACAGAAACTGTGAGATAGGGGCACTTCTTCTATGATCATTACATTGCAACGGGTTGGCTCCCAGATCCTTGAACAAATCCTGGCAAGAGGCTTTTAAAAATTTTTGGGGGACTCAAAGGGGCAGGGAAAGAATTTACAATGACAAGTTTTGTAAAGAAACAGTCCAAAAAAGGGAAGTCAGAAGCCTAGAGTCGCGTGGAAGCTTGTCTAATGTTTTGTCCCGCTGAGGGGAATGTCGAGGCTATCTTCACTAGAGTTTCTGTCCTTCCAGTGATTAGCTTCTCCCCCGCCCCCTCCTCCTACTCATTTCCCTGGCTGTCACATTTCCAGTCTATTTTTGTGAAGCCATGTCCTTCCTGACTATGTGCTTTTCCACCCTGAGACAGGAAGGCTAGAGAGGGATAACATGTGGAGGATTCCCTTTCCTAAGCTCAGCCAGTAGCCCTTCCCTTGGAGAGCAAATCTGTGTTATGGAGAAAAACCGAGATGCTTTACATGGTTACTCTTCCTTTCTGCCAGAGTCTTGAAGGGATCTTTTTTGGATTCCCACTATAAGAACCTAGCAGGGTTCCTGGAGGGAAAGCCCTCAAAAGTTTGGGGATCTCCAAAGGCTGTGGCTCCAAATTTTTCAGTCTCATATTAGTCCATATTAAGCCTCTGGCAATTCATCAAAACTGCCTTTTAAGTGTTCCTGCAATTCTGTGACTTCCTGCAACTTCTGTTTGAGACAATCAGGTCTTTGTTTCTGAATCTCCATTTCCTCATTCTTAAAACCCTTGATTCCTCTGGCTTCTATGCCATCACACTCTCCTGGATTGACTCTTATTTGTACTATTATTTTTTAAGGAGACGTTCCCTTTGGATGTCCCTTTAATTTTCACATATATTGGGATTCCATCCTTGGTCCTCTTCTCTCACTCCATAGTCTCTGAATGAGTGTGCACTACCTGGCTTTAATGACCATCCTACAGTGAAGACTCAAGTCTAGATCTCCACTCTACACTGCCATCCATA
>NC_048232.1:47179746-47204534 GCF_002007445.2 Ailuropoda melanoleuca
CTTTTTCTTGTTTTGCTTTATCCTCAGATTGATAGCAAGGAGGGCACAGGCTTAACATCCCTACATGATAACAACTGGAAGTTGAAAGGTGTTGTCATTTCTGAAAGTCCTTTGGGAGGGGGTGGAATTCTAGGAGGAACTTAGGGGCTCTGGAAAATCTTTCTGTTATTTTATTGGCACAAATCACGTCACATGCCATTCCTTAACCAACCACTGGCAAGCGTGATGCAATTATCCTTAATAAAATCAGGCACCATCTGAAGATGACAGGTAATGTCAGTAGTCCTTTTGACATATGATTTCAATATGGAAGTGTGGATACCCGAATAGAATCAGGATTCCCATAGGAAGGAGGCAGAGATAAATGAATGTTAGATAAGCAGCCTATAATAACAATATTNATCAGGATTCCCATAGGAAGGAGGCAGAGATAAATGAATGTTAGATAAGCAGCCTATAATAACAATATTCAATTCATCCTGCTTTGAATGATCTACTTGTTGCCTTTTGTTGTTATATGTAAAATGATAAGGAGAAAAAATCATCTTTTTTTTTAAAAAAGNATCATCTTCTTTTTTTTTTTAAAAAAAGATTTTATTTATTTATCTGATACAGAGAGAGAGAGTACAGGCAGGGGGAGTGGCAGGCAGAGGGAGAAGTAGGCTCCCCACTGAGCAAGGAGCTTAATGTGGGACTCTATTCAGTATGGCTATTTTTCTACCTTATTTTAATGTTCCCTTAGGTATAATGATAAATTCGTCACCATCAGTCTTTTATGAGAACATGGTGTCTTCAGTTTTTCTTGATACCTTGAGAACTTCATGACCAAAAATCTATGTTTAATTGATTTCTTATTTTTTAAATAAGTGTTAGCCATTTAAATATCATAGTGATATTTTTCTTATTAGCTTTTGTATGAGACCATTTTCTATGCTTGAAACTATTCCATATTCTGACACCCTTTGATCACCAGCTTCCAATTATGCTCATGCTTCCCATCAATTCATTCCCATTACAGACAGTTTAGGATATCATTTTTATTGTTGTTATTAAATATTTCATATTTTAGGCAATAAAGTGTTCTTAATTTAATTTATAAAAATAAAAAACTCTCCACTTGCCTAAAATAAGGTACATATTATATGGGTATTCTGGAGAATACTGATCACCAGTAATTTAGTGTATATCCCTGAAAAATCTGACTTACTCCATAAGGATGAGATTTCTCATTGCTTCCATTTAATATTTCCATACCTCTGATACATAGCATTTCATCAATATTTTGAAATTCCTTTGCATAAATTGAGTATCCTGTTTTATCCAAATGAGAGAAAACTCCCATCACAAGGGCTTATCCTTAAACAATAAGGAATTTATAGACTAATATAAATGGAAGTCTGGTTCAGGGTAAACACATTTATAACCTACGGTTATTTGACTTCTTCCTTTTTCTTGTTTTGCTTTATCCTCAGATTGATAGCAAGGAGGGCACAGGCTTAACATCCCTACATGATAACAACTGGAAGTTGAAAGGTGTTGTCATTTCTGAAAGTCCTTTGGGAGGGGGTGGAATTCTAGGAGGAACTTAGGGGCTCTGGAAAATCTTTCTGTTATTTTATTGGCACAAATCAGGTCACATGCCATTCCTTAACCAACCACTGGCAAGCGTGATGCAATTATCCTTAATAAAATCAGGCACCATCTGAAGATGACAGGTAATGTCAGTAGTCCTTTTGACATATGATTTCAATATGGAAGTGTGGATACCCGAATAGAATCAGGATTCCCATAGGAAGGAGGCAGAGATAAATGAATGTTAGATAAGCAGCCTATAATAACAATATTCAATTCATCCTGCTTTGAATGATCTACTTGTTGCCTTTTGTTGTTATATGTAAAATGATAAGGAGAAAAAAATCATCTTCTTTTTTTTTTTAAAAAAAGATTTTATTTATTTATCTGATACAGAGAGAGAGAGTACAGGCAGGGGGAGTGGCAGGCAGAGGGAGAAGTAGGCTCCCCACTGAGCAAGGAGCTTAATGTGGGACTCCATCCCAAGACCCCAGGATCATGACCTGAGCTGAAGGCAGTCACTTAACCAACTGAGCCACCCAGGCATTTCTTTTTCCTTTTTTTAAGAAGATGCCAGAGAGAAAAAAAAATGGCTTTCCTGTAAATGTTTGAGTCATTTTCTCTGATGTCTAGAAGGATTTTGCTCCTGGCATACACTCTGTCTTCTACATGGATCATAATTCTTGACAATTTCAAGACCTACCTAGATGGTCCTATGATGATGTGGCTACTTAGTTTCTTGATCTTCCTTCCCCCAATGACCTTGCCCTATACTCTTGCCCATTTTGGCCAAGTTATCATTTAGAACTTTTCATTATTGTAAACCACATCCTGTTCTTCGTCTCAATTCAAGCGTCTCTCTCTCATCACAATCGACACTTATTTTTTGGTCGGACTTATTTTTTCTAAATCCTGAATCCAGAAGCTATAATACTCACAGGACCTCCAAGTTACAGATTCTACCCCTTTGTATTTTCTCTTATCTGCCTCATGTCTTCGCTCCTCTGTTTAAATTTCCTCATTAGTCTCATTATTGTCAGTCTATTGCATATAGGTTTAACTTTTTAGTTCCTTTCTCACTTTGTTATACATTTTTTTTGGTCAAAATATAACCTTAATTAAATCAAATTCTCCCATTAATATATGCCTGAACTTACACAACTGAACAAAACTAGATGACTCCATACCTTTACTCTATAGCTCCATCTCACTTTAAATTCCTGACTACTAATCTCAAGTGAGCCTTTAATGCTGCCTGGACTTCAGCATATATATATTCCCAGTCCATTAATCATTCTACTTTTTTACATAATTATTTCACACCTATTTACTTTTCTTCTTAAAAGTCCAACCTCCTACTCCCTACTGACTCTCAACTCGTGATCTTTCTTCCTATTTTAGTGATAACGAAGAAGCTATCAGAAGAGAATTACCACTGGCACCAATCACCAAATCTCTCACACAGGCATCAGGGTCCATATGCTGGGCCCTTTTTCTTATTACTGTGGATGCAGTCTCTGCTCCTAGCAAAGGTCAACTTTGGCACTGGTGCACTCACCCATGCTCTCTTACCTTCTGAAGATGATCCTTCTAGCACATCTTCCCTCTCTTTCCTGTATCTTTTTATTTTCTTCTAACAAGCATATAATTATATTATTTTTTCTCAATGAAAAAATTATATTGATCCTACTTACTCTGGTGGCTTATCTCTCTGCTTCTCTTTGTGGCAAAACTCCTCAAAAGTATTGTCTATCCTCACTGTCTCCAGCTTCTCTCCTCTCATTTTCTCTTGAACTTACCTCAACCAGGCCTTGCCCCTCTCCACTGAAGCTGTTATTGTCAAGATAACCAGGAACATATTACCGTATTGTCAAACACAAAGGTTAACTCTCCTTCACTCTGTTTGGCCTATTAGCATCATTTGGCATAGTGTCCTTTCATTATTTTCTTTCTTTAGCTTTTATATACTTCTGGTTTCTTCTTAGTGACTGTTCCTTCCTTGTTGCTTTTGTTGGTTCTTCCTTATTTCCCTAACTTCTAAAATTGGGAATGCCCCAGAGCTCAGGCTTCAAAATCCTCTCTAGTCTATGAACACTCAAAACTTCAAATGTTTATCTCCAGTTTAAATGAGCTTCTTGAATTCTAGGCATATGTTGCAAACTGCCTGCTCAGCACCCACGTGTGGGTGAGATTTAAGTTACGGAAGAGGTTCAGTGAATGGAGCTAAGGAATGAAATTAAGATAAATGACGTGTTGCCACAAAACTTGAGTGGAGCTAAGAAAAAAAAAAAAACCCTCAATATGTGTGATGTGATTGGATATTCTCTGGAAACTGAAGTACCAGCTATATTTTAAATCAGAGTTGGTTTGGGGAAGAACTAGATAACCTGTATTGCTAAGGGGTGTCTGACACCTGGGCCTTAGAGAATTTTCTGAGATACTTTATCTACAGAGGGCATCTAGATGCCTATCAGATTAAAATGTCACTCTTAATAGAGCCCCTACCGCCTGCTCTTCACGGCTAACGGTGCAGGGAGTGGAGATTGATGTACTAAGAGCAATGCTGCTCTTTGGTAAAGAAACTGAAAGGCAGAGGGATGCTGCAGAAAAACCTTTGGAACAATGTATGATTGGATATTGAGTGCTTCACTTGGAGTCTCACAGGCCCAGTGTTTTGTGAACTTATTAGAATAGATCAAAGAAACTCCTTGATGAAGTATCCAGCTGTACATTTGTGTTTAAACCAACCTTGACATCATTTTTTAGAAAACTGGAATGTGTCAAGGAAGAAAAAAGGGGATGTATCACACACATGCTTGGGCTCATTAAGGGACCCAACTGACTTTATTAGCTGTAACTGGACTGCTATTGAAAACCATATTAGGGCCAGTGTTTGAGCTCTTGGTTGAGAAATTATGCTACCCAGGCTCTGGAGACCTGAGTCGGGGAGGGGAGGGGAGGGACTCCTATGCCAGGAACTTGAGAAGAAGATTTTGAATTGTGGTTGGAACACATCACTGAAATGCTGGTGGGGTGAGAAGCTTCTGAAGTATAGATGCAACAGAGATTAATAGAAAATGCGTAGAGTCCGGGACTAAGAATTATATATACTTTCAAAAACTACAAATGCCTCCATTTCTATAGTAGAATGTCTGACATCAGTCGGAAAGTTACTAAAAAATGCAGGTAGATGTGGAGATTTTATGTCAAGCTTGGGAACACATATCATTGAAAGTACCTTAACATATATGTCAAGACTTGAGGGACTTTTGCATAGAAGCATGGACGAGCACAGTGTGAAAAATCATACCCAGTTAGTACGAGTTGCTGAAGCAGCCATCTACAGTGAAGAGAATTGCAGGCTCCAGGACAGACCATCAAGTCCCTCAATTTCTCACTGCTAGTAAAATTAAATTAGAGCAGGGAAATAGGACGGGCAACACTCCTAAAGAAACAATGACGGAATAGTAGGAATGGATGGGATAGAAGGATTGGCTACTGAAGGCACACTTCAGATGGAGGGAGCTGACACTGATGTGGCCGGGAGGACGCACTCTGAGTCTAATCCCAGGAAGCGGGAGCCACAGATCGTCCACCTCTGGCCAGGAAGTTCCTCCAAAGATACCAAGGGGATCTAGTCAGAGACGATGCCAAGAAGTCCGACTCCCAGTTAGCACAATTGGCTAACTCCTAGCACAAACAGAGCGGTTGTAAACCCTCCTTAGCACGCAGGGGTCCCACGTTGAATTTGAGCATAGATTCAGAGAGAACAAAAAGGAGTTTCTAGAATTACATAAAGTGGAAAAGAGGGGTTTGACACAAGACAGGGACTGTTGGGAGGGAGTGCGCCGTAACGAAACTCCAACCTAGGGTTCAGGCAAGAATATTGGAAATCGAGAGATGGGCTGGAGTGACGAACAATTTTAGTACGTGAAAGAAAACCACTACATAGTGGTCAAGAGTAAGAGATGGTTTTTTAGAATACAGAGCCCCTGGAGTAAGCTGCTGAAGGGGGCAGCGTGTACACCAGGACAAACCTTTGTCCCGAGAGCAGAGGAAGGAGGGCAAGGGACCCAGGCTGCTGATGTGGTTTCTTTCTTTATTGCCTATCTATGGTGCTTTCTAGGTATGAACCAGTGAAGGTATAAGCTGCCCCTAGGAAGGGAATAGAGGCAAAGAGAATAAATTGCCTGGGTTGGGAGATGTGTCCCAGGTGGAGGGAGGAAAACCTTTCATGTATTTAGGAGACCGAGAAGCCAGGAAGACATCCTTTGAACACAATGCAGGGTCCCTATAACAGAGGAGTGGGGTAGGTCTAGGAACCCCAGGTAATTGTTGTGCATTCACATCTCTCAGGGGAGAGAGGGCTTCTCTATAAGGAATATGCTGGAAGCAAACTTTTCTAGGAGTATGTAGCAACATTGTGAAACTTTAATCTTTTTAACAGCAGATGTGAAAATCCCTGAGAAAAGTGATCTGCTTGTTAAAGAGATAGTTCATCAGTCAGCTATGGAGTAGAAGACAACTCATGCTGGCACTGGGCTTTCTTCTGGAGGAAGATCGGAGAAAGGAGAGAAGAGCTGAGTTTCCTACTCTAGCAGAAAAAGCCAAGGGAGAGATGTGACGTGGTGTCTGGGGCTCCCAGGAAAGGCTGGGCATCCAAGACAAGCCTGATGATTGCGACAGGTCATGCAGCGTGCACAGTGACCATCCGACAGTCCTTCCTGTATCCAGTAAGCTACATGCTTTGTGTTTGGCTTTCTTCAGAAAGCTGGTGTCATGGCTGGTTTTGGGTCGAGTTTAAGTTCCAGCTGACACAGATGGGTTACATGGAAGCGGGGTGAATGTCTAACAGCTGGTTACACACCATTTGCAATGATTTATTTCTATCTCTGGAGCATTCTTAAAAATTTCATGTAGGTCTTATATCTAGTGTTTCTTGAGAAACACATTATAGAAACTTGGTGAGGAAACATCCCATACAAATATTCAAAGTGCTTTTGTATAGATAAATGATAAGTGAAAGATAAGTAAAAGTGAAAGTTAAATGAAATCAAAATTAGTAGGCGTTCAGTGGCTTATTAATTAGCAACTGATTTCATAGCTTCATTGGAAACAAAATTAAGCAGTTAATGCTCACATTTATATATAGAACAATCAATTAGCTAAATCCCTGTTTTCTTTGCTAGAGAATGTATTAGCGCATACATAATTTAAAGTCCATTCTCACTTCTTTGGCCAAATATTCTTTTACCAGAGAAACAAAAAAAGACTAAGGTACGTACCCCATTTTTATTTAAAATAATGATATTTTGCTCATGAATTTGATATTTTGCTCATTCTAATTTTGGTATTCATTTAGATTTTGATGGATATTTGATATTATTTACCTTCATTGCTGAATTATTTGGCACCGTCTTAACTTGCCTACTGCAAGCCTGTGTCCTTACCCTCACCTCCATCCTGCGAGGCAGCGACATGACCTATTGGAACTGGGTAGTGAGACCAGCAGTGATTTCAAGAAGTCTGCAGCATCAGTACCTATAGTTGGAGGAACTGCTTAAGATATTCTGGATATTTTCTTAATTATTTCAGATAAGCTCCACTTTTTGATGTGACCAGTTCTAATGAAAGTTAGAGCTCCCCAGGGGAAGGCCTGACATACATCTGAAAGAGAGAAGCTTTTAAATTATTGCGAGGCTGCACATTCCTTTGAAAAAAGGATCAGGAGATTCATTTAGCAAGTTTAGAAAGTTAACTCCTGGTCTAAGCACAGGAAAGGGGAAGTACAAACAATGAAGAGAGATCATGGACAGGCCCACAATTAAAAAAAAAGCCCCTACTGGAGTGAGACAGAGAGGAAGGGTTTCAGTTTTGCATTGAGGGGGGAAAAAGGAGCCTTTGGGAATTCATGCTTTCCCTTTTGAGCTCTCTGACTCCTTTCAGCTTTTAGAATTAAGCTTCTTCTAACTCTGCCCCTTGAACCCAACCGACATTCTTCTATTTTGCCTCTTTATTATGTTTTTATACCCTCCCTCTTTCCCACACAGTTCCACGGAGGTCCAGGTCCACACAATTTTTGAGTTAACCACGGAATCTGCCTTTCCTTAACTCCCTCCACCCAGTCTGGTTGGCTTTGGATGAAGTCACTGTCCTGCACCTGAGATCCTAGAGCCATTCACCTTCTGCGAAGCTTATTTCCCCATGTTCCTTTAACTGCCAACAAAACAGTGGGTCAAGTGTGGGAGATATAACCCCCGATGCTCAACTGGTCACCAAGTTTAGCACCACTGTGGTCCCCATTATAAGTCCTTAGGACTGAGGCTTTCCTTACTTTGAAAGGATTCGTTCTATTTCACCAATTCCTGCCTCTAGGATCAAAGCGTCAATGTAAACTACATCTCTCCCTTGAGACTCATGCCTGTCCTTGATCTTGTTCTTATTGGTTTTTCCAGGAGTTTGATCCCACCTCATCTCTCAGGTATTGAAAATGTCTCTGACATATGTCCAAATCTCTAGGAACAACAGCTGTCATATCTTTGTTCTTCTGGATCCCAAGAATTGGGCTAAAACCTGTCTTCCCCAGTTGATTGGTTGCCTTCAAACTTACTGCTAAGGGAATAACACAGCTAGTGTTATGGTCTCAGACAAAAGTGATTTTCTTATAGGTCCAGTGAACCAAATATAAAAATATAAATATCTGTTGAATGAATGAAGAAAGTGAGTGATTTGGCCTCAATTGGTTTTCACACAATAGAGAGGATATAAATAAAAAATAAAGTTAACTGAGCAATATATTTTGCTAGCTTATTTTCAGGGAAAAAAAATAGATGATTTTGTAAATTCATAGTATGGTTTGCTTGCAAGATTTGTAAACAGGCTCGGAAGGCAATGCTAAAGAAAGAGATTCAAACCTGTTTTGATATGACATCAAATGCTATCAGGGCTTAACCTTGCAAGCTGACAATCTGGAAAGACAATGCGTGTTTTTAAGTACTACAACATTAATTTCAAAAATATTTTCAGTGCTTTACAATCACACTTCACAGAGCTTTGTGTTAAACTATCAAATTTAATAAAAGTTTGTGTTCATATTCAGAAAATGGAAAATGAAGGAAAGATGGTCAGGTCACTGATAGGCACCAACATTTGAATCAGAAAGACTTCATTTGTATACTTAGATTTTCAAAAGATACAAAAAGCATCTTTAGCTATGCAAATAATAAATCAGCACTCTATGAGCAGAACAGGTTATAAAATTCAAATTAGATTAAATCTCTAACGAATCTTGACTCTTTCTGTGATACCCCATACTAATCTGGGTTCATTTTTTTATTGCTGTCGTAACATATCACGACAAACTGCTTAAACGACACACACTTGTTATCTCACAGTTTGTTTTGAGGGGTTCTAGCAGGAAGTGGAGCTACAGATAGTAAAGATGATGATGACATTGATCTCTTTGGATCTGATGAGGAGGAGTAAAGCGAAGAAGCGAAGAGGCTAAGAGAGGAATGCCTTGCACAGTATGAGTCAAAGAAGGCCAAAAAGCCTGCACTTGTTGCCAAGTGTTCCCTATTACTAGATGTGAAACCTTGGGAAGATGAGACAGATATGCCAAAACTAGAGGAGCGCGTCCGAAGCATTCAGGCAGACAGCTTGGTGTGGGGCTCTTTGAAACTTGCTCCAATGGGATATGGAATTAAAAAACTTCAAATTCAGTGTGTAGTGGAAGATGACAAAGTTGGAACAGATATGCTGAAGGAGCGGGTCACTGCTTTGGAGGAGTATGTGCTCCACGGACGTGGCTGCTTTTAATAAGATCTAAAATCTACATCATAGATCATCACCCTTAAATAGAAGCTTAAAAGACCAAAAAAAAAAAAAAAAAAAAAAAAAAAAAAAAAAAGAAAGAAAAAGAAAAAGAAGGTTCTAGCAGGGAACCACAGCTACTCATATACCCTTGACCAAAGAACAGCCTTCCTCTATGAAGGGACTGTCGACCTCTTTGACACAGAGCTCAGCTTTGGGAGGACACACATGGGGTAGTGAGGGAGTAAGGGGACATCTGCCTGTTAGATCAGCTGAATCAATCCTGGTGATCAATGGGGTGACAGAGGTCACAGCCAGATCGTCCTCACATCCCCCTTTCACTTCTAATGACCTTTTTTACTACATTGCGCCCACCCAGAGAGTCCTATTTTAAGGTCAGTTCACTAGCAAACTTAATTCATCTGCAACTGTAACTTCTCTTTGCCATGTAACTTAATATGTTAACAGGTTATGGGGATTAGACATGGACACTTTGGGAGGCCATTACGGTGCTTCCCACATAGCAAATTGATATCAGTAGAGAAACTTGTTACTTATTACTTTCCTTTCAAATACATCTGACTCCCACCACCTCACATCCCTTTCTGCCCAGCAGCACCACCTCTTTTTTTTTTTTTTTTAAGATTTTATTTATTTGACAGAGAGAGACAGCCAGCGAGAGAGGGAACACAAGCAGGGGGAGTGGGAGAGGAAGAAGCGGGCTCCTAGCCTAGAAGCCTGATGTGGGGCTCGATCTCAGAACCCTGGGATCACACCCTGAGCCCAAGGCAGAAGCTTAATGACTGCGCCACCCAGGCACCCCACCAACAGCATCACCTCTTGCCCAGATTACTGCGTCAGCTTTCTAACCAGTCACTGCTTTGCTGGTGCCCTCTACAGACTATTCTCCACACAGCGGCTAGGTTCATCTCTTAAAATAGTTGTTGGATTTACATCACTTTTGGACCTAATCGCCCCTCCCCCCATGCCTTCCAACCAAGAAAGAGTAATATCCAGAGTGCGTAGAGTAGTTTCAGACCCTCCATAATCTGCTTGAGTTATCTCCCCAACCTCATCAATGCCATGGTCTCCTTCACCCACCCTGTTCCAAGCACTGTCCTCTTGATGTTGTGTCAATAGGGCCAAGTTCATTCCTTTTCAGGGCCTTTGCACTTGGTGTTCCCTTTACTTAAATGTATCTAAACTAGCACCTTTGCCCAGTCCCAAACTATTCTCTTTCCTTTGCTTTTGTCCTCCTCAGCACTTCTCACCATTTTACATACAACATCTCGTCTGTCTCCTTCCAACAGAATATAAGCTCCATGCAGACAGGGAATTTTGCTCATTGTTGTGTCCTCAACACAGGGTAGAGTGCTTGGCACAAAGTATGTGTTTGTTAAATATTTGTCAAATGAACAGAATTACTGCACAAAAGAAATGCATCATATGAAAATTTCTCTCTGTGACTCATCTTGAAGGTTTTGAACAAGTGCTGACTAGCCACTTTCAGATATATATTAGCTCTCATATTTTTAGAATTTTTTTTTACCCTTCTAATAATATTTTATCCAGTCACCAAGGAACTGATTTAACATCTTCATCTTTTTATTTAGGTCATGAATGCCATAGTTCGCATTCTTCTTTCACTGATGGAAAAAATGTCCAGTAGATAAATCTGAATTCATGTACAGAAATGTGTTATTGTATTTGTATTACACTGTAATCTAACTAATCCTGACATATTTAACATCATTGACCTGAATCACTGAACTAAGTTAAGGTTGTTTTTGTGATTACAGAGGCATTTATTTTTCCCCTTTGGTATGAGATCATTCTGGCTGATCTATTTTGAGACTACTAATAGAGGTAAGCATGGGCATATTTGCAAATCAACATTTAGAAATGAATGATTTAAGAAAATTCTCCCACAACTCAAATAACACATTTGAAACAAAACTTGGGATCAAAATTCTAGTTTGTTTTTTTAACACGTCTAGTGTGCTAAACATTCCGGGAGCCTATTAATAATCTATAAGACAGTTATCCATATTTTATACTAAAGGGTGTCTTAAAAGGCTATACCTTTATAGGTAATAAGCTACTTACAAAAACACTTTCATGAATTTTTTATTTTTATTTGGAACAACAAAAATCTTCTGTCATTTTAGAAGGTCAGATATGGCAAGCAACTATTAATAAAATAGTGTTTGGTCTTGATTTGGATAGCTGATTATTTAACTTTCAGTCAAGTTGGAAGGATGGTTATCTGCTATAATTTAGCCCACCAAGACTTTATTCTTCACAAGATAAAGTAAATGACTAAAGGAAAAAATGCTTTTAAGAAGGATCTGTCCCTGAAGAAAGACAGTATGAAATAGCTGACAGCCCACTGAACTCAATGTGTAATTTGCTAACCATCTTGGACAAGTGAGGTAAGCCAGCTACTGACATTCTTTGAACCTTAGTTTCTTCATTTGTCAGATGAGGCAATTGGACCAAACAACCTTTCAAGTTCCTTTTACATCTAGAATTTCTCAGTTTCGTTTATTATTGTCATTATTTTGCAGGAGATATATTTTTTTTCTTTGTACCTTGTGCTTCCCAGGCCTCCCTACAAAAATATAATGATGAAAGGTAGTAAGTAGTAATAAACACAATGCTAATAAAATCTCAAGATACTTCATGAAATAATTATTTTCTTAAAACATAATCAAATTATTCAAAAATTGAAAGAATAACATATAAAAATAAAACAATGTCTTTTACTGTTTTATCTTTTGATACGAAATATCTGAAGGCTGCTTATTGTCATAGAGAAAAGTTTGGTTTAGTTTAGTTTAGGCTTAGTTTCATTTACTGGAAACAGTGTTGAAATTAACAACTTCATGCCTTCTCTTTGTAATGGAAGGCTGGGAGGAGCCAGATTAAAGAAGAAATGACAAATAAAGGATGATCGCTCTACAGTAACAACAAAGTTCATGATTTTCCTTCTCTTTATCTGCCTACAGCCCTAAAATCACAGCTTCTTTGTTGGGATTTTATCAGATTAATTAATGTTTTAAGTTTTTGTAATGACTATTACATGCCAATATTTTAAAGATTTATTTATTTGTTTGTTTAAGGGGAAGGGGCCTAGAAGGAGGGGCAGAGGGACATGCAGACTGTTTTGAGTGGGGAGCTGTCCTCAGGGCTGGATCTCACCACCCAGAGATCACGGCCTGAACCAAAATCAAGAGTCCAACGCTCAACGGACTGAGACACCCCGGCACACCTATTACATGCCAATATTAACTCAGCTTGTATTTCCACAAAGGTTCACGTTCTAGTCTTGCTACTGAGTGAGCCTGGCCACAGGTAAAGTTAAAACAGATTGCAAAATGACAGTTTTGAAGGCATCAGCCTAACTTCTCTTACATCTTTTTCTTTTATCAGAAAAGGTATAGGAGCCCTTCCGGGCATCAGAGTGAGTCTAAGGAGTTTTAACTCGGTATAGCAGTTTTCATGTTATTCATACATATTCTTTCTCTTTCTGTTAGCACTCACAGATTATTTCAGAGACATTTGAAGAGATCACCTCCGGTTTCTCATTTCAATGTTCTATTGTGGTGGTATAGAGTATATACGTGGAAGTGCTTTGAGGTTTTATTTTCTGAGAAAAGGTGAAGCCAATTAGAAGATGTATAAAATCTCTGTGCTGTTAAGAGCTCTATTTTTTATAGAGTCTATAGTCACTATAGTCATAGTGACATGAACAATTAAAAAAAAATTAACTGAGGATGAGGTACTCTTAAGAAAAACCCTTGGAGCTCTAGGCCACTAATAATTTCTTAAGTAGATCTGAACAAACACTGCAATACTGTGACATTCTTATTAAGAACAGTTTGCCTGTTACTATAGTTTATACTATCAAACTCACTGATAATTTCCATGGCAGAGAATATTACAAAAAAAGCTATCCAGAATTCTTCAGGGTATTAAATGAATTTGTGAAATAAGCAGCCAAGTTTAGACGTTTCACAATGGTATAATGCAGGCCTCTATTCTTTCCAGAAATTAGGATCCTTATTTCAATTTATGGATTGTCAGTGCTCTATAGTCATGTCTGTTTATATCACAGCACTATTTGTTTATTTGTGTGTGTTTTTTAATATGAGAGAGTGAACAATTTTTCTATAGTGTTTCCTTGTTATTGTCACAGGTGGAGGGAATTACTTACCACACATATCTCACTATTTATTCCCATCCAGAGCACCGCTCCTTCTCCGTCAATCCTCTATTCCAAATTCTCTTTTCTACTTCATAATCTGAAGATAATGCCTTGTTCTTTGATACGTAAATTTCCGACACAACTCGGAAGATGCCCAGTAGCATCTACGAACTGAACTAAATGAGGCAGCATGAGCTTGAGAGTTGGTCTGAATTCCAGTCCCAGCCCTATGTCGTTGTCACCGGTGCGGCTTCCTCACGCAAGCAAAGGCACCGTCAAAAGCAGTCAGGTCCGCGGCAGTTTCTTGAACTCCGTGAGGGCAAACACATCACCCCCAGCAATACTCTCAAATTTCCTTTTTCCCTCTAGTTCCTTGCCTTCACATGCAGGAGCAGCTCCTCAAACTATTTCCTCAGCGACCCTTCCTTGCTCACCTGCATAAAAAAAGACCCTCTTTGAGCCCTTAATCCTAGGCATTTGTGTTGTCCTTTCTCCTTTCCTCCTGAGTTCTCACCACAAATACCTCTACTAGTTGACTTTTGGGATCAGAAGATGAGAAAACTGAAGCCCTCCAGCTGAAAACATCAAACTCCTCTCTAGAACTACCTTATGACTATCTATTTTAAAGATTACATGAGGTAATGGCTATGAAAACACCTGACAAATGCCTCAGGTCTTTATAAAGGGTGTCTCAATCAGCTGGGCCGCTATGACAGAGTTCCATAGACTGGCTGCTGAAACAGACATATATTTCCTACAGGACTGGAGGCGAGGAGGCCCAGAATCGAGGTGCCAGCAAAGTCAGTGTCTAGTGAGCATCTGTTTCCTGCTTCACAGCCAGCCACCTCCAAGTGCCTTCCTTGAGGTTCACGCACGCACACACATGCACGCTCGGAGCTGTTCCTCTTCTTACAAGGCTTCTAATGAGACCCACCCTGAGATCTAATTAGATTAGATAGCTCTAATTACTTCCCTAAGGCCCCTGCTTCCACATACAACTGCACTGGACGTTAGGGCTTTCATATATGAATTTGGGGGGGACACAAATATTCTGTCCATGAGAAAAAGTAACGATTATTATGAAACTAAGTTTACTGTGGGTGCCGAGCTCAATGGGGTACAAAGAGGAAATGAGTTTATTTTATTTTTCCAAACACTGCCTTCCAACAGGTTAGGTCCATCTCCCTTGCTCATCCCTGTCAGGCAGATGTCATAGTTTTTCCAAGTGTGTTAGGATGTTAGAACAGACAGGAAAATTTCAGTTAAATATAAAGCCATAACTTCAATCTGTTGTTCACTCTGTAAGCACCGTGCAGGCTCACAGCAGGTGAAGGTTTGCTTTACCACTGGTCTTGTCCCACCGCTTCTGTTCCTTCTGGCTCCTGGCAGACTGTAGGATCAAGATTCATTTATAGTTTGTGTACTGAATTTCACTGATTATGGACACATAATCACTTCGCATAGCACAGACCGAGCCAGAAGATTTCAGAATGCATCTGTGTAAGAAGGATAAGCATTATTTTGTGAAATTTTGGTTCTCTCCTCTCTCTCAAGATAGAGAAGAGTGTATGTCCGTGTGTGTGTGTGTGTGCGCACGCGTGCGTGTGTACCAAATTGCCAGGCAAGTGTATTTCTGCCGTAGGTGATGATCAAAAAGGTTTCAAATTACTAGATCACCGGTGTTAGCAATTAATATCCTGTGTTCTTGGAGTATCAAGCTCGTTCTCTCCTGGGATATTTTCCACTTCTTCAGAAACCTTTCATGGAACAGTCCTCATTTTGTTCTCTGGAAGATGCATCCTGTCAACCTCTTACCACATTCTCGCTCCTGCCCTCTGCGGGTGCACCTCTGGCTTCTTCACCATAGCACACAGCCCTCTCCAGTGGGGTTCTTTCTCTTGACACTGGGCCCATGGACACGCTGACACTTGCCCAGCCAGCCCTGGAAATGCAGGCTGCCTCCATGGCACCTCCTTCATCCAGCCTTCCATCCTCAGACTTCTCTGGATGAAAACCAGGATATAGTCTCGCTAGCACCCAAACTCCAGGAAACTCAAGTTAGACTCTTCTCTCATACTCTCTCCCAGTACTGGGAGAGCCTATCAAGTTCAAAAGCTCCATTATCATCCAGCTAGAAAGTGAGATTGCAGCCTTTCCTGCAGTTGTCAAATCTCATCTCTGTGATGGTGCTTGTGGGGACCTCCTGACTTGGGTCCTGAGCCAGGGAACCAAGAGAAGGGAGGGAACGCCCATATCTCTTTAAAACTAATAATCAGTTTTAAAGGATTTACTTGGTCTATTTCATTACAGCAAATGTTTTAGGAACTCTTGTATAGATTGAAGGTAAAATTTGTTGGAATTACAGGACTGGATTTGACCACCTCTTTGCAAGTTCTGTGGAGATGTGTCTGGAAAGATGATGGGTAAATTATTGATTACCAGTGGTTCTCAGTTATGGCGCTTCAGTGAAACTCTGAGACAATAAGAAACTACCATTCCCTATTTGTTGAATTTAATACTGTATTTCTGAATTGCCTGCTCTCTAGGACTCCTCTACCCTCTACTGTGCTGATATCCTCTCAGTGTGCACTTCGGGATTCTACATAGGTTTTTACACACACATACACACACACACACACACACACACACACACACACACACACACACACATTTTTCCCCCTAGCTCCCTTTAGATCATGAGAGAGTATCTCCAATAGTACAAGGCTCTTGATTAATCCAAATGTGGGCACTTAATTTACATTGGATCAATGAGCCCCTTTCCTGGGATTTTTCTTTAAAACATAGATTAGGAAAATGTGTCTCTAGATCAGTTTCCCTCCAACCAGAGAGCATGCAAGATTTTTATCAAAACGGGGAGTTACTAGTGGTTATTGCTGGGCAATGGCTGCACCGTGGTGCCCTGACGAACTTTACATATTCATGCAGACTACACAGGAAAATAAATGCTTGACCTACAGCTCACCTGAGCTTGGCAGAATGCCTTGTGAGCCTCCCACGGTAGGGAAGGATGGAAGGCTTGTAAGGAGCTGCTAGGAGGTGATGGCCCTCCTGCCTCTCTTACTCCCGGAAGGCTGTCATGAGATCCTTTGTCATCCCCTCCCAGGTTCTGATGAGGCATGGGACTTTCTGCCCCTCCTCCCCGCCCCGAATTACAGCAGCAGCATGTAAACACTTAACTGCAATTGAGAATTGGATCCTCAGAGACAGGGTACCCCACAACTCATGCTGAGGTCATTTGGTCCCTTTTGTTTCAGGGTCCTGCTTTTTGGCTTGTGGAACAAAATTCCTGGGGAGCCGGCACCTTTGCTTACTCTCCTTTTCACTGTCCATGTTAAGTATCAAGAATCAAAAAGTGGCCCATCGTCTCTTTACTTGTCAAACCAGTCAGAACTTAGCCCTGGTCTTGATTTTTCCTTACGTATGTTTGAGAATTCTGCCTCTCTTTCCCTGGGCAGGGAAATAAGCCTCTGCCATAAGAGAGGATGAAACAGAGACACGAGAAGAAGAGAGTGGGAATCCGGACAGCTGCTGTGTCTTACTTGTTTAAGGAAGTCTTACTCGCTCAAGCCTTTCCTGGATTCTACAAATAATTAGTGTTGGATTTCTGTTTCTCAAAGTTAAATACATCTGGACTGATACACATGAGAGACTCTCCTCAACTCGGATGTCCTGTGCCAGTGGTTCTCAGAACGATTTCAATTTAACAGTATTAAATTAGGAGTTTACAGTCTATTCAATCGAACTACTCAGTGACTCAGTTTCCCCAATTCCTACTATAGAACATGTGCTGTTTTAGTCCACAAGCGAGTACCCTGTGCCTGCCCACAGGGAGTTCTGGGGACTGTGGAACAGCAACGGGCAGATTAGTCTAGGTCTGATCTCAGATACTACTAGGTTCCCACTCAGAACAAATTAACCGATTCATAGGGAATGGCGTATGGACAAATAAAAGTTAAAAATAAGAGGCTTAATTCTCCATGTTGCAAAGAGGGGAAGAGATTTCCTTCCACTCCTTTTTCTTAGAGAATTTACTTTAGAAAACTTGTTATTAATTCTTATGCTATTTTTGAAATATATGTAAATCCTTTTAATAGCTAAGTAAGACTTTTGCCTGTTTTACAACCCAGGAATGTCTTTCTCAAGGACCTGTGAGCCATTCCTTTGAAATGTAAACATCAAGGGGAATAATGTCCCCATCTCCCAGTCTTTTCGGAGGGTAGAAATGCAACTTCCTTGGGCTTCTTGTTCCGAGTTGTAAAATTACCTCCTGTCATAAAGGCAGGAGAAATGTGTTTTTTCCTTTGTATAAAGCCAATTAACTAACAAAGATAGTCACTTCAATTACCAGGTAAATTAAGATTGAACTATGTGTGACAAATAGTGCTGTCAAGTCCCCTTACTTGAGGACTAGTTATTGTTTATTTTGGGAACGTGTATGTGTATGTAATGCGTCCTATCTGGTCAGCTACAGAAAAGGGTGATATTTCCTTTTGTCTTCGCATTTCCTTAGAGGATTGCCTGAGATGCCCATTATATTCTGGTTTAAAGTTTATTCAACAACAAACTTGTTTTCTTTCTCTACTATGTTTGTGGAGAGTCTTTCTGGGTTAGAAGAAGATTTTGTTTTTAATTATATTTTTCCAACAATGGTGTCTGAGCAATTATTTTTAAAACTTCACAGATACTATGTTTTTATGTACCTCTGGTTAAAAATAATATTCGTGTGTCTTATACAGCAGTGTTTGAGGCTCCATATCTCCAAGGACCTGGTCTAAATACAACTTGTCAGGTTCCATTACCATCCATATCACAAAGCAGAACTGAGGGTTTCATACCCAATATGATTGGAAGGACAGTATTAAGAAAGGATATGGAAAATTGACATTTATCAAATGCTCACTGTGTACCCAACCCCAAATCTCAGAAAGCAGCATGGTGAAGAAAGTCAGGGTGCAGACTTCAGCTGATAAATCTAAACAGGGCTCTCGTTCTACTTTCTCCACTTACTATGCGACCTTGGGCATGTCAATTAACCACAATCAATCCCACTCTCTTCACTTAGAAAATTGGCTTTAATTGTGCCTATCTCATAGGCGTACTATGACAATGAAATGTGATAATAAATACAAAGTGTTTAGTTCAGAGACCAGTGCATATTTAGTACTTAACATATAATTGTCATAATTACTCTTGTACCCAAGGGTTACTAGCTTCTTTCTAATTACACGGTTAGAACTTCAATCTTTTTTGTCTTAAAGGCCATTCATTCATTAAGCACCATTCATTAAGATGCAAATACCCTGTGGGTAAGGTTACCTTTTAAGCTAATTTTAACAGCTCCTAAGTAATAGTTTCTAATGGAGTAGCTATCTAAAAAGTGAAGTGTCTTGAGCAAAAAGACCAAGGGATGGGATGGATAGCTTGATTGGTGGGACTGTTGTGAAGTCTGTGAGCCCCAGGGGTGAGGCCCGTCTTACAATTTCACCATGCCTATTAGTATGGTAGCCCCCAAAGAACAGCAATAATGAAGGTAATATACCATTCTAGGTATTTTTTAATGTACTATCTCATTGATTTCTCACCACTCTGCAATAAATATAAGATTGCCCCTACTACGGATGAGAAAACTCAGACTCAGTGTATTAAGACAGTTAATGAAGCCTGCTGTATCCAAACTACCCCCACATCTTAGTGGCCTATACATTAATCATAACACCTTATTTCTTACCTTGTTCAGGTCCTCAGCACATCAGGAGTCTCTCCGAGGCAGATTTCTTCCAAGCAGAGACTGGGATATAGGCATCTGTCATATGGTGAATCTGGGCCATTTCTGTCTTCACTTCCTGAGAAGAAAGAGGGAGCTGACTGCCCCTGGAGATTTTATGGGCCCAATTAGGAGAAGATATACCAAATGTCCACTCGTGTTTCACTGGCATCTTGACCCAAACCTAAATGCAAAAGTGGTTGGGAAATGTAATCTCTGTGTGCACCCAGGACGAGGAAATGTATCTGTGAGGATCTGTCTTGGCCACCCTCAGCAAAGTAAGGAGGTCCGTCTGGAACCGCTATTATGGAACAGGAATGTTGTAATATTCATGAAAACAGGCCTGAGTGTAGAAAGGAAAGCCTCAAGAGGACAAAACCAAGCTTTTGTTAACAATGAAAAGAACGGTAACATTTTTGTAGAGAGTCTGCGGATTGTTCGATTTACTATTTCCCAGACTTGTTCATGTTCTAAGCATGGGTTAGGCCCATGAAACAGCCGTGAACTGTGGTTCTGAGTAATTTCACCAGTAGCAAATAATCTCCTTTATCTAGAAAAATAATGTTCTCCGTGTTGTTGTAGCTGTGACTCTGCGATTTTGTCAGCCCTCTGTAAACATCATTTCTGAGTGCATTACGGGGCGTGAGAGAGGCCAGATTGGGTACCCAACTGGGTCAATGTGTCTCTGGGACTAGAGAGAAAGAAGGGATGCTCGCCAGCTGCAGTCCCCCTGAAGGAAATGAAGATGGATTTCTTTACCTAGTGCTCTAGTGGAAGTCCACCTGAGTCCGCACTCCCCTGGTAATTGTAGATTTGCTTTGATTCTGAAAGTAAAAGGTATCTATTAGGACATCTAAAGCAAATCCTTAATGACCGTCATTTGTGAGCTTTGAGGAATGGCATATCACATGCCCCAAAACCAGCCGGTGGTGAAATTCCCTCCGCATCCTGTTCTGAGTCACTGGTGCTAATTTTGCAGTGAGCTCAATTTCTGGAAAGCTTAGTATGGAAGTCAGGAACACGTAGCAGATAGCTGATAACAGATAGCTGAGATTAGAGCATATTCATTTCCCTCATTCCTGAGATGTTAATTTAGTTCATTTTACCTCAAATCAAAAAGGTTGCCAAAGAGCAGTTTGTTATCTTGAAATGAAGGCCATGGTGCTTTGACTGGCGGAATGGATAAATGTAATGGATAAACTGATTACTAGAGTCTTTCAATAATAATAATGGTGTTAACTGTTTAATATTACATTTTTTCTTATTTCAAAATAAAGTTTATTGTGAAAACTTAAAAATGCAAATAAACAAAAATAACATAAGCATTACCTATAATTCCATCCCAGATATAACCACTTTTTAAAATCGAGACCATGTAAGTTTAAGATGTATGACATGCTGATTTGATAACTTTATGTACTGAAACATGCTAAACAACCTTAGTGTTAGCTTACCCTGCTGTGATGTCACATAATTATCATTTCTCTTTTGTGGTAAGAACAACTAAGATCTAGCCTTTAAGCAACTTTGAAGTTTATAATATAGTATGGTTGACTGCAATCTCTATGCTATGCATCAGATCTCCAGAATTTATCTAGCAGTTGCAAGTTTCTACCCTAAAATGATATCCCCAATTGTCTTCCCCTCCCCCAGCCATGGAGCCTGGTAGCCACCATGTACTCTCTGTTTCTATGGGTTCAGCTTTTTTAGATGCCACATATAAGTGATGTCAATGTAGTATTTGTCTTTCTCTGAATTATCTCACTTGAAATAATACCCTCAAGGTCTATCCATGCTATTGAAAATAGCAGGATTTCCCTCTTTCTCATGGCTGAATAATATTCCATTGTATAAAAATCACACATCTTTATCCATTCACCCAAGGATGGACACTTACATTGTTTCCATAACTTGACTATGTGAGTAATGCTGCAATAAATACAAGAGTGCAGATATCTCTTTGAGATACTGTTTATACTTCTTTTGGATCTATACCCAGAAGTGAAATTGCTGTATCATATGGTAGATCTATTTTTAATTTTTTTTTTGAGGAATCTCTATAATGTTTTCTGCAGTGGCTGCACCAATCTACAATCCCACCAACAGTGTGCAGGGTTCCCTTTTTTCCACATCTTTGCCAATATTTGTTATCTCTAGTCTTCTTGAAGATAGCCATTCTGACAGATGTGAGTAGATATCTCATTGTGGTTTTAATTTGTGTTTCCCCGATCATTAGTGACGTTGAGCACCTTTTCATGTACCTGTTGGCCATTTGAATATCTTCTTTATAAAAATGTTTATTCTAAGTTTCTAAATGTTTACTCCAAGTTTCTATGTTCATTTTTTGAATCAGATTGTTTGTGGTTATTGAGTTGTATGAGCTCTTTATATATTTTGAATATTAACCTCTTATATGACATACGGTTTGCAAATATTTTCTCCCATTCAGAAGGTCGCCTTTTCACTTCGTTGATAGTTTTTATTTTATTTTTTCCTGTGAAGAGCTTTTTAGTTTAATATAGTCCCACTTAAAGCAGTGTCTGTCTACTTTCTCAATTATTTTTCTGTTTCTGCATGCCTCTCTCTCTCTACAGAAATGCACCATGCTAAATATATTTTGATGTTTCAGACATTATTTTAAACTGAAAATTTTATTTTGAACATTTTTTGGTTAATCTTCCATGATATCTTTAATGACTGAATGAATACCATAGATAATGATATTGTTACTATTTCTCCTGCCTGAAATGCTCTTCTGCCTGGTTTTTATGTAGCTGTTTCCTTTTGTGTTATTAATGTTTTAGCAAATGTTAACATGCAGAGAGAGACCTAGACTATCCAATCTAAAGCAGTCATTTTGCCAATCTCTATGTCATCACCCTTAAAATGATCTGTACATCCTTCCTTCCTTCTTTTCTTCCTTCTTCCTTCCCTTCTTTCCTTCCTTCCTTCCTTCCTTCCTTCCTTCCTTCCTTCCTTCCTTCCCTTCTTTCTTTCCTTCCTTCCTTCCCTTCTTTCTTTCCTTCCTTCCTTCTTTTCTTCCTTCTTCCTTCCTTCCTTTCTTTTCTTTCATTCTGTCCTTCTTTATTTTTTGTTTCCCTAGGGTCCTTCAACTCAAATATAAGGTCCTTTCTTCTTTCCAGAACAGCCTACTGTAATTTGCTTTCACATTTGTCACCTTAGTTTTCTGTTGCTTCTTTGGTGTTTGGTCCCTGGAGATTCCCCTCACTTTCTCACAATTTTTTTTTTCTTTCTCACAAATTTAGTTGTGTATTTTTAAAGATATTAGTTATAAGCCGATTTTTTTTAAGAGAGGGAGGGTGGGAGGAAAGGCAGAGGGAAAGGAAGAGAGAGAATCTAAAGCAGGCTTCAAGCCCAGTGCAGAGCCCTTTGCAGGGTTCAATCTCACGATCCTGAGATCCTGACCTGAGTGGAAATCAACAGTTGGACGCTTAACTGACTGAGCTACACAGGTGCCCTAATAAGAATTTTTAGATATTTTATATCAATAAGTATTCTTTTGGTGGGGGGAAGGTTTTGCAATCTATCATTTTATCAGAAGTTGAAAAATACCTCAGCTTGTTCTCTAAATGCTATAGACACCTCTAGACAAACGTCTGTTAGAAGCCAGGAGAAAATACACTTCATTAGATGTTATAGACCTATGTTCTTTTATAATATAGAGACTATTCTTTACAAAACTCTATTTCATTTTTACATTATTGCCTGAGATAGAGTTAGTTTCCCATGTTTCCCTACAGTTTGTGTTTTAAAAGTTAAATAGAAGTTAAGAAAATGTACATACACTTCAGAAATTGCTGGTAGGTTACCCAATGCTTGTAATAGATTAAATTTCCCTGTAAGTCATTAAATGAAATGTATTTAATATAGGCAAGACATGGGCTTCTTTTTAAAACCTGAATATTTAATGATTCTTTATAACATTACTAAAGAATAACATGTTTTAATTGAGAAAATTATTGTGCAATTAGGCAATGAGAAGTGTATTAAGAAATTTTTATTTTAGTAATGAATAATTTACTATCTGGCTAGTTTATCTTGGATAAGCAACTTGGCCTCTTTGGATGTTAGTTCTTCATTTGGAAAATGATGAAGAAGAACAAGATATTTGCCAACACAATTTACAAGTCAAAGTGACAATGTTGTCTGCAATCAAATGTATTCAAAACATGTCATGGTGTCATCATGACTTGGGTCTGATTGCACATTTTCTATTATATAACATTTTTGTACCCTTGAAACATGTGTTTTAACTATTGGTCATTAGTATTAGTTTCTGTGAGGGTCTACAGATTTCTTTATTTCACAATTTCTTGATTAAACAATGCATTGAAAATATTTTTGGAGAAACCTTGTTTTCATGAGAACAGAGAAAAATAACACTAAAATGTAAATTTCTTAACTTGCAATTTTGCCTAACCTGAAAGACATCCTTGCAGAAAAGAGGTACTTAGCCCTCCCAAGTACTTATTTGCAAAATGACTAGAGAATACATTGATATATGAGAAAAAAAGCAAGAAAGCTCTTTATCTAAAATTCGGGACTCAAGAAATTTTCATACACAGTTCAAAATAAGCATGTTTTTGGCTATTCTTTAAGGATGAATAAAATCTAGAAGAAATTTTGATAAATTAGGTTTAGTAGAAAGTTAACATTTCTATTTTTATATTTTAACTGATTTGAGAGATAGAAACACATGAATGTTCTCTGTCAATTCTTCAGCCACTGTGTTCCTGGTTTGCCACCAGAAAAAAAAGGTGGCAGTAGTAGGGACTGGAGGGGGGGAGCATAGTCTTTCCCAACTATATTCCATCAGTTCCTCAAAAGACAATCCAAGAAATCATTTCGTCTAAACAAATCAGTATACTTGTCATGTAAGTGCAGTTTCAAAACAATTTCTAGGCCTATCCTGTCTTCCCCTCGTCTTTTCAACCAACTTCTACTCCTAAACCACTATTGTAAGGAAATCTGGATTGTGTTGATTTTAAGATTTTAAGTCAATCTCAAAAGTAGGTAAATAACCTTATCAGTTCATTGGATAAATATGTACACAGGAATACTATTAAACTGTTAATTTTCCTACAGGGAAAAAGGTCAGTGGACACAAATAGGAACAAAAAGAATGAAATACATGCAGCTCAAAAGGTATAATGAATGAGCTTATTGATAGTACGGTGTGTGTGTACTTATTTTCTAATGTCAATTAGAAAAACCTAATGCTTATCTATTACAGTGTCAAGTATGCCAGAATTGTTCTTCAGTATATAAGAAGTGTATATATTACATCTATGATATTTTTCTTTTTCTTTTTTTTAATGATTTTTTTAATTATATTATGTTAGTCACCATACAGTACATCCCCGGCTTCCGATGTAAAGCTCGATGATTCAT
>NC_048232.1:47204634-47283619 GCF_002007445.2 Ailuropoda melanoleuca
TCTCCACATCCTCTCCAACAATTGTTGTTTCTTGTCTTGTCTATTTTTGCCATTCTAACTGGTGTAAGGTGATATTTTTATTTTTCTAACTCACTGTTTTACTTTCACCCTTTTGATTATGTTAGGGTGCCAGCTATAACTACGATTGGAACGGTTATAAATAATGCCAATAGCCCTCAGAAAATCAGTCATTAAATCTTTATGAAGAGCTGTGCTATTAAATTTTATAAATTTAAGAATACAGAAATATCTCTGTAAGCTATGATAGTGTCTCTGCGGAAATCAGTACGCCTAGTGAGATAGTTAGCCTATCTAGTGAGAAGAGTTTGAAGATACTATTGCTCTGAGTGAAATTTCTCTGAACTTAAAACATCCCTCTGATGAGTTACTCACATCTGAACATTGACATTTTGGTCTCTGAAGAGGATATAAAGAATGTTTTTCAATTATGATGTTTTCTGTCTCTTTTCAATCAATCAGTTAACAAATATTTGTTCCCTCACTAATGGTGTGCAAAGCATTTGGTTGGGTGCTTAGGGAATATAAAGTAGTAAAAGGCTGGAGTTAAGCAAAATTTTAATGCAGTTGGAAGGCCATGGTGTCTCTAAACTGAGAAGATGAATGATCCTAAAGAGAAATTATGCTGGATGGCCTGTGATTGAAGACCCTATCACTGGTGCAAGTTCAAATTGCACTGAAGTCAGAGGAGGGTGAGTTTCTTTCTTTTGGAGGTATTGGGCAGGCTTCTTAGACATGAAGGGATTTGGAGGGAACTTGAAGATTGGGAAGAAAGCTTTACCTTCTTAGAAGCAA
The DNA here is from genome assembly GCF_002007445.2 of Ailuropoda melanoleuca. NCBI lineage: Eukaryota > Metazoa > Chordata > Mammalia > Carnivora > Ursidae > Ailuropoda > Ailuropoda melanoleuca. The sequence goes on from NC_048232.1 coordinate 47,205,448, forward strand.
GCCACCGGCTTTGTAGCAGATGGACTTGACTGGGGACTTATTAAGATGATATAAATTTATCCTCTTGGGAAATGAGCATCTATCATTTTTACTTCCTAGGTTTTATAATCTGTTTTAATAATAATAATGTTAGCAGTAGTAGCAATAGTAGCAATAGTAACAGTGAGAAAACCATTGATTGCTTTTGCTGGAGAATTTACCATGTGCTAGACACGGTGGTGAGCAGTGGTATATAACCTTGGTTGGAGCCACACATTGGTTGGCTCTCCTCTACTGAGGAGAAGAATGAGTAAAGCAATAAGACTTAAAACATGGACTCTGGCGTCAAATAGACCTAACTTTTACTCGTAACTCTTCCACTTACTTCCTGCATGACTTTGGGAAAGTTACTTACTCCTTTAATTATCTGTTTCCTCACCTCTAAAACAAGAATAATATTAACACCACCGTAGTCATGGTATTAATTTTAAGTGAGATAATGCATGTAAAAGCAATTAGCTCAGTGCCAAGCCCAATGTACCTACTTAATGTTAGCTATTGATTTTTTTAATAACCACATGACGTAAGAATTGTTATTTCCTTAGTAAGGATGAGGAAACTAGGAGAGAAATAAACTGCCCAGGATCACAAATAGTAAGGGAAAAATCAGATTTGAAATTCAGGGTTTTCTGATTCTAGAACTTGTTCTCTCAAACATTACATTATCCTATGCCCATTTCTTTTCATTTATTGAACAACCAATTTTTTGTGTGTGTAGATTGTGTGCCTGTTCAGGGCTTCAAGCTAGAAATGCAAGAGTGAGAAAATAAAAATTCTCTCTGTTCTAATGGAGGCTACAAATGAAAGGTCATAAATAGATATTTAATTAAAAACTTAGATAAGCACTAGGAAGGAAATGNAAAAAAAAAAAAAAAAAAAAAAAAAAAAAAAAAAAAAAAAAAAAAAAAAAAAAAAAAAAAAAAAAAGAAACCCCAACCCACCACCAACAACAACTTCACAGATTGTGAGATTTAAAAATATTTTCCCTGGGAAAGGAAGATCTGGGAAAAGGTAAGACTAAATATGATGAAAAGAGCCAGATCATACAGGGCTTGTAGGCAATGTTAAGGACCTAAGTCTTTTTCCTAAGGACAATTCAAAGTCATTGAAGAGTTTTAAGTAGAAATTTACATGATCAAATTTGTTATTAGAACAATTACTGCCTAGTATGGAGAATAGTGGGAGGAGACCTAATATAGATAAAGCAAAAGCAGTCAGTGGGCTAAATAATAATAATAATAAAATAATTTATATATTCTAATTTATTATAAATATTGTCCATGAATAAGAAGAGTGCAGCTTGGACGATGGTTGACTGAAAAGGAGATGGTGTTAAGAGCAGAGGTTTGAAATACATTTGGATGATCAATTTAAAGGATTTAATGATCAATTAAATATGGGAAGATGGGAGGAGGGAGGTAATAAGAATGACTCCTAGGCTTCCGGTTTATGCCTCTGGAAGATAATGGTGCTGTACTCTAAGAATGGGAGAGTGTCAAGGTTTTGAGGGAACATAATGTGCTCAATCACAGATATGAAGAGTTTAAATTGTTTTGACATCCAAATAAAGACACTGAGCAGGCAGCTATGTATGGTATGGCCCAGAGGAAAGGTCTAGCCAGAACTACAAAGATGGAAACATGGAAGTCATCAGAATAGAGATGAGTATTAAGGACATGCATCTAATTTTTTAAAGCGAAGAGAAGATATCTGGGCCTTGAGAAATTACAACATTAAATAGTCAGGATTAGAAAAATGGACATAAACCTGATAAAAAAGAAAACAGAAACATAGTTGGAAAACCAAGAGATGGTGATATTCTATCAGCCAAGAAGAGAAAAAGAAAACATCAGAGACAATAGAAATGCTGTGGAAACATCAGATCTGATGGGGATAGAAAAATATCCATTGAATTCTGTGACATGAGGGTCAATGGTACTATCAGTGCGTTTTCACTATAGAAAAGACAGAGAAAGCTGGTTTGGAGTGGATTCAGGAATGATGAGCTTTAGTAGAGATGAAACTATGAACAATTTTTCTGTAAGAAGAGTACATGATAAAGTGGAGGCAAATATGGAGTTGAAGGATGACTTTGTGTAATTTTATATTAGAAAAAGGGATCTGGTTGAGAGGAACTGGTTTTATAAATAGGAATTAGAAGCAATAATTAATAATATAAGCATCCTCAGAACAGAAATTGAATAGATCTCAAAGCACAGATTAAAGGCTGTGTTTAAGAGAAGTGGATTATGCTAAGTGAAATAAGTCAAGCAGAGAAAGACAATTATATGGTTTCACTCATTTATGGAACATAAGAAATAGGAAGATCAGTAGGAGAAGGAAGAGAGGAATGAAGGGGGGATAAACAGAAAGGGGAATGAACCATGAGAGACTGGACTCTGGGAAACAAACTGAGGGCTTCAGAGGGGATGGGGGTGGGGGATTGGGATAGGCCGGTGGTGGGTATTAAGGAGGGCACATATCGCATGGTGCACTGGGTGTTACATGCAAATAATGAATCATGGAACATTGCATCAAAAACTGGGGATGTACTGTATGGTGACTAATATAACAAAATAAAAATTATTAAAAAAAAAAAAGGACACTTCCCCCCACCCCCCAAAATAAATAAATAAATAACAGAGAAGTGGCATCTCTTCTAATCTAACAGGAAGGAAAAGATGTTATGCCTTTATGAATAGGTTTGTAAGTTTTGTGTTTTTTAAGCCCAAACTGAAGGAGTTCCTGTTGGATGGTTTTGATTTACTCTATTCACTATTGTTTCTCTGAAAATCAGCTTGTTTGCCTTTTAAGACTTACAGTAAAGTTACTTTTTTTTGGTTACGGTATGCTCTTAAAGAACTAAAGCTACCATCTGTGGTATTTAAACTATTTTAATGATTGAACAATTTACCTTTCTTTACAAAGTTAGCCTGAAGCCTTAGGGGTAAAGGTTGTAGGCTGAAATCAATAATAAAGGCCAGCTCTCGGTCTAGTTTAATGGAAAGGATCAATACTTTGTAAAAGAGCTTTTGAAAGTAGAATTTTTACACTGGCAAATTTTTACACTGGCAAAAAGTAAAATAATGATAGCTATTATTTTATCTTAGTTTTTTAAATTAAATGCTACATGTGTATGTACAAAATATATATGTGTATATATACATATACATGTATATACATAAAAGCACACTTTTCCTAATTTTTTTGTTCTACCTATTTTCTAAAATCTTATCTTCCACTAGACTCCCCAACCCTTACACATTTATTCCCCATGGCCTGTGTCATAAGCATAATTATATGTAGTCTTCTATATTTCTCTCCATTATCCTGTTATGGGAAAAATTATAGACATTTCTATTTCAGTGAATGATTGTTTATCAGAAATATGTACTTTCTCATGAATTTAGACTTTTCCCCACTTAACTATACCTTATGGAAATCTCTCCAAATCAATCAGAATAGGTCTAATTTATTCTTTTTAGTATTTCAGAGTGAGGTTTGTATCATAAATTATTCAGTTATTCTTCTATTGATGGTGATTTAAATTTTCAGTGATTTTTTTCTTCTTAGTTCCTTTGAACCAATACTGCTAGGATATCCTTGTTATAAAACATTTTATACTAGTGTCATTTTATATAGATATGATGATTCTCAGGAAAGGGTTCTCCAAACTGTATATGTAATTTTTGTTTTAACAGATTCTGTCAGGTTGTAAACAAATGTGGTTGTAACAATTAACATTTTTATCAGCAATGCATGAGATTCCTTTTATCCTTGCATCCCCAGCAAATCAAGATGAAACTTTTCAAAGGAAATATTAAGAAAGGTTATCATCTTTAAAGTTGACTATTTAAAACACTTCAAAGAGTAGAGATTGGTAGAGGATTAATGAAAAGGATTTGTGTGTGTGTGTGTAAGGGAAACTGAGAGATTCCTTTGACTCCTCTCCCACGTAGAGATCTGGGGTGCTCCCTTGTCACCTCAGGTCCAAAGAGTGACATCAGCAGAACTACTAGAGCAGAGTGTCCCGATAAAATACAGGATACTCCAGTTAAAAATGAATTGCAATTGCAGATAAACAATAAATAGCTTTTTAGTAAAAAGGATGTCTAAAATATTACATGGGATATACTGATACTAAAAATATCTGTTGAGTATCTAAAATTCAAATTTACTAGAACATCTGTACTTTAATTTGCTAAATCTGACAGCCCTAACCAGAAGAGCTTGATATCCTGAATTAAGGCAAATTGACCAGTGTCTCAGAAATGCCCAGGAAATCTAGAGAGTAAGAGATGGGCCAGCAGTCTGCTTAGGCTGAGATTAGCCTGCACTCTCATTTGTCTGAGCAAAAAATGGTTTCCCCCATTGCCCAGATATAGAACATGGGCAAGGAAGCCATGCTCCTAGATGGGAGACCTGGACTCAGAAGAGGAGAAGCCAGAAGTAGAGAACTAATTTCTAGAAGCTGAAAAGAGAGTAAGCAAGCACAAAATACAGTGTATTTGTGTGGGTCAAGGGAGCTTCACATACAAGAGTGTAATAAGTGAGATTTCCAAAGAATCCACAAGAGTAGCAAGGAGTGGGCAAGTCAGCACTGAGCCCACCACGGCCAAAAGAGTGTGAGCCTCCCTTCTGAGAGTAAGTAAGATGTTTCCTGTCCCACTACATCTGCTCTGTTCTGCGTGGGGCAGGTTCAGAAACCTTAGTTGTCAAAATCACAGAATGAATGAAGGACAGAAGGAGAGAAGAAAAACTATGCCCCACCCCATTTGCTTACATTCTGCTTTCAGTCATCTCCACTTGACATGTGAGTGAAATGATTCCATTTGAATTCAGGTTCACAATGTTAATTACTATGTGGCACTGGATGTTTTTATTAGTGAATTTGAGATGTTTTATGACTTAAAGTGATTGTTGTTTTTTTTTTTTTTAATTACCTAGAGATGAATGGGAAAGCATGGAATCATCCCACTTTTCATATAAGACACATTAGAAAACTCTTTTCCCAGGGATGCCTGGGTGGCTCAGTCCTTAAGCGTCTGCCTTCAGCTCAGGTCATGATCCCAGGGTCCTGGGATTGAGCCCTGCATCCGGCTCCCTGCTCAGTGGGAAGCCTGCTTCTCCCTCTCCCATTCCCCCTGCTTGTGTTCCCTCTCTCGCTGTGTCTCTCTCTGTCAAACAAATAAAATCTTTAAAAAAAAGAAAAGAAAAGAAAGAAAACTCTTTTCCCAAAAAGGTACTGACTTGACAGTAGGAAAGAGATGTTTGTTCAACATAAAGGTTATATATATGTTATCGGTCTTTTACATTTTATTATTTCAAAGAACTTTAAATATTAATTTTTGGAATAGTTTTAAAACTAATTGAGTTTTGGGAGAAGAATGACAAATGAAACGATAAAATCCCAGGGGCTAGGGTGAAAGCCATAACTTTGAATGTGTTCACAACCTTACTTCCAAATTCTGAGGGCTCTATAGCGCAAAATCTATAATCTTGATTTGCGATTTGTTTCTTTTAATTTTGATGCTAGGTTTTTCCAAGTCGTATGTAAGACTCTCAAAGGTAGCAGGTACCATATCTCTCGTATCTTTGAATTCCCACCATTAGGCATACTGCCTCATGCACCGTACATCGGATATGTATTACAACTGTTTGCTGTTTGCTGCTGGCCTATGAAGTATAAGAAAGTGTAGAGGGTCCAGGTGAATGAAACAGATAATAACCCCATGAATTCAGAAGAAGAGAGGTTGAGCCCTTAGGACAGTTGACAATCTTAGGGAAAGAGTGGAGCCAGGATATGAGTTTTGGAGGAGGAAGAGGCCTTGGGGAGGTTTTGCATACAGAAGGCTTTTCAGGCAGAGTATGAACTGAGCAAATGGAGGTGTGACTATGTGTTTTTGTATTCAGGAAATAAAGAGTAACTATCTTTGGATGAAGGTGAGAGGGAGGATTCTATGGACTACTATTGAGGAAGAAAGGGACATATCACAATAGATTTTAGTAATAGAACATTTAAGTTTGAAATGTATACTGTTATCTTTTAAGCTATTTGAAGAAGGGAATGATCTCCCCAATGAAGATTTTAAAAACATGCCCCAGTGCATTCTGAACTAGAAAAAGAGAAAAGACAAGGGGTTGGAAGCAGCTGGAGTAATAGTCACTTAAAATTCTGGAAGAAGTGGGTAACGATTTAGATAGAGCAGGGAAGTGAAAGAGAAGAAATTCACATGGGAGGCGCTCTCTACCAGAGAAAGAAGGCACCAATAAAGAGGCAGAAAGACAGAGGAATGAAGGCTGGAACAATGGTTTGGAGCTGGGGAAAATGAGGACCTCATTTATAGAAATAGAGAAATCCAGAAAGAGGAGATTTAAAGGTTCACGTGATACATTTGGTTAAATAAAAGCATAAACGGGGGCGCCTGGGTAGCGCCGTTGTTAAGCGTCTGCCTTCAGCTCAGGGCGTGATCCTGGCATTCCGGGATCGAGTCCCACGTCGGGTTCCTCCGCTGGGAGCCTGCTTCTTCCTCTCCCAAACCCTGCTGTGTTCCCTCTCTCGCTGGCTGTCTCTCTGTCATATAAATAATAAAATCTTAAAAAAAAAAAAAAAGCATAAATAAAACGTATAGACTTAGAAAATCCTCCTTTACTTCATGCAAAAGTATTTGGCAAATCAATTTGAATTTATGCCTGTGAAAATTTTAAACTCTTCCAAATTTGCTTTAAAAAGTAAAGATTATTTACTTTTCTAAAGTTAAATACAGATGTCTTTTCCTTCTGTTCTTTTGTAATAATTCTGCTTTTTTTTTTTTTAGCTCTCATTCAAGCAGTCAAAGCAAGACCTTCAGTTACATAGATATTCTTTAAGAGGTTGGAATTTGTTGAAAAAGATTTTTTTGAAAAAAATTATTTTTATGTGAAGTCTTGTATTAGAATATTAATCCAAATACTTTGAGAGATCAATTAGCAGAGACTTACACATGATAGAAGATTTATGTCTCTTTTGCATAAAATTCTAAGATGGTACATAATCAGATTGGGAAGAGTTGCTTCTCCGTCATCAGCATAAATTCCATCTGTGGATCCATGGTGACCACTCCTAGTGGTTGCTACTTCCTAGGCTTGGGAAAGTGGAAATGAGTGAGTGGGAGATAAGCAGTAACTCTAGAGAATGTGACCTGAGAGTATTGCTCCTATCCCATGGGCGAATGCTTGGCCCTCTTGTTTGGGAAATGTTATATCTAGGCAGACTTCTTAGCCACAGTCCAGGGCAGGAGGGATTTGTTTCTAAAATGAAGGATAGTCCCGTGTAGGAAAATTCAAGTCGGCTTACATTTCGTGTAGCACACTCTGTCCTGTTGATATATACTTATTATTTAGGCTTTTCTTTTTCGTTCTTTCTTTATGAGTTATAGATTTTCTTATAAAAATTTAATTTCTTATTATGTATAACAGTATTAAAAGATAAACTGAGGCGTATTAACATTTTTAAGAGTTTGGGCAAAAATCAATTCAAAACAAGCAGCATCCAATCTAGCAGAGAGAAAGAAGCTCAAGGGGGCTGTACAAAATGAAAGAATTTTCTAGGCAGAGGGAGGAAGAGCAAGGAAGTTATACCAAGCAAAAGGGAGATTGGTTACACGGTGACTTTCCTTTGGAGAATGGCAGGGATCTCTCAGGCAGTTTACCTAACTAGTGGTAGCAGGAGAGTCCTGACCGACTGGTTTCAGATTCCGTTTCTCAGAGAGCTGAAACTATAGTTGGTTCAGTCTTAGTCTGGTCACATGGAGCATAGTAGAAGCAATTCCATTTTGGGCCTGTGGTCTTTTTTTTAACAAGAGAAAGATGTCAAGACACTTGAGGATAATATTTTCTACGGTAATTTTTTGAACAGAAAGTAATATGAAGTTATGCCACTTGTCAAAATAAGAGGGTCTTTCTATTTATTCCAAATGATCACTTTCTATTTGATAGAGGGTGGGAGGAGGTAGGGAGCTACTTACGGGATCAGGCTCACAAAAATTCAAAAATCTGGAGATGAAAGGAAACCAGAGATAAGGAAACAAATCCTGTCCTCAGTGTCAAAGGTGTGGTCTTGTTATAATAGCTTCTTGAGACTGACCAAGAATTACCAGACCGTAAAAAGGAAGTAAGCCATTGAAGGTGTTATCACTAGTCCGTACTCAATGGTGCTATCAATAGAGATGTTAAAAACCTTTAAGTTCCCTGGTTAGCTTTCTATAAAAGACCAACCCTAAAAGCCCTCAGTGGCAACCCTGTTGGGACCCTTCTCCCTCCTGAGAGCTTTCTCTGTATCCTCACTTAACAAAACCTTATTGTTTCACTTGCTCTCCTTTGTCCACAAGATTCGTTTTTTGACTCCGTGAGACAAGAACCTCACTCTCCCGCTTCAACATGATTTCCATAGAGGTGCATTCTTCCCAACTCTGGCACAGATAATAGGATATATCTATTATCCTAAGGGTTACCAGAGGCAGAAAGAGAAATTACAGTATCTGGAGATCACAGCAGAAAAAGTAGAGAGAGGTGTGTCAGAGTTGAGCGAGCACAAGTGTATTTATTTCATTCTTGCACAGGAGTCCCAGAAATGAGAGGTTGATGGTGGTGGGAAATTTGGGGGAAGATATTCATAATTCCTGAATGAATAGGTGTAGGCTTAGAGCGGAGAACAGCCATAGATTATTTCTGATGCAACCTAACGTATGTGCAAAGACAGGTGAAGTTTAGGACAGTACTTCTCAAACTTTAATGTACATATGAATCATCAAAAGTCCTTGTTAAAAGGTGAATTCTGGTGCACTACCTTGGATGGGGCTGAGATTGTGCATTTCTAATAAATTCTCAGGTGATGCTGGTGCTGCTGTTCCAAAGACAAGACAATTTCCAGCAGCAAAGGTTGCGTAATATTGAATTAATCAAAAATTCGTTGTCCTCGTTTCCCAATTCCCATCTCTTTCTCTCCTGGAGTCAGAAATGCTTGGGTTTCAAAACTGGCTTTGCCGTTAACAAGTGTCATTGAGGAGTTTATTTAACCAGCCCGAGGTTTAGTTTCAGTTCTCAAATAAGTTTTTGTGAGCATTGCAGTATTTGCTATTTCTGTCAAGCAAATATTTCTGGTTTTCTTCTTATGTACGTGGTTGGATTGCATACTTCTGCTCGTTTGAAGTTAGGCGTGGCATATATCTGCTTTGGCTAATAAAATATAGGCAAAAAATGTTATATGTTACCTGTGCGATTTGCTGCCTTGTCTTTCCTCTCCGCCTTGATCACGGGTGATGTTCTATATGTTTCATCATGGGGATCACATAGAGCAGAAACCCTGGCAAACCCAGAGTGGACGTGGACAGGAGAATAGTTTTCCATTGTTTTAAGCCACTGAGACTGTGGCAGTGTTTGTTACATTGGCAGAGCTGGGTTACACGGACTGACACAAGCGTTCAATGGAAAAAGTCATAGATTTGGTGAATTCACAGATATTCAGATAGGCTTCCCCCACTCTTCTCTTCCCAACTCCTACAACCTAGCTTTTGTCATTTCTCTGTATTTATACTATAAGAGTAATAAGGTAATTTAAGAAATGGTGAAAACTATATTTATCCTTTTTTAAAAAACCTTTTTGGTTCTTAAAAAGTTTGGATTAAAAAATTCAGAACCTGCAGATAAATGGAGCTTGGGATTGGTCCAGAAGCTTCTTTCTCCCCATTATCATGACTGATTTCAAGTCAGCTGGAGCTGTTCCGCTCAATTCTAATCTGTTGGGTGATATTTAACACTATAACTGATTGAGAAACACAACCACTGATGAAGCAGGCCCACGGAATGGATACTTAGTCACACTGATGGCTGCTTTCTATTTGTATTATTAGGTTTCATTTCAGAATTTCTTGCTTGCCAGAAGGATGGCATTTGTATTGTTCCTCTGGGCACCAATCTGAATTTGGCACCAATGTGGCAAAGGCTTCTTTCTGTTTTTGAGCTTTTAGTTCTTTTAATATTTCATCAACCTTAAAAAGCAAAGTGTTAACCAGCATTTCTTTGACCTTTTTGCTGGGTTATAATTTAAGTGTCTGGTATTTCTTTTTCCTCCCTCACCTTTCTTCTGGCTCTGTAATCCATGTGACAGAATAAGAATTACCAGCTAATCAAAATAGAGACAATTTACAAGTAATGTTTAAACCAGTCTTCCTTTGAACTTTCACTGTAATTACTCTCCATCATTTCTCCAGTTCTTTCTTTTTTTCCCCACTTAAATCCTAGTTCTATTTTCTGAGAGCAGGATTTTTTCCTTATCTCTCATCATATTTAGGTTGTTTCTAAAAAAATGTATCACATCTTAAAATATATAATAAAAATATTAATATATAAGGACTCTTTTCATGAGTCCTTTTACTATACATGAAATCTGTGATATGTAGATACAATTCCTAATAGCCATTCACTCACTCATTCATTCATTCAATAAATATTCATTGTTGCACTCTATTTCGTTCTGGGTACATAGCATTAAAAAAATACAAAAGCCTACCCTTCCCTTCCTACAGCATATACTCTAATAGGTAGAGACGGATAATAGAAAAATAAGTATGCAAGAAAGTAATGCTATAGGACGAAATTGAATCATGAAAGGGAGCACAGAGTATCCTCAAAAATGGCTGCCATTTTGTTTATTTTTTTAAAGGTTTTATTTATTTATTTATTTGAGAGAGACCAAGAGCAAGGGAGAACATGAGCAGGGGGTGAGGGTGTGGGGGGCAGAGGGAGAGGGATAAGCAGATTCTCCACTGAGCAGGGAGCCTGACTGATCCTAGGACCCCTGGATCATGACCTGAGCAGATGCTTAACTGTTTGAGCCACCCAGGCACCCCCAATGGCTGCCACTTTAAATAGGATGGACTGGGAAAGCCTTATTGATAAAGTGGCATTTAAGCAGAAAACTGACTGAGATAACCCTTCTTGAGAAGGGCTTTCAGGCAGAGGGAAGAAGTGTAAATGGCTACACTGCCAACAGGGATTCAGACTGATGGAGGATTTGTCAATTTGTCATCTGACTTCCAAGGTTACTCTGGAAATCCATAATGAGTGGCTGATGCAAGAGAAAACAGGGTGGAGGAATGCATGAAAGGTTTTATCAGTTTTTCTTGCGTATGGAGGATCTTACTTTTCCTTACATTTCATTGACCAGAATTGAGGCACAGGACGATGTCTGAATACATCAGAGACTGAGAAATACAACCTAGCTTGGCACTCAGGAAGGAAGGGATAGAGATTTGGTGAGTAGAGGAATAGGCTCTGGTTTAGCATAAACTATACTGTACTTAGATCTTTACATTATTTATAGTTTGCTATCCATTAGCTCCAGAACACTGGATACATTTAATCAGCAGAATTCTCGTAAAATAATATTTTTATGACCATTCATTTAAAATTCCATTATTGAAATAAGTGAAGAGTACTTTGCTTTAATGAGCAGTGTATTGATAGGGTATGGTTTCCCGGATTGCAAATTATCCATCAGTGGTACCATGTACACAAGTCTGGTCATACCTGGGGTGTCATTCACATAACTCGGCTTTGCCTGTACCTTAGTGTAAAGAAAACCTCTTCCAATTACTCATTTGTCTCCCATGGTTGGAAGCAGGGCATTCAAATTTACTATTCCACCAAGACCACTCTTTAACTTGAAAGGGGTAATTTTTCAAAATAAATAAAACTGCTATGAGAAAAGCTAAATGGATGATGAAGAATGCAAAATGACAAATCTTCACTGAGTGTGGGAATGTATATGTGTGTGTATACATTACATTTTTGTGTCTATGCACAGTAATATATTTTATACAAACAAGTAATACATAATGTGTGATATATGATACGATATGTGTGAATGTATAGATCCCATAATTGGTTCACATAATGGAAAAAAGAATAATGATTCTTATTTAATTTAGCCAGAGCTAATTTAATGTATCAAAACACAGTCTCTGGCAAATCATTATTGACTAAAAACCAAAGAAAAATTTTTGGCATGATCACATTATTTTTTCAATTACTGCGCTCTTTGGCAGTTAAGGGATAAAGACCTCAGAGATGTTATGAAATAGGTCAGGCCCAAGTCCAAATACACTTCCACTACATGTTAATCTGGTGGGTGTACTGACCTCCATAATTGCTCTCACTACCTCCTTGAACGTTTAGCAGTTACGAGGTAGAGGGAAGATTAAGAGCACAGCTTCTGGGACCAGACTTCCCGGCTTTGAATCCTGGTTTCACCTTGTACTTGCTGGGTGATCTTGTACAAAATACTGAACCTTTGCCTCAGTTTCCTTATCTGTAAAATGGGGATGAAAATAGTATCTATCTCATAGAGCTTTTGTGAGGATTACGTAAGTCAATAGGTCGAGTACTAGGAACAGTATCTGGTATATAGAAAGCATAAGTACAGTATATACTTAAACTATATATGAATATATATGTATATATAAAGTGTATAGTAAGTGTTAGCTGTTGCTGTTAATGCTTGATTTCTCTAATCTCTACAACTCCTCTGCACTGCCAGTGAGAGTATAATTGGAATAGCCTTAATGGGAAAAAATGGCGTTAACTTCTACAATTGACCACATACCCCCCTACCAATTCCACTCTTAGTTACTTATTTAAGAAAACTGGCACCTATGAACAGGAGACATATACAAAAGCATTCATAATAACACTGTTGCTAAAAAACAAAACAAAACAAAACAAAACAACCCAGAAACTAAATGTCTGTCAAGAGGATAATGGATAAGTAAACTGTGGCATATTTGAAAAAACATAGAAGAGTATGGTACATTTCAGCAGTGATGGTCCCTCATTTTGTTTATTCTTCCCTAAATTCATGTCCTTAATTAGTACCTCTGCACGCTGTCTCTGGGCTTAGCCGTGTGCTTTGGACGATGAGAGGATAGCCCATGTGCTGCAAGCAGAAACTTTAAAAGTGCTTCTTCATTGGAGTCTGTTGCTCATGGAAACACTGAAGCTGCCACTCTATGTATAAGCCCAGGCCAGTCTGCTGGAGATAAGCGTTCCAGTTAACTCCATCACCTGAGCTGACAGCCAGCACCTACCATCAGACACATAAAGGATGCCGTCCTAGAACAACCCATCTCCAAATAAAGCTATGAGCCGATCGCCCTGCATGTGCGCGCACAGGGAAACCAGCATAAATACTGCCCACTTGAGCTCAGCCTAAACTGTTGACCCATGGAATTGTGAGCTAAATGTGATTGTTCTTTTAAGCTACTAAGTTTGGGATAGTTTGTTATATAGCAAAAACCAAATGGTGGGCCCAGTAAAAAGAGATGAACTCCAGTTACATAAAACATGATTGACTCACAGTAACATTGTTAATTTCTCAAAAAGCAACTCACAGAGATCTACATAAAGTTTGAAAATCTATTTGTAAAGATTACTAAATAAAGGTAAATAATTATTGTCTAATCATTTAATAATAAGCACAATTTAACCACAATTTCAGAACATAAAAATAACCTTTAACAATTTAGCATTTCTGACTAATTTTTTGTTTTTCGATGCATATAGATAAATGAAACAAAAATATTTATGCATTGTTTTTCTTACTTAACATGTCATTAAGTTCTCTAAGAACATAATTAAAGATGACTATTAATCCATTGTATCAGAAAATACATTTAATCAGTGTCCTGTTTTTTGATATACAGGTTATTTATAACTTTTTATTATTAACAATTGCATTGAACAACTTTGTATATAATTATATATATGTCTGGGATACCCCTTATAGGATAACTTCTCAAAAGTAGACTTAATCAAAATATTATAAATATACTTAACAGTTAGTAATATACATTTACTAACTGCATTCTAGAATAGGTAAAAATTTACATTCCACTAGAAGGGTATGAGACATTGTTAAACATTAGCAAACATTTGGTATTACTGTATGCATGATCTTTGATAATTTGATAGGTAAAAATGATATTATTATTGTGTTAAGTTGCTAGCTGAACTTGCAACTTTGTTCATTGGCCATTTGTATTTTCACATCTCTGAATTATCTTTTCATGTATTTTTCTTTGGATACTTTCTTTCTTTTGACAATTTATAACACAGTTGATTGGGTTCCGCCTTTCTTAATTACAATCATATTCTAGTACCGGCTGCAGGGGATTGTAGCCTTATCACCTGGATCGTACTTCAATGTTTCTGCAGTTCTCAGCCACACATTTAGAAGTAATATTTACTGTTGATTAACCTCTCCTTTTAGGAGTATTTGATAATTCATGAGTTTGTATAGTGAGTTTTATCCCTTAGAAATCCAGGACCAACTTGAAATGGCTCATTTTGACTTCATTCTTTTTTTTTTTTTTAAGATTTTATTTATTTATTTGACAGAGAGAGAGACAGCCAGAGAGAGAGGGAACACAAACAGGGGGAGTGGGAGAGGAAGAAGCAGCCTCCCAGTGGAGGAGCCTGATGTGGGGCTTGATACCAGAATGCCAGGATCACGCCCTGAGCCAAAGGCAGACGCTTAACAACTGATCCACCCAGGCGCCCCTAACTTCATTCCTAATAGTGAACACAGGGCATAATTATTTCCACAATCAAAGAGTGCCTTACAGTATTTGTTCCTATATATTATGTTTATGTCCTACACAAGTATACAAAGTTGATAAGAAAATTTAGAAGAAATGATTTTGGAAAGAAATTTATTTTTTTCTACCTCAATTCTATCACTTGACCTAAGGGTTTCTCAATTGTGGAAATAAATCAGGGTAATCACAGAAGATATGCCACTTAAAACTTTAAGTGAATGACCTATGGCTTCATGGTGATAGACTAATCACAAAATCAAGCTAAAATGGTATCAATAAATTATATTGATAGCTAAACTCAAATATAATCTGTCATCTATCTTGCAAGTTAAAGGAAGTAAGAACTGTGAAATAGCAAGTGGTCCAATTCAAAGATCTTTTGTTAGGTTTCTTGTCCTGTTTTGTTTTCCACCAAGCTTTGTTAAATTTTGTGATTGTCTGGGGTGGAGGAGGTAGTTTTCCATGCTGAGCTAAGATATAATCAAGGATATTTTAGCCAGATGTAAAAGATGTATTAAAGAAGGAACTAATGAAAAATGAAAATAATACCAAAAGGTAAAAATTCAAGGACAGTATATTTTGAGGAGACTGAACTGCAAAGACAGAATGCAAGAAGGTCAAATCCTTCCAGTGAACTGTTAGCTATGTGCCATGTGCCCATAATTTCTCAACTGAGTTTATTTTGAAATCTAACTTTTAAAAATCACTTTTGTTTTCTCTTCTGGGAAAACTTTTTGGATGTATTCATATTTTTCTCTGTTAACATTGTAAAGGTACAGTGAGCACACACGATGAAATATATGTACACGTGTTCAGGTAAGAGGCCTCAAGCTCTTGGCTACAGCAAGTCATTCATTAGGTTGGGGATGCCATAACAAGTACACTTGACACAGCACATTCTTCATCATATGTATATGTTTCCTTTGCAAAACGGAGTTTAAAGCTGTAGGCAATTGAGAGTGTGGTGAAAACAAAAAGATTTTCATTTTTAGAAAGGCCATCAAGTTAATGTTAGAAGACCCCCCCTTCCCTATAGGGATACATATTTCAAAACATTATCCCTAAAGGTTTTATTTAAGACAATATTTTGACTTCCTAGACTACCATTATGTCATTATTCCCAGAGTACTGATATGTAGAAATAGTATCAAAATGGATGTAGCTAATCAGGAAATAGACTCTACACATTAAAGTAGTTCTTAAAGATATTAAGGATATTAACTTGACATGTGAAAAACTGTGACAGGAACACTGCACAGTAGCATAATTAAATACAATTTAGATTTGTCCTGAATCTGCCTATCAAAACTATTTGTTTGAAAATCAGGTCCTTTATAACTCTCTGAATATGCAGCAAGTTCTTTTCAATCAGTAATACAATGGATGATTATTGTACTACTCACAGAAACCTTTACTACTCATTAGGATTTCATTACAGAGTTCAGGAGGAAATGGAGAAAAGGAATTGCCTTTTGTCAAAAGAATTTACCATGTAGTTTGCTTCAGGAGACTGACTGCTACAGAGAGAAGGAGAAGATAATGTGATTCGTTAATGATCACCAAACAATATTGTGGACAACCTTGTCCTTAGTATCTTTCATTAAATCATCATTATTCAAAGCTACGAATACTTTACATTTCCGCTGTCACGTTCTCAGGGTCTGACACTCTTCGTTCCTACAGTCCCTCTACCTTTAAATTGAGACAACCATTTATTGGGAATAAGCAGTTGCAGTTAAAGTAAATCGCCAGGAATGAATATTTGCTCAAACACATACACATACATACAGAAGTCTTCCCTCTGAAAACCTGTAGCACTCTGAGACAGCTGTTTGGTAATTGCCAGCTTGGTCTGGGTGGTGACTGTGGAAGTCAACATCCGTCCTCATTTTCTATTCTGAAAGATTTATAATCTCTACATTCTTGTTTTTGTTGGCAAAGCCTTACTCATGAATCTATGGATATCATTTAGATAGCAAATTAAGTAGGCTCAAAAGAAATGCTTCGTAAAATATAACCTGTGATTTTTTTTTTTTTTTAGTTTGTTTGTAGTTTGGACCTAGAACAGTAAATCCCAAAGCCACATGACCTTAAGAACTATTTGTAGAGATTAAAAAAATATATAGATGTTAATATGAGATAAAGTCTATTATTCCCTTACCTGGGTCCCAGACACCATAGAAAAGAAAGAATCTGTCTCCACAGTGCCTCACCTGAATTTCTCACCAACAGTTGCTGTTTTACTTACTGGGAGTGGTTTGTTATTCAACAATAGATAGCAAAATGTTAATTCACTTATATGTAGCACTGAGCGTATTTTTTCAATTTGAAATATATTTTGTTTCTTCCAAAAATTATATTTGAAAATACTCAACTAGCCATGAACACAGCAAAAATATACTAGTATATACTCCAGGCAGTCAGCTCAGATTCTAATATAAGGTTCAAGATACTAATTATTTTTAATAGCCAAAAAAAAAATTACAAAAAAATGCAAAGTAAAAAGTAAGCACACAGGACCAAAAGAAAAGAAGTAATATCTACATAAATCACAAGGTATTGGCAATTACTACTTACTATGCACCTAATAAGGATATTCATTGTCTTTATCTTGGCATTATATTTCTTCGATAATCCTTTTCCCCAACAATGCGTGTTTAATATGCTGTTTTCAATTTAGATATGATTTATATAAAATCCGCTGGGATGAAAAAGTGTTTAAAAAAGTCAAAATCTTAAACTGTTCAAGTCAACTAAAATAGTTTCAGAAAATGCAGTTCTCAGAACGATAATTTAAAATTTAACTTCAATTTTGGGGAACAAAAGCAAAAATAAACTATTGGGACTACATCAAAATAAAAAGCTTCTGCAGAGTGAAGGAAACAATCAAAAAAACTAAAAAACAGCCTACTTCCTGGTAGAAGATATTTGCAAATGACACATCCAATAAAGATTGGTGTTCAAAATACATAATTAACTGATACAACTCAATACCCAAAATACAAATAATCTAGGTACAAAATGTGCAAAAGACAAGAACAGACATTTTTCCAAAGAAGACAGGCAGACGGCCAACAGACACATGAAAAGAGGCTCAACATCATACCTCATCAAGGAAATGTAAATCCAAACCACAATGAGATATCACCTCCCACCTGTCAGAATGGTTAAAATAAAAAAACTCAAGAAACAACAAGTGCTGGCCAGGAGGTGGAGAAAAGAGCACCGTCATGCACTGTTGGTGGGAATGCAAACTGGTGCAGCCACTGTGGAAAACAGTACGGAGCTTCCTCAAAAACTTAAAAATAGAACTACCCTATGATCCGGTAATTGCATTACTGGGTATTTACCCAAAGAATATGAAGATACTAATTTGAAGGGATATATGCACCCCTATGTTTATTGAAGCACTGTTTATAATGGCCAAATTTTGGAAGCAGCTTAAGTGTCAATCAATAGATGAATGGATAGAGAAAAAGGAGATTAGATATGCCAAGCGAAATAAGCCTGTCAGAGAAAGACAAATGCCATACGATTTCACTCATATGTGGAATTTAACAAACAAAACAAATGAACAAAGGGGAAAAAAAGAGAGAGAGAAACAATAACACAGACCTTTGAATATAGAGAACAAACAGAGGGTTACCAGAGGGGAGGAGGGTAGGGGAAATAGGTGAAATAGATGAGGGGGATTAAGAGTACACTTATCTTGGTGGAGCTACCCTATGATCTAGCAATTGCACTACTGGGTATTTACCCCAAAGATACAGACGTAGTGAAGAGAAGGCCCATATGCTCCCTAATGTTCATAGCAGCATTGTCCACAATAGCTAAATAGTGGAAGGAGCCGAGATGCCTTTCAACAGATGACTGGATTAAGAAGCTGTGTTCCATATATACAATAGAATATTACTCAGCCATCAAAAAGAACAGTTTCTCCACATTTGCTGCAACATGGACGGGACTGGAGGAGATAATGCTAAGCAAAATAAGTAGAGCAGAGAAAGACAATTATCATATGGTTTCACTCATTTATGGAACATAAGAAGTAGGAAGATCGGTAGGAGAAGAAAGGGAAGAAGAAAGGGGGGGGTAACAGAAAGGGGAAGGAACCATGAGAGAAATGGACTCTGGGAAACAAACTGAGGGCTTCCGAAGGGAAGTGGGGGGAAATGGGATAGGCTGGTGATAGGTAGTAAGGAGGGCACGTATTGCATGGTGCACTGGGTGTTATATGCAACTAATGAATCATGGAACTTTAAAAAAACAATTAATTAATTAATTAAAAAAAATAAAGAGATATATACAATAAAAAAAAAGTACACTTACCTTGATAAGTGCTGAATAATATATGGAACTGTTGAATCACTATATTGTACACCTGAAACTAATATAACACTGTATGTTAACTATACTGGAATTAAAATGTACTTAAATAAATAAATAAATAATGAAATTTAATTTTAATTTTTAAATGGTGAGTTTTATAAATTAATATAATGAAATTCTTCCGGCTTTGCTTATGTGTGGGATATGTGTTCTCTGTGTGTGTGTGTATGTGTATAAGATGGGAAAAAGAACTATAAGTAATGACTCTTAGGTCATTCTGTACGTTACCAAATGCCAACAAGCAACATGTGGCCATGTTCTGTTTCTATCATTTATAATTTTATAGCTATATTAATATTTACTCTGAACTTTAGGCTAGGCTTTGCGTGCCAATTTGGCTCAATGAAATCTCCACAAAGTGGTATGTGTGTATTGGCTAGGCATTTTATTGAGTGACATAGGAGTATATTATAATATTAGTTTCTTTGTGGATATTTAACTTTTTTAAAAAAGTCTGCCCTTTGTATTTGCTCTAAGTATTTGGAAAAATGTTACCACAAGGTAAGTCATTGTACTTTCTGTACAGTGAATGTATATTCAGATTAAAATAAAGAGCAACTACTTATAATTGTTCTAATTAACAGTGCATTACACAAACTATATTATGAAATTTATATTGAATTTATTTGAAACAAAGGCAATTGTATTGTTGTACTTTTATATTGTGAAACTCTAAAATGTTACAAATGGTACTTGAGGGAAAGAGGTCATTCCCAATGCCACAGATTTGTTTTTAGTCTTGTCTAATAAAAAATATTCTCCTTATAGAACCTCTTCCACATTATTAGCTACAAGTGTGGCCCTTTTATCAAGACATAACTGAAATTTTGATTTTGTTTATGAATTATAATGTCTATAGGTAAAATTCTTGAAGGTTAAATATGTTTTGGAAGGCAATAGATATAGTTACTACTGAAAATCCTAATAACCTATGCTATTAATAACAACTTTAGTGATATTTTAGAATTTTTTGAGAATTTATTCAAATTATGTGAAAATAAAGTATTTCAAATGATTTTTTTAACCAATGTGACTAGATATACCTGTAACTTATGCTCTTTTTAAAGAAAATTAAAATAATAGAACAAAGATACTTATGAAAATAAATTCAGGTATATTATATGTTTGAAAATATTGAAAAGCTGAATGCCTTTATCATTGTATTTTGATATGAATATTTTATAAAATTAATACAGTCACTAGAAAAGAATTTGAAAAGCAATCAAAGTACCAAATAAAATCCATAATTCTACTGCTATGGTATTTTGGTATATTTCCACTTAGATTTTTTTCCTGCATATGGGGTATTATTTAAATGATTCCAATTCTTTAGTAGGAATTATACTGTCTGTATGTTTAACTTTTTGATTATTTTTTCATTCCACTAAGCATTATATCTTATGCACTTTTCTGTGTCACTGCAGTCTTTATAATCACTTTTAAAGGCTGGATTTGAGGTTAGGTTTTGGTTTCTGATTCCTACCACTCACCTTGCTGCCCCTTCTGTATCCCCTACAAAGCCAAAAACACAAAAGGTTCATTTAAAAAATGTGAAAAAGTACTGATCATATTAAGAGACAATGGATACCAACTTCAAGTCACTGCATAAAGTTGAAGAAATGAGGGTTTTTTTTGCTTAAGAAACATAAGAACTCTGTTACCTCTAATTCTTTATCTGTCAAGTTTTAGAAAGGAAAAGGCAGGTCATGGCCAGATACTTTAACAGGTGAAATTTAATATGGGGAACTAGTTCCAAAATGTTAACAGACCTTAAAAGCCAAACAGTGATTAGCATATCAATTCAGAGATTAGCGATAGTAGGAAAATCCCCATAACCTACCAAGATAGAGCAACAAAGGGTATCATCTTAATTCGAGAGCAGAAAATGCATATACCACAGATATTGCTTAGTGGGTAGTGGACCCGATGAAAAAGAAAAAACAACTTCCAGAGAAGCACCGGAAACAGAGAGTTCTGGAAGACATACATTGGCTTCTTCCTTCTTCTCACCACTCAGTCCTCTACAGGAAATTCCAATTTTGAATATAGCAAGAAGCCAGTTTATCTTGATGGGAAGGGGTATGTTCTTTACCTGGGAGTGGGATCCTGAAGTTCAGAGTCCTCAGTACTCCTGCCTTTATCTAATTTCTGTGGTCTTCCATTAAATGTCCCTGGTTGACTGGAATTAGTAGAGTTGTCTTGAAGAATATTTTGAGTTTCAGACATAATCTTCCTTCTCATACAGCAGCAACCTTATTTCCCCTGGTAATAGAATTACCCGCGTTATTAATTACTCTAACCTCACAATAGTTCATTTTCCTTTTAGCTTGCTGGTCATGTAGCAAGGGGAGTCCAAAATGGTTTTTTCCATTTCCAGTGTAATGGAAACATTTTTATGCCCCCCTAGTGAAAGACTTCCTCCCATGAAAACTAGGATTTTTGAACCAGCAGAATCCATGGTTACAGGGATGGGAATCTAGAACCCCTGAAGTGATTTAATAGGTCCAATTGTGATAGGAGCCCCTCCTATTTCCAGCCCTTGGTTCAAAGACCTTTGTGCTCTGCCTGTGGGAGAAACTGCACCATACAGTTCTTTTTTTTTTTTTTTAAGATTTTTTTTTTTTTTTTTAAGATTTTTTTTTTTTTTTTTTTGACAGAGATAGAGACAGCCAGCGAGAGAGGGAACACAAGCAGGGCGGGTGGGAGAGGAAGAAGCAGGCTCATAGCAGAAGAGCCTGATGTGGGGCTCGGATCCCAGAACGCCGGGATCACGCCCTGAGCCGAAGGCAGACGCTTAACCGCTGTGCCACCCAGGCGCCCCTGCACCATACAGTTCTTGATGACTCAAAGTGTATTGTGCATCCAGTAGGACAGCACTCCAATTCTGTGTTTTCTTTAAGCTGGCACTCTCACAGTTTTGAGAAATGTATTCCATTTTTCTATCAGCTCACTTGTCATTGGGCAATGAGATATTAGGCAAGATCAGTAAATCCCATGGTCTTAAAACCTTTGCCACATTTTCTGTGTAGAAGCAATATTTATGTAGTACATTATGATGGTAAATAAAGCATTCCATAAATCTGTGAGTGATGATGGTGGCAGAAACATGGAAAGCAGTGAAAGCAAATCTGTACCCAGAATAGGTGTTTTTCTAGGGAGGACATATTACTACTGCCCCCAGAAAACAAGTTTTCAAAGTTAGCAAGCTGCCATCAGGTAGTTGGCTGGTCCCCCTGGGAAATAATATAGGGGTGGCAGGTTTTGACCTTTGCATTTGGCAGGTTACATACTCATCAGTGGTAGAAGATAAATCAGCTTTGGTGAGAAGTGCGCACTGTTGAGCCCATTCACAACACCTTTTCTGCTGCACTGCTATTTTGTGTATGCCCCACTGAGCAGGGTGACCGGGAACGGGGCTGACTGACTGGATGTTCCTTACTGAGAGCCTACTCAGCAGTAGATGTTGTTTAGTTAGTGAATGTTTATGAATAAGTATACCACGGTTTGATCATTTTTCTTTCCAGGCAAAAATTACTTCCAGATTTATACTCAAAATCTCTCGGGGTAAGCGGGGCTTCCCTCTGCTATTGTTTTTCAGAATCACCCTTGAGCTAGGATGTAAGTCAGTAGTATAACACTTTAAGCTGATACCATCTTATTTACATGGCAAAGACATTTGTAAACCAAGTCATATTTTTCTCTCACTGGTCATAGGGAACTCCCATGAGGTCACAGATAGGGGCTGAAAGGTGGCAGCAATGCAGTGAGAGTACGTATCACAGGAATCTGAGCGACCTACTCATGCCGACTACTTGTACCTTTCAGACCCACACATCCCATATTTACCATTTCTATTTTCTTAGGCTCTGCCTACACATGACCAGCCTTATGGATTAATGGATCCGACAAGTCCCGGTTCAATGTGATCAGCACAGGTTTCTGTCATTTGGTGTTCTGAGGATAAGTGTTCAGTCTTTACTCAAGGCCCGATACCAATCCAGAAGCTATTTCTCAAAAGGAATATCCAATTTTGGACTATTAAAAATAGGGTTTCTAGGAACATTCTCTTGCATGTCTTTTGGTAAATGCATTTCAATTGAGCACATTTCTAGCAGTAGAATGGATCTTTGAACACACATAGACACAGCTTTAGTCTTTCTACTGGTTTTAACACTCCAAAAGTATGACAGATGCTTGTTCCCACTTCCACCTCTCTTGTTGATATTGCTTCAGACTGTAGTTTTCAAAGATGGCCACAACAATACCACCCAAGCCATGTGTTCTCCTCAATATGACTTTGCTGCCCTCCCGACAAATAGTAGCAATCTACATCCCTTCCTGTTGAATTTGGGCAGGCTTGTGACTATTTCAAAATAAAGAATGCCAAAAACATAGCTATGTGAGTTGTGAGAGTAGGTCATAGAAGTCAATGGAGATTCTGCCTTATCTGCTGGACCACTTGATTTTTAGCTTTGAGCCTCCATGTAAGAAGTCCAACCACCCTGAGGTTGCCATACTATGAGGAAACCCAGGCCATCTGAAGAAGCCACACATTTAATAGGTCTCAGTCAAGAGTCGGACATGGTCATAGAGATGCCCAGATAATTCCATCCCCTGATGAGCCACAGTCTGCTGTCCAGTCTTCCCAATGAAGCCCCAAATATTGGGGAGTTTTATGCCTCTACCTTCAGAGATGATCTGTTATACGGCAGTAATACTGGAATGATAATTTAATTTAAAATTGGTTAATCCTTTTGTGAATATGTATGAGATAATTTTATATTCTTCTCTTATTAAAAATATTTAAACAACAACAACAACAACAACAACAACAACACAGGCCCAAACTGGCGTCACTTAGGTCAGTAAGTAAGCCCTAAGTCAGTAAACCAAGACTTAATATCTAACCTAAATGCAGTTGCAACTCCCTAGAAATATAACCTTTAACCAGTCAACATGGGAATTTTCTGGTCACCACTAGAAAATTTACTGATAGACTTCTGTTCCTTTTAGGAGTGTGACCTTGCCTAAAACAGTGGATTCTTTGCTGATAATTTCCTTTTATCCATTCCCTTTGTATCTCCAAAAACTCTTTCCTGTTCTGTATCCATTTGAAGCTCCCCTCTGCTTGCTAGACAGGATACTGCCTAATTCGTGATTCAATTAACAAAGTCAATTAGATCTTTAAAAGTCACTGGGTTGAATTTTTGTCATCTAACATATTCCATGTAATTATATCACTAACCTCAATTCTTGGAAACAGTTTCATATCATAAATTTCAATTTTTATTTCCTCCTTTCAACTATATTACATTGTATAAAATCTATTTCTGTATTTTCTGTACTATTCCATTAATCATTTATGTCGGTACCATAACGTAAAATTATTTAATCTTTACTCTATGTTTTAAGCTAAAAAATTTCACCCTTCATTATTTCTTTCTTTAATTTATTTTTAGTTATTTTCTTTGGTAGCTGTACACGTTCATTCATCCAAGTGAATAGGATACCTCATTTCTGACCAATAAATTTTGATTTCCAGAATGTCAGAAAAATTTTGTTTACTTTAATAAAGGACTAGAGCCATTATGTTGAGCTTTAAAGATAATTTTTAATATGTCATAAATCTAAGAATAACATGATATATTCTGTTATTCTAAGGAGTGCAATATTCTGCCTATTTTATATTGTTGTATAGAATTGAGGAATTGCTGTTAGATTAGGTGACCTCTCAGGTTCTTTGCAACTATAAAATCCTAAATTGATAGAAAGTGAATTTTTCTGCCACAAATAACAGCTTCATATTCACACTGGAAAATTGTAAAATGGGAATAAGGTCACTCTGCATTTGCAAATGGTTGAAAGATCCTCAGTCCTGGGCTTTGCTTCTAGTAGTGCTCACTCTATTATGCTTTATTTCACCCTTGTGATTTTCAAAATTTTGTGAAAACAAGACTAAGGGAGACACTAGGCAATTAACTCAGAGAATGGAGGGTCCCTTTCAATGACATTTATTTGCTTTTAGTTTTAATCTCTATACTGCTATAAAACATGCATGCTTATTCTTTTAACTGGTTGGTGATCTGATTATCCGAGTTGAGTACTTGATTTTGTATTTCTTTAAATTTCTGGAATACGTTATTCACAACTTTGTAATCAAAAGTACCAATTCACATGGGATGTGAAGAAGTAACCTATAATGATCTATGAATTTTTCACTCTTATGTGTACAGTTAATTTATGTCATGGAGATCGTGGATTTTTCAGTTCACTGTCCATTTACACCCAGGGTGAAAGCATAAAGGTCAGCAAGGAATAGTTAATGACCAGAAAACCTGCAAACTAAGGGGATTTAGGAAGTATGAAATTGTACATTTTCATCTTTTCATCCTGCCTGGGAAGATTTACATTCTGTTAAGTCTGATATTTAAAAAACATTTCAAAGTTTGGCAAAATACTCAAATTTCCCAATCAATACATAAAAAGTGACATGCTCCCAAGTAGACTTTGGCCCAGCACTTTTTTTAGGAATCAGCCAAGACAGTACAACATTGGATGATAGAGAGCTTTTGAATATATAAAGTTCAGCATTTCCCCAATTGGGTTTAAACAGGCTTCCCTTAGGACAGTTTCTGCCATAGAGTATTTATTACCTTGAATAATGTGACAGAAAGAAATCGAACAAAAGAAATTATTTTTATTAAATAAAAGCAGCCATCAACTCTCAAAAGATAAACTATCCAGATTTTAAGAAGAATAAAACAGTTCACTAGAAAATCCTGGTATCTTAATGATAATTTGGAGAAGCAGTTCTGATTTGGACTGTGCAGGGCAGGCACACACATTCAGTTTTACAGCTCAAGCATTCACAGCTAGATGTCTAAAAACTGTCAAAATCTACAAAATGGTCTTACTTTTGTTAGTTCTGCCCGAACAAGCAGGGAGGCCAAACTCCCCAAGTGCAGGTTCTTGGTACAGAACGGAACAGTTCACACGAGTGGCTCATAGAGAAACCAAGGCAGAGATGAAAGCTCTGTAGACCCAGGGGGGCGTAGGAGCTGTCAGGATTCACTGCGCTCTCATGAGGTTGGAAGCCTACAGCAGCAGCATCCAGCTGCCTGGAAAGCCAGCTGCTGGCTTTTTCCTTGGGAGGGGACATTGGTTTTACCTTAACCCTTAAATCTGTAAGTGGCTAAAGATCACTCTTCTCTGGAGGAAAAGCAGGTAACAAAAAAGAGCAATTTTTTTTTTTTTTTTAGAAGCTGAAGTAGAAAATAAGAAACCTTGTTGAAAACTATTTCCCTGCTCTAACCCATTTTTTCTTCTAATGGAAATTATGTTCTCTTTTCTGACCCCAAATAGATGTATTAGATTTGTTTCTCAAGGAAAAGTTGAAAACTTGTTGGGTAAGGTGGAGAGCAAATATAGATGCAAAATAAAAATAAGAAAATGAATACCAATAGATTTAAGTGCTTCTCTCCACTATTACTCGCTTGTCTAAAATATCAAATACTCTCTTTTTATGCTCCAAAGTCATCCTAAAGATACCACGTTCTCTTCTACTTTGAGACATCTATTTCCTTACTGTTAAAAACAAAATTGGAGAATTACCACCAAGTTATACCAGGTGGCCTTTAAGTTTCTTATGTCATATTTTTTATATGTATAATATAGCATATATATTGCTAAATCATATCATCCCTTGGCAAAACTGATTTTCTTGTCAAGTTCTCACTTGCATGAGGCATCAATAGAACTGTGACTTTGTGATCTAGCATCTTGCGGTTGATTCTGAGGGCACGCAACATGGATTGTAAAAATCAGTGTTTCAATAGGCCGACTCTCCACTGTACAGCTGTCACTGGTTTTATGGCTTCTGAGTATATTATATTGCTTATAGAAATGGAATGTTCAAAGGCAACAAGAGATAATGTAAATCCTATGCGATTTCTCATAATAGGTATCTGTGGAAGTCAACATTCATATAATAAATAATTCAGAAATGCTAAAAATTATTATGCACTTAGACAAATAACCAGTAAAATTCCAGACACCAGAGAAAGCAATAGTAATCAGCATCGCTTATGACATCATCTCCCTCATGGAGATACTCACTGCTTCTCGGTTCATTGAATAAACTCTTTGGGGTTTAGCTTCATTAACATAAGTTGTCATAAGAGCACTTATTTCAACCTAAATTGGAAAAATGGAAATGCTCAAATTAAACTCATATTTAACATATGAAACTTCCAGACAACACTCCCTTGACAGTGAATATAATTCAAATATATTATATTTTTTTATGTTTAGTAGAGCTTTCAGCTATCTGTCTTACACACTTGAAAATGAATCATTTTATTTTTGCCCCACAATTTAAATGATGCAGTGAAGAGTAAACCTTATGTTTTCTGTTTCTCAGTAAAATGCAATTTCATTTATTGGTCAAGAGGCTCATTAGCATACTCCTTCCAAAAAGCTTCATTTTGTTGTGGAAGAAAAAGAAATTACATAATTTAACTTTCTTTTTTTTTTTGAATTTAATGTTTGTTTTTTACCCAATAAGTCATCCTTTAACTTCATTTCCCTATTTTAAAAAGCACAATTTCATGTCTGTGGTGTGCGAGTCCAACTCCATTAGCTCCTACTCTCATTTCCTAGGTTAAGTCTTGGGCAGGAATCATCCCTTGGCTGGGACAGGGTTGCCCCCCAGGCGCAGGCGCTCCTGGGACTGTAGCCATCTTCCTAGTTGCCTGCCTTCCCTCATACCTTCTACTTTTTGATTCAGCCTGTGTCATCCTCTCAGGCAGTGTCAATAGGAAACTCCTTTGATTCCAGGTGCAGTGTTAGTCACTAAAGAAACTATTTTCCAAAGGGAAACCTCTAATCTCCGTGGGGTTATACAGACACCCTGAGCAAAATTTCTTCTTAGATCAATAAACCTGTGCACAGCCCATTGTCTTCAGGCCCCTACAGCTGTAATAGTTGTGATTCTAGGACAATGAAAATCCTGCGGAAAACATTGGAAAGCTGTATACTTCGAATAATCTCCCTATTATACGCACGTTGTCTTTCTACGTATAATTGCCAGGGTCCACACTTAACATGCCTAGAGGTTTGGTCTCCCGATAGCATGATGCTGTTATTTCAATAGATGCTCCTTATGATCCCATTTTTGTGAAAAAAGATGCAATTGAAGGGATTAATTTATTTGTATCTGCTATACTGAAAAGACCATATAGTTCCATCCTTATATTCAACGGTTTGTTAGAATGGTATATTTACTAAAAGATAATGTTAATATTAAAGACTAGCAGGCAAAAACCCCCTCATTTGATCTGGTTTATTGAATATATTGCTATTCTGGAGTCATAGATATTAGGACAATAAAACATCAACTATAAAGGTCAAACCATTCATAAGTGTCTAAACTGGGAGAGAATAACAAAGATGTTCATGAGTGATGATTCTATTCATGCTTTTTGTTACTGAAGCAAACCATTTGTTTTCATTAAAACACGCCAATTTGATCAAGTTCACTAGTAGCTCGAAAAATGTTTCTGATCTATGCAGACATTTTAGAGTTTCACAATCTTGCATTCTACCGGAGAAAGCTTATTTTGCCACCACTCCCATAACCTGACCTTTGTAATGAACACATAAGTTATACTCTCACAAGGATTTATCTTTAAAAATAGACATGTAGATTGAACCCTGACTAATAAATTTGCTAATTGTTTTACCCTAGTGCAGCTATTAGTCAAGATTAAATATTTAGCAGCTCCATCTTTTTAACACTCTTTCCTAATGGGACATCAATGATGTCATGGATTACTTTTGGTGAGGAAGGAACTCACTGAGTGACTCAGGGTTCTATTATATGAGTGGAATGTGGAGATGGTTAGGCAAAAACCTTAGCTTTTTCAGAGGATGAAGGGTGGGGAGGAGAATGCTTGCTCTCTTAGGGAAAATATTGCAGCAACTTTACAAGAAGGTACCTATTGGAGTATGAGCGTATTAAGTAAGCACATTTCTGTATGTTGTCCTGAAATAAATGCTTTTGTATAATAAAGTACAAAAACTTCACTATCTATCTATAAATAGCAGTTGTGATCAAATAAAATTCCAGTATAGATTAAACCCTGTGTCTCATTTAGTTAACTGTGATGGCAAGATCATAGAACATTGCAGACGATGTGTTTGTATATGAAGCACATTTCTGGAAACAGCTCCCCCCGCACCCCCTCCCAAAGTATATAATGTTTATTAATGCTTTTAAAAGAACTGGGTAATGTATAAATTTTATATGGATATTATAATACTATAGAGTCATTCAAAATATCTTATGTCTGATTCTTGCAAGCTCTTTTTTTTTTTTAAAGGTTTTTTATTTATTTATTTGACAGAGTGAGACAGCCAGAGAGAGAGGGAACACAAGCAGGGGAGTGGGAGAGGAAGAAGCAGGCTCCCAGCGGGGGAACCTGATGCAGGGCTCCATCCCATAACGCCGGGATCACGCCCTGAGCCGAAGGCAGACGCCCAAGGACTGAGCCACCCAGGTGCCCCTTGCAAGCTCTTTTCTAATAGAAACAAAATTTACAATGGTCTCTACCTGTTTTGTTTTGAGAAAAATGTTTAGGTTTTCCTTACTATTTAAGAAGAGAAGAAAAATATTTCATCTTTCTGCCAAATGGCAAAATTGGGAATATGCTACTTGTATTCTCTGAAGTGAGAGCATTATCTAATGGTCTGTGTTTCCTTTAGAGATGCATCAAGACTCTGACTTCACACACAATTTAAAAGTATCTCTTGATGCACTACAGTGACAGTTTTAATTCCTATTCAGTGCTTACATAGATTTAAGGATGGAAGGTTAAAAACAGTCAGTCTGGGTTGCTGATTTCACCAATGTGCATTTTCCCAGGGAAAGATTTGGGCAAACTGGCTGATTCATTTGAGTTACTTGGTTTGCATTGTGTTGTCTCCTATTTTGCATCTTTAAATGGATAATTGATAAACAAAGAGCCAGCTGAGTCACAACCTACCACAGATGGAAGTTTTATGAATTCACATCATACTCGAGAGCTGGAGATCTTAAAGACCTTTCACCCTCTTACAGACCCGTGAGAATAAAGTAATTGTTCCTGGAATCTGGGAGGCTATTGATTGAAAGCTCTGTGGTATCTCCCCAGGTGCACGGAGACTGCAAGGGTGCACAGAGAGTGAGCTTGAGGCCTATCTATTTGCTTTGCAAAGTGACTCAGAATTGGGAAAGCGAGCCTTGTTTTCCCCATTTAGGTTGATCGAGATTTTCAATTTTTTACTCCTTTCATTTTTAGATTTTTACCAAATGAGTATTTTAGAGAATGCTGATCTCTGTAAAAGTAAAAAATGGGGTGATTTTCTTATGGGAATTAAAGGGAAGTACCTTAAAATAACCTGCTAATTCAAGTACATATAATATGATGTATCCTCTTTGATTAAAAAAAAAATCTTCCTTAATCCCAAACAGAAGGGTGGACTTGTTATTTGATGCAGTCCTTTGATGCTGCAAAAATGTTGTCTCAGATCATTTAGGGTGAAAAATCAGTGAACAGCTATGGTCTTCGATATGGAAACTCCACAGTCTTATAAGTTGCTATTATAAAACTAGGTTGTGTGTTTTTTCTTAAATATATTTTAATAAATGGGCTAAATGATTTCCTTTGATTAACTTCAGATGAAAAAATTCAAATAAACTTTCTTTGACATGGCTGCTAAGCAGGTAAGATAGCAAAGTGAGAAATAGCACAAGGGAACACTAAACACAGTTGACCCTTGAACATGGGCTTGACCTGCACCAGTCCACTTACATATGGATTGTTTCATAGTACAGTACTGTAAATGTATTTATCTTGATAACATTTTCTCTTCTCTAGCTTACTTTTATTATAAGAATACTGTATATAATATGTAAGACACACAAAATAGGTGCTAATTGAAAGTAGGCTATTAGTAGTTAAGTTTTGGGGACTTGAAAGTTAGACCTGGATTTTTGACTACATGGGGGTTGGTACCTCTAATACCCACATTTTCAAGGGTCAACTGTGGGACATGTCGACTGAAAGAATAGAATTTTCTAAGCACCAAATAAGACATAGAATTAAACTAGTTTAAATTTGTTCTCACTTAATACTTGAAAATTTCTGACAAGAGCAGAAATCTAGATGAACCTCACTCTGACATGCAAAACGGCGGATAAAACTTTGCTGATAAAGTGTAGACATTTTCTATGGAATACAAATACTTAAAAAAGCTAATACTTAGCCTCTACAATTTAGGCTTTCTACATCTGATAAGAAACTGAAGCATTTGCCAATTCAACACTACTTGTGAAATTTGGAACGTCTGATGTCTGGAACTTAAACCTGTTGGCAACAAGCCAATACCCTCAGAGAGTGAAAGAAATCTTCGAAAGTGGGTTTAAATATTAGACAAATGTTCGTTGAATTTTTTGCTAAAGTATAACTAATCAAACATCAGTACCAATCCCTTTAGTTTCTTTATGAAAAGAGTGACTGATTTTTACAAGTAGGATGCCCACATGTTGTTTACTTTTAATCTGTGAATTCCCAAAGCAAGAGAGGCAGAAAAAAAAAAAAAAAAAAAAGCCCAGGAGGGCATATCCTGTGGCTCTTCCTCCTTGACGCATAATTTGTAGGTCTCGATGCGACTGCGTTGATAAAATGGTATGTTAGAAGTGAAAATGAAGGCCATCCTACTGCCTGACTCGCAGACAAGCTTAGATTGGCTGCATGTTCACAAATCAATGATTTTCTCACGGAAAGAGAATACATTTTGGTGATGCTGGAGAAGTTAGATGCTAGAGAGGTCACTGTAGGGGGTTAAGGGAAGCTATAGCAGTTGTCAGAACAGCAATTATTCCTAGGCGAACTTGGTTTGATAGAAGGAGCAACAGTCTTGCTGGGCTCCAATTGCTTTTCTGTTTGATTATGCTTATCAGTAATTAGAAGAAAGTGTTGGGGGAAAGCACGGGTTGGGGGGAGAGTTCTGAGGCTGTCATTCTATGACAATAAAACATCCAAGTCAAAAATCATGTGGCAGTTTTGTCCACAGGGTGCCAAAGAAAGCCGTTTCAAGGTTATACAAAGCCAAAAATTGATTGTTCATGAATGCTTAACGTGAACCTGTGCACATGCACAAGTCAACTGGAGAAATAATCATTTAATCAAAAATTAGGTACCTCAAGAAAAACCTATGAAATACAATCAGTACATTAGTACTTCCTTCACTGTTTGGTTCCGTAGCCCAGATATACTTCAAATCGTCTCACTTGTCGCTATTAAGAAAAATCACATAATAAATTTTCAATTAATCATAAGTAGAAAGCCGGACAACCATAGCCTGCTTCTGGACTGTTAGGAAGATGTTTCTTTTCTTCTTCTTTTTTTTTTATATTAAGTTGTATTTCGTACATAAAAATTTCCACCTTCCTGATAACACTTTTATATGTCTTCTTTTCTCACTTGCTTTAATCCCACTGCATCTATTCTTTCAATGCATTGTGAATCACATAGCACCATCTCTCAACTTCTCTCTGTTATCAGCCACACCCCTTGACCCAGTCCTTCCTTTCCAATATACACAGTACAGTCCATCATGCCAACTACTCCTTGCCTCTAAGATTCTAAATATGATTACCCCATTGTTCTGCCATACAGCTAGGACTGCAGAACCCCAATGCAGGTAAGTCCAATCATCTCTGTATTCAGGAAAGTATTTACTGATAAAGAAAATTTTATAATCATATGGATAGTTGCTGTTATAATTTTGTGTTCTCCAATTTTTTATAATCATATGGATAGTTGCTGTTATAATTTTGTGTTCTCCAATTTTTTTTAAAAGATTTATTTATTTATTTTAGAGAGAGAGAGGGAAAGAGCGCGGGAGTGCACACAATGGGAGGGGCAGAGGGAGAGAAAATCAAGCAGACCTTGGACCATGCTGTGAGCGAAGCCTGATACAGGGCTTGATCTCACAACCCTGAGATCATGAACTGAGCCAAAATCAAGAGCTGAGACTTAACCAACTGAGTCACCCAGGCAACCCTGTGTTCTCCAGTTTTAATCGGCATCTCAACTGTACCCAGAAATTTAACTTCCATTTCACAGTAGATTTTTCAGGATTTTCTTTCAAGACTCATTTTTTTTTTTTTACACAGCTCATTTCTTTAACTTCCTCATTATTCTTTTCAGATGTCTTTACCTCGTATGTCTTAGAGAAAGGGAAATCTTCAACTTCCTGTGGCAGCTTAGAACAGAGTGACATCAACACCAACGCTTTGCTTTCTAATAGGTGGCGGGGGGGGGGTGGCGAGTGTCTCAACTGCTTATAACCCTTTCCATTAGTACTGAAATACCTTGAAATAAACAATAACACCACCACTGACAACCATGACTGTTTTTAAAATCCTCAGCAAGCCCATATTGCCCAACAGCTACTGATTTCTTTTTCCCCTTCCTAGAAAAACATTTGAAAGAGATATGCCCACTCTCTTTTCCATTTCCTCACCATTCCCTCACCTCTTCCCCTGATGTGAAGTGGCTTCCACTGCTTATATTTCACTGAAACTGGCTTTTCCAAGGTTATTGGAGAACTACTAATTGATACATTTAAATGGTGGCTTTGAATTTTCTTTCTTGAGCTCTCTGCCTCGTGGGACTCTGTGGTACCTTCTCCAATTCATATTGATACTCTCGTTTTTGGATCCAGCAGTGGCATTTTTTGACTATCTTTCTCCTACATCTCTGTTCCCTTTTTAATAATATTTTTCCTTTAGGCTCTTGTTCCTTAAATATTAGCTTCTATGTGATTCTGCCTTGGGTCCTCTTATCTTACTCTGTAACTCTGGGTCAAGTCATCTACTGCCAGGGCTTCAATCATTATCTCTTTATAATGATTTAAACTGGTCGGGGAGGGGCGCCTGGGTGGCACAGTGGTTAAGCGTCTGCCTTCAGCTCAGGGCGTGATCCCCGCGTTATGGGATCGAGCCCCACATCAGGCTCCTCTGCTATGAGCCTGCTTCTTCCTCTCCCACTCCCCTGCTTGTGTTCCCTCTTTCACTGGCTGTCTCTATCTCTGTTGAATAAATAAATAAAATCTTTAAAAAAAAAATAAATAAACTGGTCGGGGAGACATTCTCTTACAAACACCTTGGCTACAGTGGCTTGAATAAAAGGAGTATGTTATTGCTGATTTTACTATTATTATTATGTACTATAAAGCCTAGGAGGGAGACAGGGCAGGGCTGATGCACCTTCTCCACAATTCTTTTTTTGTTGTGTTCTGCCATCCTTAGCTTCTGGTAATTTGTCCAGGGAGTGAAAAATTAGATAAGCAGACTGATTTTTTTTTTTTTTGGTGGGAGCTGCAGGCCTTAGCCACTTTCCCTAGGGTGTCTATACTCTTGGAGTTACTACGTACTATACTATACTATTCCATAAAATAAACAGAAATGATATTTTAATCTTTTGTTGGCTCTTTTTTGTCCTCAGTTGGCTAAAATGCAAAGAAATGAGTAATTATAACCCCAAACTCTCCATTTTTCTAACCTGAAGTCAGTTCCTAGGGATCTTTGTATCTTAGAATGGTGGCAGAAATGATACCAACTTCTTCCAGAATTTCTCAGAAACTAATTCTTTCTCTTGTGTTCCCTACCTCAGTTAGGATTCCCAGATTTAGCAAACAAAAATATTTCATCTAGCAATGCAAACCTCATTAAATAACCCAACATCTAATCAAATTCCAAAGGTACAAACTAGGTGTGATCATTGACCTCATCTTAGCTCACTTCCCCACTGCCAATATCCTCTCTCACCTGGCATATTGTTCCAGGCTCTCAACTGCTCTCTCTGCCTCCAGGCTTACCTCACTGCATTCCATCCACTATACTGCAGCCAGAACACTCTTTCTAAACTGCAAGTCTAATCTAATCCATTCTTCCTTCTGGGTAAAGTCCAAACACCTTACATTATCACCCAAATTCCTCTATGGCATGGCCTTTCTCCATTTTTCTAGAATCTTCTATTGGCATTCTAGAGACCAAGTTGAAATTAGTCTGTGGAGATTTGGGGCAGCACATAAATATTTCAGATCAAAGACACAAAATGGAAGATAGAGAACTTGGCTCATTAGAAATTATTACACACAGTAAATATGGATGGAAAAGGTGAAGGGGAATACCTGTGAGTAATGGAGGAACATGGTCATTGATGGCCAGGTTT
Organism: Ailuropoda melanoleuca; assembly: GCF_002007445.2. Taxonomy (NCBI): domain Eukaryota; kingdom Metazoa; phylum Chordata; class Mammalia; order Carnivora; family Ursidae; genus Ailuropoda; species Ailuropoda melanoleuca. Next base: position 47,240,789 of record NC_048232.1, read on the forward strand.
TACAACCAAGAGTCTTTCTTATTTCCTCTGGGAAACTTGCCATCTGCCTAGAAGAATGGATTAGGTGTCCTCCTTATGCTTTCCAACAGAGTTTTTCATTTTCCACTGCAGCACACACCACATTCTATCATAACTGCCAGTTAACGTCTCTGGCCACCTCTTCCCTCCCACCATCTTATATGCTTCATGAAGGCAGGACCACATCTGTCTTGTTTATTTATTCTCAGTACCTTGAACATTGCCTTTATTCTATAAAGTACTCAGGAAATATTTGTTAAATGTGCAAATGAATGCATTTACCCATCAGAAAAAAATCCAATTATGCTGTTCCTCTGCTTAAAACATATCTAACTCAGGGCCTTAGAAAGCAGAGCCCAAGGCTAGAGTAATCTGCTATAATATTATTCAGGAATGCAACTGTAGGTGAGCTCAAGTGAGGAAAAAGAAGAGTAAAGTGGGGGAAGAGAGGAGACCCAATGTAAGGGTTGTTAAAAAACAAAATTCAACCTAGTAAATTTGAACATCTGATTGGCTTTATTAAATGATTCATGAATTGGGCAACATCCCTTCTAGCAATTAGAGGGGAGCTCCACTAAGCTAAACAAAAGAAAGCTTTTTAAAGGCAAGGATTGGGAAGGGAAAAAAAAAAAAAAAGGAAGAAAGCAACTGATTAGCAAGCAATGAATTGTTTAGGTAAGGTTGCCCTCCTAAGGAGAGTGGAAGGAGTCTATCAGTAAATTTCCTAGTATTGAGCAGGAAATTCCATGTTGACTGGTTAAATGTTATATTCATAGGGGGGTTGAAATGGTAGTTAGGTAGTATTAAATCTTGGTTTTCTGACTTAATCTAAGGATGCTATTTTGGGCCTATATTTTCTCTTTTACAGAGGGAAAGCTAACTACCATTTAGTTTCTTAACTTCTTGGATTTCAGAGGCTGTATGAATTAGGGATTTCAGGGTTAGTCTTCCAGGGGAATAAAGGGAGGAAAACTTGTCCTCCACCTTCTGTATTACATTGGTCAAAGTTTGTCCCAGAACTGCTCTTAGTTATAGCATAAAGGGACCTTTTCTGGGCCCTGAATTTTATAGAGTGCACATCATTTGCATCCTTCCCTGGCTGCACCTTCACCAAAAGTTGAGAAGTCTGTGGTACTTGGGGCGCTTGACCACCCAGAATACTTGCCCATGCAGAATACATGACTATCTTTTTAGAATACATTTCAGGTACTTGGGTCCCTGGAATTCTCTGCTCCAATAGCTCCAACGATTCTTCCAAGGCTTGCATAGGTCTCCTCTCCTAGTTTGTCCTGGAATTAGGGCTAGTGTCTAGATAGCATCTTTACCTCTAAGTCTGAGAATTGGCCAAGAAGCAGCTGTTAGTAGGGTATGTGGACCAAGATTCAATGTGTGATTCGGGTGTTCATATATGAACACATATGACACCATTTGTGGTGTAGGACCAAGCCAATTGTAGAGAAAGAATGGGAGGGGCTCATGGTCATGGGTGAAGTCTCCCTGTTTTTATGTTGTGGTCATTGAAAATTCAAAAAATTCACAAATTCTTTGGTACTTCTCCATTCTCACTTTTAATCAATAGAATGTGGTAGAAGTGATGGTGTGTGGCTTCAAAGATCAATACATAAAATGCATTGTAGCTTCCTCCTTGCTCCTTTACTTGGATCATTTGTTCTGGGAGAAGCCACTAGCATACTGTAAGAACACTCAAGTAGCCCTGTAGCAAGGAACTGAGTCCTCTTGCCAAAACCAGCAAGGAATTGAGAACTTCTGCTAATAGCCACGAGAGTGTACCATCTTACCAGTGTATCCGCCAGCCCCAGTCAAGCCTTCAGATGACTGCAGCTCTGGCTGACACCTTGAGTACAACTTCATGACAGACCCTGAGCCAGAACCACTGGGCTAAGCTGCCTCTGAATTTCTCATCCATAATGAGAGATAACAAATGCTTGTTGTAAGATAAGTTTGGGGGAATTTGTTATGAAAGTAAAAGATAACTGATACATAAACTACAAAGATCCTGAAACTTTTAATTTCAAACTGGTCTTTTAGATTGCTATCAAGGTAGAATGATGGAACATATTTTATTTAACAGCTTGTTAGGTTAATTTCCAATTCTTCATACTTAGCATATTTAGATACACAGAAGGACACATCCCTTTGTACTCTTGTCCTTGAGTGATGGGCCTAAGCTTACCCACGTTTCTGGGTTGCACATGCAGAGACAGCAAGCAGGTTCTGTGAATTGAACTCATGCTTCTATTGCTCCTGACATATGAGTCTAGAAGCATGCAGTGAAGGCTTGAAACTGAGCGTGTTTGTGTGGGCCTGCATAAAATCCTCCCGGGCCCATGCAGAGTAGGTCTCTGGAGTAGCAGCTCAGTTGGAAAAAAAAAAAAAATGACTAGGGGTCCCAGAGAGATATTTGCCCAAATGGATCTGCTCATAAGAAGTGTCTAATGCAAAACCCTCAGTATAACATTTGGATCCTTTAAGATGTGGGTCTGTCTTAACTGTGCAACCTCATCTATGGCATTTCCATATCATGCTCTAGGCTCCAGCGAACCTGAACTACTTATGACCCCTCAGATAGCCACGCTCCTCACTCCTGCTGTGCCTTTGTATATGTCCTTCCATGTTTCAGAAATATTCTTCACTCTCCTTGTCACAGCTCACTCCTATCAATAAACCTTCTCAGAAGGCCTCTGAGATTAACGCACAACTCTTTCTGATGTTCCCATTCATTCCATAGCACACCGTACTTACTCTCGTGGTCACATCATGAAATAACTACACAGGTACTTATCTGTACTTACATTCGAAGAGACTGTAAGCTCTTTGAGGACGTGGCTCAGGTTTTATTAATTTCTGGCTTTTTTTGAAGCATATATAGCACTTGGTACATACCAGCGACAAACCATGTTTAGAATATAAAATTTTAGAGGGTCTATGAAATGATTCTGTTGAAGGATTTGGATTATTAAAACTTTGGGAAAAAAATAGCTGCATTATGTTAAATAAAAAAGAATATCTTGTGAAAAGTAATATACAACAAAAACAGTAATGGCCCAATGCCTTATTAGTGTACAGTCATGTTTTAAAAAGAACATCTTTCAGAGTTACTAGAGATACTATGAACTGTAATGTAGCAATTACTATCTTAACTACAGTACATGGTGTAAATCAATTGTGGCATAAATCTTGTCTAAATGACCAGAGCATGAGCTAAGGCTCCCTGTGTAGCACGCATTTCTCTTTAGTTGGTTTCTTTCCCTTTAGGCTTACGGTGTGTGAACAGAGGCTTTTAATGACAGGAAAACCAGGGATCATTTTATTTCAGTCTCTAAAAACAATATCCCTAGGAAAGCCTACAGTCTAGAACTAAATACCTAGTGCTTACAAATATATTTGCAATGGAAAGCAAGAGTCTATCGGAGTGATAAGTAGAAAAGAATTAGTTGTTTATCCTTGGTACAGAATTTTTAAACATCTCAACATAGTAAAACAGTGAATCCTAATCTTGGTTTTGTGATTCTTCAGGTACCTTAAAAAATTGCAAATATTCAAAACAAATATGTTTAATTCTCTAAGAACTTGTAATAGGCTTTACAAATGATTATTCTTAGAGAAAGAGATAATCTAACAAACAAACAATGATAGAATTCAATTCCATTTAGGAAGCCTTGGTAGAAAAGCAGGATTGGTGCCCTCCAGGTCCAAAAAGTTGACTTAAATATTGAAATTAAAAAAAAAAAGTGATAGCAAACTCTCTCTCTTTGCTTAACCAAATAATTGTACTTCTCACCTTTAGGAAGGTGTTCCAAATAAACTTCATCAACTATAAATTTGAATTCTATGATTCTGTGATTCTATTCCTTTTTTATCCAGTGGCATTTTCAAAGGACACCTCGCTTGATGTCCTCCCTGTGGAAGAGAAAAGGAGGTGACATTAAATGCTCATTTCAGTTGAGCTCCTTCTGTGATAGGTTTTGCATTGGACACTAGGATACACCCTTTTGATATCTCTAAAAGTACTGAAAATAAGGTCTGCGTAGAGGTATCTCAGCTACTAACACTATATACCCAGTTTCCCATTTAGTCCAACTCCCATGCGGTCTCCTTTCATCTGGATGCAAGCAAGTAAGATTTATTAGGTCACTTACATCTTCTGTGGCTACATAGACATTTCTGTATCTGCCATTTCCTTTTCCTTCTTATGTTTTCTAGTCTTCATGTGACATTTTTGTTTTATCATTTTGTTATTCTCTTATTTATCATTATGAAAGACACGAAATCATTAAACTTTTAAAATTTACTTCACGTATTTTACTTTAATGTACCTACTTTTGTTCATATTTATCTTAAACTTATTAGTCACTCATTTCAAAGGAAATTCAATGGGAATAAGCTTTTGCTAATTTGAATAACACAGACAGCAATGACGAATTCCATGTATAATAGCATCTATGGATATTCAGTTGCAGTGAAAATATTAAAGTAATGTATACGAATTTGAATTGAAGCCAAATTTAAGCTTACGTTTTCAGTAAACCACAGAAGTAGATGGACCGGTAGAATCCAGTGATATGACTAATTTAGTTTCTATAACTTCCATAGGCTCATTTATTATATGAATGCTTTAAAATATGTCTTGATTATCCAAAGTCAAGAATCCTAAAGTGATGCTTTAATGAATCTTGCATCCTAGGAAGGGGAGGGAGGAAATCTTTAAATGCCAACACAAACAGGCATTAATGCTGTTATTCTTTGTAGTGGAATGAATCATGTTCTTTTATACACTCAGCATTCCACCAGTAAATAATCAATGTAAGTCACTCTCTCCCTGGGATATAACTAAAAGCCTGCTACCGAAAGAAAAGGCTGCTTTATGTACAGATATGGAAGTATATGTTCTCTAAGGAATAATGATCCTCTTTCTTCCCTCTCCCTACCACAATAAGAGGGTCCTAACCTGATTTTAATTGCAGTAGTATACTTGCTGTGAGAAATAACATTTTAATGCATAGGATACTAAAGAGTTTCTTATGTTGGTTTGAAACAAGTGCAATTAATTTGCTATCATTTCAATTATCTTGCCCCAAATGCATGCGTTTAACTGAAGTATCAGTGTGGTGTAAAGCAGGAAAATTGTAGTTTCTTGAAATCTCTACAGTATTCAAATGGCTGGTATATGTTCATTAGGAAAATTTTAAAAAACTAGACAGGCAATTTTCCAGATCACATTCTGAAAAATACATTGAGGTGAGCTGCCTGCCCTCCTTCTGTCTGCCACTTCACTGCACTAGTGAGGGTGATTTTGTATGATGCAGCACAGTTCCCTTTTAAGATGAGAAGCTAGAAAATCGCTGGGGGGCTGGGACTGCCAAAGCTCTCAAGACTTCTCCAACATGTCCGATAAAAACACAGATCAGTGAACCAAGAGATACCAGAAAGGAGTTTTCAACACAAACAGACCACCATTGTGGGTTTCATGGGGGCATCTTAAGAGGATAGCACTATCGTACAGAGTAATTAAAAAATGGGCAAGATTATGTACCTCAGAACATATGTAATTTACAAAAGAAGAAATCAAAAGTGTTTTTAAAAAATGATACTGTTGGAGTGTTCAGGTAGGTTTTGGTTGAATTTCCCTTTGGCTGAGGAGTATTTGTTTTATTAATTAATTTGGTTAACGTATTAATTAGTACATTTTGTTACTGTATTAATTTCCTGTGAAATAACTCCAAGGGAAAATCATAAAAAACAAGTGGCTGTTGGTATGCCTGCGATCCTTTGTCAAAAATAAATGTTGAGGATCTGTCTTTCCCTGTTCCTCCCACCTCCTCATCTTGCTATATACATAAGCTACATACAGCAGAGATGTTTCTGTTCATATTTAACTTGTATTTATATTCTTTTTTTATAATAATTTTTTATTATAGTATGTTAGTCACCATACAGTACATCCCCAGTTTTTGATGCAATGTTCCATGATTCATTATTTGTGTATAACACCCAGTGCACCGTGCTTTTGTTAATTCCTGGTCTAGTTGAATTTCTGTCCCACATGATCTATTCATTAGCTTATTTCACTATGACCTTAGAATTCTAGGATATTTATATTAGAAAGGATATTATAGGTCATTTAGTCCAACTCCCTAGGGAAACTGAAACCCCAAGTTGCCCAAGTGGGCAATCTGAGACAAAAACCAAGGTTTTCTTATTTTCAATAGTCGAAGGAGCGTGTGTTGAAGGGTTTGAATATCTGGGCTTAGAACCTGGGTCTGTCTCTTTATCTCTTCAAATCTCAGTTCTGCATTTATAAAATAAAGAGCAGTAGCAGCTGTTTTGCACACTCACAAAATTATGTAAAGGATGTCAAGCGATGATATATATGACAGTACTGAGTAAGGGTAAATGGCAATCAGATATCTGCAACATGCAAACAGAAAAGGAGGTAAGATGAATGCTGCCAAGAGTCTCGCTGGCTTTCCTGGAGGCTGCATCACTGAGCTGAATCACCTCCAGGAATTTTCTGTGGTAGAAAATCTGGTGACCTGAATTAGAAACCCGATTTTGCAAGTAAAATGAGTGAGAGTAGATCTGTCTCTCAAGGGTAAACTCACGTTAATAAGGCTCATAGTGGCAAAGTTGAAAATTTGTCAATTTAGAAAGGGAACTCTTGCTGGCATCTAATGTGGAACACCCCCATTAGTAAAACTGGAGTATCTCGCCTGCAGGCAAAACCATGCAGGAAATGAAATTATAGTCTGATGGTTTCCAAGAAGTCATGGAGTCAGGGTAAAGAGAGTCAGTTAAATGATTCAAATGTTCAGTGGCATCAGGCATAGACAGCCCTTTGGCGCCATTCCTACGAAATAAACAAGAACCAACATTTATTAAACACTCATAATGTGGCAAGCATTGGGCTAAGTACTTTGCAAGAATTATCATGGAATGTTTACAACCATCCTGGGCAGAGAGTATCTTTTTTATACCTATTGTGCAGAAAAGGAAGCAAAACTTAAGGGAGTTGGCTGCCTGTCACCTCTTCAGTAGTATCTTCCGTTCCTCTCCTGGATGTTCCTCACCTCCAGCCACTCTGCATTTCTATCAGCTCTAGAAAACCTCAGACACAGCCCCACTGCCAAGCCTTTGCACTTGCTGTTCTCTCTTTTAGGAACGCCCTTCTCCTAGACATCTCATGGCTGTTTCCTGCTCTTCTTTCCCGTTTTGACTCCAAAATCATTATCTCATTGAAGTTTTTCCTTGCTCATATCTAAAATGTCCAATTGGCCCCACCCAACATTTCAGGTACCCTGAACCTATTTTATTTCTTTTTTTTTTTTTCCTCACGGTAACTATTAGTAGCAAACATAGTACATAATTACTTTATGTGTCATTTTATTGTCTGTCTCAGCTTCTAGAACATAAGCTGCATGAGGACTTAGTTTTCCCACAGTCCTCTGTCACCAATAGACTCCTACCTGACTCTGTAAACGTTTAATAAACATTGACTAAATGATTGAATGAAGCCACTGCCCAAGGTAATGGCTGAAATGGGGAATCCACCCCGGCCGTTAAACATTATCTACTCCCTCCTTAAGCAGTAGAAAAGGACCAGTATCAGTGACTGCTTCTGTGACCCTCCTTAGGCTATGATGCTTCCATTACTGACTAATGTGCCACCTTTAATTAATGCATTTTTTTCTTAACACCTTCAGTCTGGTTTTATAATCTGGGACTCAGACTTTCAGGGTACTGTTTTATAGGAAATTCTATCATAAAAAGATAATTTAACGAAGACAAAGGACACAAAGTGAAATCATTTAAAAGAGGAAGAAAATTTTCACAGGAAATTGTGAAAAAAATTAGATTCTTACATCTTGAAATTTTTTACAAATTTATTTCATCTTATATTTAATGAAATGTCTTATAATTGCCATTATGTACTATCTTTTTAAAGAATAAATAACAAATGAATCAAGTGACATTTTCTATAAAAATACATGGTGATATTATGATGTCATGGACTTTCTTGGTCTGACTATAAGTAGGTTCATTTTTGTAAAAGTATTAGAGAGTTTAATTGATTTTCCCAAGGTCTTGTTTTAATCCTTTAATATCTTAATACTTCCCCTTAGGAATGCTTTATTCTATATCATCATCCCATTGTATTGTTTTGTTTTGTTTATCCTTTTTGCCTTTAACTCACTAACTGCTGGATCCTGATCTCTGATATCATGTTCAAAGATTTTGTGAAATCCCTCATTTTATTTTCATTGTATTATTATATGTTAACAAATTCCAGTCAGAATCGAACAGAGATAAGTAATGAAGGTATGGGTGGGCCAAAGATAAAGGTAATAGGAGGTAAAGACAAAGGATGTGCTAAGCATATTAGTAAATCTTTTGTGTTGAGGTTTTAATTTTCCTATGCAATTTCAAAGCTCTGGATAATTGGTTGATAAATATTCTAAAAAAATACCATTCTAACAAAATACCTTTGTGATTCCTTATGAAGTTTTAAAAGAGCAATTCATTCTAAAGGGCACCTGAGCTGCTGTCATGTGCCAGGCAATATATATATGTTACTCCCTGCAACAGTTGAGTAATAGGGAAACAGAATCCCAATACTCTGCCACTAGATGATAGACATTGTCTTTCCAACTCTCCACAAGCTCCTGGCTCCTCCAACACCACGTTAAGCTTTTGAATAGATGAAACTACGAATGTGGTTCTATTCAAGGAACTCGATATAAAAGGCCGCTCCATCAAATCATTTCTTCTATTAGCTTGCCAAAAATTCTCTTATTGGAGATTCATCACTTGGAATTTATGACTTTAGAATTTTAGTGTGCCTGTGGTTTTATGCCAAAGACCAGTTTTTAACAGTTAGTTGAAAATGAAAATAGCAATGAGCATGGCTCCCAGACCCCCACGCTCATGTTTGAGGGTTTTAACCTCTGCGAGTCTGTTTTTTTCTCTATAAACAGGATAAGAACTTCACTTGAGATTGAATGAAGCTGAGAGAGACAATATAAATAAAATTGAAATGGCAAATATGTGTGTCATTACTCCAGATAAAACATCTTAACCTACAAATGAATATCTACTTGAAAATAAAGCTCCCTAGTGAATCTACCTAGTAAAGACTGCTTGCTCATTGTTTGGCAACCTGAAGAATATTAAAGGAATGTAAATAGTAACTTGAATTGTTCGGGTTGTTTTCAAGCAAGCAACAGTAACTGCAAATTCAAAGTACTTAAAAAATAAGAGCATTTGGGGGCACCTGGGTGGCTCAGTTGGTTGGGCACCTGCCTTCTGCTCTGGTCGTCATCCCGGCTCCTGGGATCCAGTCCCCAGTTGGGCTCCCTGCTCTGTGGGGAACCTACTTCTCCCTCTTCCTCTGCCCCTCCCCCTGCTCATGCTCTCCCTCTCTGTCTCTCAAAGAAATGAATAAAAATCTTAAAAAAAAAATAAGGGCATGTGTTCTCTTACATAGAAGTAAGAAAGAAGAAAGAAGATGGGGAGAGTATGCCAGGACATGGTTTCCACCTCACATTGATCCCAGGCTCTGAGCTCTTCTCTCCGGCTTCACCCTTTGGTCTGGGAGCGAGATGGCCACAGCAAATCTAGGCATCACACTTGGCCTCAAACATCAAGCTTCCTGCTCCAGGGCCTCTGTACCTACTATTCCTTTTGCTAGGGATATCCTTTCTCTGTGATTAATTCCCCCACTGTATTCAGATCTCTGCTCAAAAGTCACTTTAATGAAAAATACAAGTTTTATTTTGCTCACATAGGTCCTTTTTTTGCACACCAAATATTAGTCGGAGATTTATTTTAGTTTTAAAATAAATGCTCAATTTATTAAAGTTATTGCTCTCTTAATATCACATTCTTAATAAATCCAGCTTACATATTTGATTATTCTGTTTGTAAGTCTAGTAATTTTAATGATTATTTTTAAAAGAACATTAGTATCTGTTCCCTTTTATTACCTTAGTTAAGTTTCTTTAAATATTTCGACTGTATTTACAAATTTTGTATATTTATTTTGCTCAAGTACTATGTTTATTTACTTTAAATAACACATACTTCCAAAATAAAGCAGTTCTTGTAAATATAGTGAGGTTTAAATATTAAAACAAGTCAGAGAATAGACTTGTCACTCTAATAGGCCAAATTCTCTCTAACATTACTTCTACAACCAAATATTTGCATTACAAAATATGCATAGACTTCTTAATATAAAATATTAATAGAATGGGCTTTATTTTATTGTTGCAAACATTTCTAAACTTAATTATAAATCTATTGAGGTTTCAAAGATGACTACACACTAAGAAAACAATCTTCGGGAATATCTTTCCCAATAATTTTTGAGGTCACTCTCTCAGTTTGGAAACCTGAAGTGACTGAAATTTAATGAAATCTGTTCACAGTCCATAGCAAGAACTTCATGATATAGAGGACAATGTGATCATGTAGAGACATTCCCCTATTTTTTAATAATATCATCATTAATTTTTCAGTGAGATTAGAGTCTATGACTTCCATCCAAATGGTTATATCATTTGAGTTAGTTTCCCTTTCTGCTGTCTCTTGGGATATGCAAATATCTTTGTTAGCTAAATGTAAAGATCACTAGACATGACAGAATCCTACTTCTCCTCTTATACTCTTGTCTCTTTTTTAAAAAAATTGATTTATTTAATTATTTCTTTTTTAAAGATTTATTTATTTATTTGAGAGACAGACAGAAAGAGAGAGAGAGCCTGTGATTCGGGGGAAGGGAAAAGGGAGACAATCTTTGAGCAGATTCTCTACTGGGCATATAGTCCAACGTGGGACTTGATCTCATGACCCGCGAGATCATGAGCTGAGCTGAAACTGAGAGTCTGAGGCTTAACCAACTGAGCCACCCAGCTGCACCTATGCATTATTTTAAAGGGGGGTTATGGGAGAGGGAGAGGGAGAGAGAGAATCTCAAGCAGACTCCCCACTCCGCAGAAAGCCCAATATGGGCTCTGAGCTGAAATCAAGACTTAGCTGAAACCGACTGAGCCAACCAGGCTCCCCAATATATTCTTGTCTCTTAAGATCACACAGTCATTATTGTTATTAAAGTGATATCTAATTGTATTCTAATTTCTTTCCCCTGACTTTTCAGTCCCAATTTCTATGTCACTTTACACGGAGGCCTTTGCCAATCACATTTATTGAAAATAGTGTTCTTCTTTCCTACATTTCTATCACTTTACCTGATTTTATTTTTCTTCATAGCACTGTTCACTCCCTGAGATATTATTTATTGATTGATTTATGTTTGTTTTGTCTCTTTCCTCTAAAATCTAAGCTCTGTGGAGAGGGGTGATGTGTATCTCTTCTTGTAACTGCCTATGTTCTCAACGCCTTGAAGAGCGCTGGTCATTCAAAAATGATTGTTGAATAGATGAATGAAAAATGAAGGGGCCAGACACATATCCAATGCCTATTCATAAACTAATGTATTGGTAGAGAGAATCAGACTGCCATGATTGTATTAAACTAATATGTACTTCAGAGCTGAATATGATTTCATTTTCCCACTGTCATGGGTGCTAAGGTGGGTCCCTAAACACAATTCTATAGTTAAATAACTGGAAACGATCTACTTAAATGATTCAAATACTCGCATTTGGGGAAGAAGAAAAAGGAAGCAGAGATTGTTTAAGAGTGACAAAACACAATAATCCCCCCAAAGATTTTGGAATATCCCAGAAAGCTTAACAGAAGAAACCACATGAGTATTTGATCTTACTCTGCCCTCTGTCATAGAGAATGTAGTCACAGTGCCTCTTCTGGCAGCCTCATAGATCACATCATAGAGATAAAAAAAGATTAAAAATGTAATTATTTTTTATTTGAGATGTAAAAGAAAACTATTCTTACTTTGTGTACTGGTTCTTTCATTAGATTTTTTTTTAGATAAATGATAATAAGGAATATAATTTTCTATTGACAACTCTTCTTTAACAGAGCCCTTACTAACTTAAATAGTACAATGTAACACATTCCATTCTAACTCACTTGCAAAGGTGTTGGTAATTCTATACTGAATAAAATGTTGCTAAGTAATGTAACCAAACTTGCTGGCTAATAGCATTAATTGCCTCAAAATTCCCTTCTAAAATGAGATAAATACTATATTACCCAACACAATATCCATGTATCACTGGCCTTCAGAGTAGTTATTGGGAGTGAGCTCTTCAATACAGAACAGAGTGTGGCTCAGGGAGTTTTACCGGGTTCCTTCTCTGTTCAGCAGCACAAGACTCTTCAGTTGTAAGTCAAGTCGTCTAGTCCTCCCAGTTATTAGAATTAACAACCTTAGTACAGTTATGATCCCTTAATTATGCAAATAGGGAGATACCATATAGTCCTTACTTGTCTGGGGAATTCAGGAAAAGGGCTTCAAATAATTGAGAAACTTTCTTATTGATAATACTTGAATAGAGACAAAAATATATACTGGGCTTTAAATTGTCTCTAAAAACAGACGTATATTAAAATGTACTTTAGTGGTAAAAGTTGAAGAAAACATATCATTTTATATATAGGGACCCTTAGAGAGTCAAGTAAGTTCTTTTGTTATTTTGATAATTCAGAAAACTGAATCCCAGATAACATTAAAGGATTTGGACACAGTTGCATAAGGAGAGTACTTAACCAGAAATATGATGGTCCTGACTCCTAATCTGGTGCTCTTTCTTCCCTGATGTGCTTGGTAAAAGAATGTGGGTAAAAATCCATGATAAAAAATAAAATCTAAAGAAAAATAGTACATGGGTGGATATCTCCCTTAGAGAAGGCTTTCCTTTAATTTGACTAAGTATAAATCATGTTGATTTATTAATTCAACAAATATTTATTGAGTGACTGTCATGTATACTAGGTATTATTCTAGGCACTGGGTATGCTTAGTGAATGAAAAGACAAAAATCTCTTCCTCAGTTTCTCTCTAATTATTATATATATATAATATATGTCTATAATTTTATATATAATATATATAATATAATGTTATATTATCTACATATATAACTTATTTATTTCTTTGAAAGAGTAAATAATAGTCCATTAAAAACGTAGAACTCACAGAAGTATGATAACTAGATAACCACCAGGCAACTATTATCAATTAACAATTAGATACTCATTATTTATTTTGGCTATAGAATAGATTGTAAAAGGGTTTTATTCCTTACCAGTAAAGGATGAACCCTTTGGATTAGGCAGCATTTTGCATACATAAATACAGATAATTAAAGAAAAGATTAATTTTATGACCTTTTCAGAGTGAAAGGATTGTAGTGACTAAGAGATCTCATTTATTCAGCTTCACTGGGAAGTAGCAACTTCCACATTTGTGAATTCCCTAGATTAACAGATTCATTCATTCATTTGACAAATATTTGTGGAGCACTTTCTATTTGCTAAGTCTTATTCCAGGAACAGAGATAAAGGGGAATACAAGACCGCCGTGGCCAGATATAGTCATGCAATTAACAAGTAAATAAATACACAGATATGACCAGGAAAAGCACCATGAAGAATATTAAAGAGGGTAGAGTTCAGGGAGGGATTGGAGAAGTGTTATTTTATTTTATTTTTNATTTTTTTTTTTTTAAAGATTTTATTTATTTATTCGACAGAGATAGAGACAGCCAGTGAGAGAGGGAACACAAGCAGGGGGAGTGGGAGAGGAAGAAGCAGGCTCATAGTGGAGGAGCCTGATGTGGGGCTCGATCCCATAACGCCGGGATCACGCCCTGAGCTGAAGGCAGGCGCTTAACCGCTGTGCCACCCAGGCGCCCCAAGAAGTGTTATTTTAAATAGCATGGTCATAAAATGATTTTTCTTGGAATCAAGACAAAGTTTTATATGAATATTTTACAAATACATTATAAGCACATAGAAAAGTTTTTGCAAGGACTGATTCAGCATAAATGTTTCAAAAAGCTAGGTGATATTAGTGTTGATCAACAATAAGAAGACAATTTAATAATCACCATTTAAATAAACATATGAACACAAGAAAATGCGTATGCTGTGAACATGGTGATTGTGTCAGATGGAGTCATATTCATATCTTTTCTTTTCCTCAAGAACATACTCTAAAAATCCTAACAATGCTTTTCCTTGTTCCAGAATCTTAACATGGCCTAACACACCTCTAGTCCAGCTCTTGTCTAACTCTCATTTCACATCCTGTTCCTCTGTGTCCTGTCTACGTTCACTTAATATCCGGAATAGATCTTACGGATTATTAAAATTGGAAAGAACAAAACATGCAGTGTACATTTTTTATGGGAGTGATAGAAAATAAACACTATCAAATTCATAAACAAGATAACAATGGATAGTTGTGATGAAAATGTTATGGAGAAAAATCAATCAGGTTGGAAGGTGTGGGCGGGTACATGGAGAGGCAGGAGAAGCCCAGGAAGGAAGGGAGGGCAACACACGCTCTCTTTGGATAGCCTCATTAAAGAATGAGGGTATCAACTGCCACGAGTCAGAGGGAAGAGTATTCTAGGTACAAGTGACACAGAATGCAAAGGCCTGATGTCAGAAGAGTTTGTTATTTTATACAGACCCAACTGAGGCCAGTGTTCCTTTGTCTTAGTAAGCTCCGTGGTTGACTTTGAGGAATTTGAGAGGAGCAGGTAGGATTCCAATCACGAGCACATTTTAGGCCATGGCAAGGACTTTGGAATATGTTCAGAGTGCAATGAGGAGCTGGGTTTAAGCAGGGGAATGAGGTGGTATGATTTGCATTTTAGCCAGTTTTTACTGGCTCCTATGTAAAGAATGGATTCCAAGAGATGAAGACAGGCTGCTGAGGAACCCGCTGACAGGCTGTTTTAAGAGTCCAGCTGAGAGATGGTGTAGAATTGGCACAACACACAGTTGCAACTAGAATTTATGTCGGCACAAAAGCTTGCGACCTGTTCACAGAACCCCTTTCATCCGAGCCCTAAACAAATATTGATTGAAAAGTAGAACTACAAAAGGAAAGTCCTTTCTTTTCATCTGTGACAGTGGCACTGACACAGATTCTGTCTATTTGCAACTGTGTGTTGTGTCAAAAATCTACATTTTGAACACCTGGAATAAGAAATCAAAGATGGTAAACAGTCCACTCTGTCAATAATAAACACACATGAACCTTCACGAATATTGAAGATGTGCTATGTTCATAGTCAGTAATCTGAAAATATTAACCCTATATACACATTAATGTGTGGCCGATATTAAAAACTGGTGACTTATGGGTTTTCATTATCAAAAGCTGCATGACTTTAGTTTTATATGGAGAAAAATGTAGGTGTCCCTTCAGACTGAGACGGTCATTCATATTGCTAGGAGTGTTGCCTGCCAAGAACTTAGAGCTGAGTTTCCTTCCAGGAAATGCCCTCAAACAAAGTAAAAAGCCTTGTCCAGGGTCCTTTCCCTTCTCTGGGACACCACATCCAGTGATTTATACATGCAAGAGGCTAGACCTTCATTCCTTTTTGCTTCAACTTGGGGCTCTTGTCTTGAGCTCCACGGAATTGACTGAGGCCCTCTTACAACCGTATCACAATTTTTTCTCTGACACGTCCTGCTTTTTTTAACTCCCTCACAGGCATCGCTATGAAGAACACCCTCTAAGAAACCACCTTCATGAAAATATACAGCTCAGAGTCTGTTTCCCAAGAGGAACTACACCTAAGATTAAAAATTAGCTTATTTCTATCTCAAATGAGTGATGAAAAGCAAAACATGTCTTGTGGGTCCTCAGGATAATCTGCAAGATTTGTTAGGAAACTGCTTTCTTTTTTACATTTATAATTTGGACCATACTCACCATTTTGAGCTACTAAAGCATTCTGCCTAAAATATGGAATTGGTATTTTACCCATGATATTAGCTATTTTACCTCCCTCGCTCTCTCGCTCTCTGCAAAATTGTGACACCGGCCAAAATAACTTCAATAAAATGTGATGCTTGGAGGCTCTTCATCACATTACTAATTCATCATAATTTGAGCCACATTGGACAATTTGTCATTACACTTTGTAAGACACCTGACGAGAGACTTGCCAAAACTTTCCAACGCAAATACCTCTTGGAGGAAAAGGGGTAAGAGATTTGCTGCTGGCGTTTGGCATGTTAAGGGGTCTAGATCCATAGCCAGAAGTTGCAGTTTCTACAGTCTTTGTACTCTGGTTAGGTTGTGCTGTTCGCAACACAGACTGAGGTTTGGAGCTCACATCAACTTAGGAGAAAAGCGGTCAGAGGTTCAGGGGCTCACCCGCGCTTTCTATTACCTCTGCTCTGTATGAGATTACAATGAAAATCAATCTCACTTGTTCATTATGTAACTCAGACCTGTAGCCACTAGACCCTCTTCCATAACTGTTTCCCCTACAGAAATTCTTGAATTATCACTGATGACCTTCAGCTAGAAAGGCAACGAATCATATTCTTTTTATGTGAAAAGACCTCACTCCATGAGATAAAAATATCAAAAATCATGCTCTCTGGATTTAAGAAATAAGCATCATGGCAATATGACCAGCGGTATTGTCTTGAACATTCTTTTTTCAATTTTACTTTAGGGCCCACAGGATTCAAAAGGGACCAGACTTTCAAAATATCGGCCAGCTTTTCCAGTTACAAGCCTGCAACATGGTTGATGCATGCTAGCTTGCAAGGTCATTAGCAAGTTTCTCAAAGTAAAATAAATTCTGGGTAAAAAATGATAGAAGTAGTTGAGTTTTCCTCAATTCTGAATGGATTAAAAAAACGCTGACCTATTTAAACTTTCGTTTGGGTGTTTTGACTTTTTGAAGGGTTTGGGGCAAGACAACGTTTCCATCTTCCTAAAGAAAAGGCTTACTTTAGATGCTAATCTTGTCTCCTCATGTTCAAATAAAAAGAGGTATAGGGGATTTCTATGTGTTTTAAGTATCACTGCTGGTTTCTCTTCCACTTCAAAATTATTGTCAGTATCCATGTTTGTTGTACTGCTCAGTCTTTCCTTAAGATCCTTTATAGCACAGGCTCATAATTGACAGTTTAACAAAATTCGTGGAGGCATTGTATTATGGGGACAATGTTTCAGCCATCAAAGAGCTCTTTGGGGAACACAGTGCACATACCTTAATCTAGGGTGTGAATGATGACTGGGCTTTGCATTTCATGATTGTTCCCTTGCATCACTAACATGAAAAATAAAGCTTTCACATTGCTTTGCAAAGGTCACAGAAGAGAATTTATTTCCTGCTAAGAGAAACTTTAATAAAGATTTTTTTCAAAGTGCGCTCATTCCAGAAAATTTATGGTAAAGAATTTTTGAACAGTCACAAACAGAAATTTCAATGAAGATTCATATATAAGCTGGACACTTATTCTTTGCTGCGCCTTGTTCCTTTACTGTATATGGTATAGAGGGGAGAACTGGTACACAGTCTTTGAACGCCATCACTGCAAATCACATATACAGCTGTAGAAAAGAGACTCTGGGGAGTAATATTGCTGTGTGGGGGAGACGTAGCCCAGGCCAAAGTAATTTAATTTATCTAACCTAAACCAAAATTTCAAGTCTCACTCATGAAAGAGGTGTATGTACTGTTCCTGTTTCTAATTCCTATTTTTCAGGCTAGCCTGGTCCTCGCCTCCCACCCAAAGCAATGTTAAATACAAGAGCTTAGTCTTGAAATTATTTATTAAATAATTTAATAGACACTATAATGGGTTTTTTCTTAGTTTTCTAAATGCCACATGTTATTTTTAATAATACATCATATTATTCTGCATATATATGTATAAAATCTATTTGGGAAAATACATAGCATAATCTAGTAGACAGATTATTTTAGGTGGCAGTTCATGTTGTCTGAAATCTACTATTACAAACTTACATGGTATTTATTTTTTCAGAATGAATAATAATCTTCATTTCTCAAGGGCAATGCACTAGAAAACGTACATAAAATCTTGTCTGCTGATTAACCTAACAGATAATAAAAGAATATGAGCATCATAAAATTTTTAAAAGTGTAAATGAGGAGGTAATACGAGAGGTGGGATTTAACAAATCAAAAAAGAGAGACAAAGCTAATTTTAATCTACCTTCTATGGTATTGCATTAGAGATAAAAACACAGGATCATTTAAGTTAAGGCAATGATATTGGCTACATTAAATCTTTTTTACTTTTATTTTTTTTATCTCAAGAGGTGAAAATATAAAAATAGCTAAACACTTATAGGAATATTTAGGACTCCATTTAAATGATTTTGAACTAAAATGTAATTTTTACTAATACTGTTGAGCAATGAGTATAATTAGAATGATTTCGGCAAGGCTGGATACTTGAATAATTAAAGGCACAAGATTAATTTCAGAAGAAGCATCATTATCTAAAATCAAATACTAGAATCCATATAAAAGATAGGAATAGGGATAGAGAATAGCGAGAACCACATTTTACAATTATTTAGGCTCATTAATAGCATAAATTTACTTGAAATAAGATAAAATTGATTTATATTGAATATAAATTTCAAAGTCTCACAATATATCAATATTTGTTTTTTACAGAAAGCAATAACTGAAGCATCTTGTCTATAATTCTTACATTACAGTTCAACAACAGTTTCCCAAATTACTGTTTTCTTAATCATTTTTTAAATAGGCAATGCATGCAAATTATAAATGCTCACATACACCGAAAAGTAAGATTTTCTCCCATCTTTTTTCCCAAGCCAATTACAAAGCAACTGTTTGTCCCCTCAGTTTCTGAAATATCCAGCCTATCCTTATATATTTTTGTTTAAGTATTTAAATACACTTGGGCAGGCTTTCGAGACACACTGTTTTGCTCCTTTCTTTAATCACTCAACACTCCCCTTATTGATTATTCTGTATTAGTACATAGAACTTAAGAGCTGCATGGTACTCCATAATTTAATCAGTCCCTAGCGATAGGTACTTGAGGTTGTGTCCTTTTTTATTTTTTTCAATCACTACAAACAGCACTAAAATGAATATAACTTTGAACACATCTATGAAATGATTTCTAGAAGTTTATTTTTTGGTTAAAAGATACATGGATTAATAACTTAACAAATGGCTATAATCACCCTCCAAAGAGGATCAACCAATTTACATTTTCACAAGCAACATGTGAGAGAGCCTATTGCAAAAAAATGTGTCAAAATACAGCATTTAACAATTTTTAGTTTTAGCCAATATGAGTGAAAAAATGGCTTATCAGTGGGGCTTCAGTTTACATTTATCTGTTTAGTGAGGTTGAGATTGTTTTATGTTTGTTTGTGCTTAAATGCCATCGTATATCCTTTTCTGGAAGCTGTATGTTCACATCCTATATTCATTGTAAAAACTGAAAACTTAAAAATATTTCAGATATGTGTGTTTGCAAAATTTGTGAATTATTTACAAGCACTTCTTTCCCACTAGGTGACCATTTCCATTGTTTCACATTCTTGGTTAGTTAGTAGAGTACCCTTGTGTTGCTTATTGAAGCAAATAATGAAATCAATTTTGAGTTTAGAAAGATAACTATGGAAAATATATATTCACTACAGTGGTATCTTATTCCAGGGGCTGAGAGAAAGAGAATAGTGAATAAATAATTACTTATTAAAATTCCAAAACAGGGAAAAAATATCATTCCAACGACAAAGTATTATTAAACCTCCAGAAAGGAACACCATAAATATGAGATTACACTTGAATTTCCAAAAGTATTGGTTTCTGTAAATACCTGAATTTTATCATCATCATTGTATCTATTGTATGTCTTTGTTCAGAACTCATAGAGACTATTAAATTTAATTACTTTCCCCCGGGGCTTGCATGGTAAAGGTGCATGTAAAGGTGGGGCCTCCAAATTAGAACAGATTCTCATGAATAAGGATGTCATTTGTTTATTACAATTTGGAAAAAGCAGTAGGTCTGAAAGCTGCCTACTTCAAGTTCTGGACAAGAATAGTGGTATGGGAGAAAAAGTGTATCTAATTTTGAACGATATGCATAAGGAACTTTTCAGCAAGACCTAGTCACTCTTTCTTTGATAGATTCTCTGAGCTTTTACAGACAAGTTTCACAAAGAAAGACAGGAAGAGGGCTTAAACCCTGCGCTTAACTATTGCTCCTCTCTGCTTCCTATCGGTTAGGTCTAATATTTTTGAAGTGAATTTTTTATATTATTAAACACAGAAAATAAGACAGAGTGATATAAAATACAAACTTAGGCAATTCATATTTTTATATCTATTCTGTTACATTAGGACATTAATATTATAAGCTACATGCTCATTTCTACTTATATTTTGAAATTTTACATCATTTTTTTAAATTTAAATTTTGTATTTTTTTGGTCATTGCTGTTCAATTAAAAAATAAAACAAAATAAAAATCACCTGAAAGATGTGCTAAGCCATACTTTTCTTCCTTCTAACCCTTTTCTCCAAAAACATTCCTAAAAATATTCTGACTGTATGGATGTAGAATTCCAGGTTAAAACAAGTGCTTTTGTTTTGTTTTAGACATAAACCACCACCACCACCAACAAAAAACACAAGATTAGACCCTGTTTGGATTATCTGGTCACATTTATCTGGAGGCAGGAAGAAAACCCCGAGTTTCTCAAGTATGTTACACAGATCTATGAAAAGACAGAGAACAGTGAAATGAAACATGAAGAAATGAACCCTTGTCCATGAGAATAACTATTAATATTAAAGAAACCTCCTTCAGCTAGATTTTGTAACGAAGCATCTTTGATTATTTTGGAATTTTTCCCAAGATATTTTATTATAAGATAATCTATAAAGAGATTTATGCTATGTTCATCAATTTACCACTTGACTCCGGGTACTGAGTACAGAGTACGTACTGGATAAATATTTGCTGAATAAATGAACATCAGAAGTGTAAACAGATGCTTTCTAAATTATCAAAGGCAACTAGACGTATAACCAGGTAGATAAACAGAGAAGAGGAGATTCTGGGGGGACGTCATCTTCTCTCAGATGAGAACCTCTACCATATTAAATATCTTTCATGTTACAGACCAGCTTGATAGTAGAAACAAAGGGACTGCTCAGGGGAATGAGGGACAATGAAGAGTATTAGGGAAAAGAAGAATACCGATATAAGATACAGTACTCAGTGGAGACTTAAAGGCTTAGATTTCAGTTTTGGCTCTACCATTTACTAGCTGTGCAGCCTTGCACAAGTTTCTTAGTCTCTTTCATCCCCTGTATCCTAATCTTTACAACTTTTATAAAATGTTTTTTACATCATGGCAAAAACATATTGATCACCGATATACATGTTCTTCCCCTGCCTCAACTGGGTGAAACTGGGTGAGACCATATGTCACCGAATGACTGGTTCTGAGTAATGGAGTATGAGTGGAAGTGATGTGTAACATTTCCATATAGAAAAATTTGACAGCCAATAAGCAACCCTCCTTAAGTGCTGCTTCTACTGTGATGATAGAGGAGGAAGCACATTCCAGAGATGGAACCATAAAGATGGGCCCCTGGCACCATGTGTGATGGTGTGGAGTGGAAATCTCTGCACGTTCCCCTACAAAGGATGATGAACTCTGTATGAGGATTACTTTTATTTATTTTTATATTAATCCCTGAGAATTGGAGATTAATATGAAGTTTTTATAAAAATTAAATGAGACAGTGATTATAAAGGCATCATCTCAATAAATGGCATATTATAAGAGCACAATATTAACCCAGTGTTTGGTAAATTTTCTCTGTAAAGGGTCAGAGAGTAAAAGAATTTGGGTTTACATACCATATGGTTTTTGTCAGAAGTACTCAACACTGCCAGTACCATTCATGAAATGCCAGCACATTATATGAATGTAACCACAGAATATATATTAAGAATGAGTGTTGCTATGTTCCAATAAAACTTTATTTGCAAAAGGAGTTGGTGAATTGGTTTTGGTTAAGGGTCACAATTTGATCTACCTTCTATTAACTCAATATTGTTTCCTTATGATGATGAAGAAGATGACAAAAGAAAAAGGGCTTGGCTGAATTGAATTAGGTTCACGTGTACTTAGAAAGCATATCAATGTACTTGGAACTCTGTTATTTGCTATGGGAAAGAAATGCACGTATACCAAGCATTGTCCATGTGGCAACCAATCTGTTAGTTTCCTTATATACATAATTGCATTTAATAGGTTGGCATTTTGCAGATAAGGATCTTGAGACCCCGAGAGGTTAAGTGACGAACTCAAGTTTACGCTGTTAGTAATTGTCAGATGTAGGATTAGAATCCAATCCTATTTGACCCCAAGTACTGAACTCATTCCTTGTTCTTGTAACTTTTACATCAAATAAATAAGACCTGGGAGCACAATCATAAAGACATTTTCTGCTTGTCATTGTCTCTACAAACCCAATCTGTGGCCCCTCTCATGCAATAAAATTTGGGCAGATAGCCTAGATAGCTTATCTGTTCATTCTAAGATAATAATGATATTTAAAAAATAACCCTCTGGCCACTTTAGTCCTTCAGATAGTCTCAGCTCCATATATCCTGTCCAGTATAATAATAAAACCTCTGAACTTCAAAGTGAAATCTTTGCCTCAACCTTAGTTCAGGCCTGCTAAAGGCAGGCAACGTGCAGTAGGGAAGGGTGCCCAGACAGCAGTGCGGAAGTTTTGTTTTGTTTTTTTAACTTTTTACTGTGCCAGCTCCTCTTCATTATTCATAACACCTCCTTAACTAATTCCTTATCTATATCTTCTGACCTACCCATGTCGGGAGCTGGGGCCTGGGGAAGGCCGAGGTAGGGGCAGGTCTATCTTACACCACCGGCAGAGATGTGGCTATGAAAGGTGTTCAAAGATGACCCTTTCTCTTCAGATACCACCAGCCACTGGTGAGGATGTGGGGAATGCTCTCATCTGTGGTGTCCTTTTCCCCACCCAGGGTACATCCTCCTGCCAGTCCCTTAACCTTCCCTGAGCTTCCTTCTGTCAAGGTACGCTCCTCCTTCCAGGAGATATTGGGCAGGAGCTAAAATAATTCTCTGTCCTCGCTCTCTCTTTCTCTGTCTCTTTGTCTGCCTCTCTCTCTCTCCGTGTGTCTCTCTTTCTGGCTTTTTCTCTCCTGAACTTTGTACTTTTGGGCTACATCAGGTTTCTCAAACTCCAGGTGTCTCATTATAATACTTCTCATTTCTTTTAAGGGGAGGTGGAAGTGTTTCCCACACCTCATCTTTGCCCATGGTTGGCTTCCTTACAGGACACCTCAACTCTCTCCAGCCTCCAGCTCCTGGCTGCTACAATTTGTGAATGGCTTTCTAAAATTTGCAGGGAAAAAAACCAAAAAACAAAAAACACCAACGAAAACCAAAAACAGTATTCAACCACCTCCTCAGCTGTCCCTGCCTCGTTGGTAAAACATTTTCCAATGAAATGGGAGAGGAGTTAATGTCTTATTCTACAGCCTCTGTAGTAGGCTTTTAACAGTCTTATATAAAAGCCTAAATATTTTTTCTTAAATCACTTGCAGTATAGTCGTGCATACAAAATGAATACTCTAGATGTATATACAAAATTCGTATGGATCCGAAGGGACCTGGAGGTCAATAAGTTCATTCCTTAGCTGACTGATGAATATTTACTCAGCACTCTGTATTTGTAAAATGCTGGGCTAAGACTTAAAAAGACTGAAACCAAATGCAGGTGTCCTTACAGTCACTGCTTGAGTATCTATGGTTTGCAAGAATTTATTATCCTTTTGAAAGCTCACTTTCCACAGTTTTTCTAAATCTTGAGGTCTCCCTGTTATTTTAAATGCATATGGCTGCCTGTAGAGCAATATCAATCTTTACAGAATAGCCGTTTAAGTATTGAAGACAAGGCTCCTGTTTGCTTTCATCTTTCCTTAGACTTTTTATGATTAGCTTTCCCAACAGTTCCTTTCATGATGTGTAACAGGGGTGCATGTCACCACTCTCCAGTTGCGCTCAAGCACAGCTGCTGGGGCTCTTTTAAAAACAACCCTTACCACTGTGGGCGAGATATCTAGCCTGCATTTCTGGAAGCTTCCCCATGGTTTGTGCCATCTCATCATGCGGACTACAATCTTTGCACATAATCTGTTCAGGTCCGTTTCCTCATCCCTGGCTTCCCCGACTTTAATCACAGTGCATCCATCTCTACCAAACACACCCAAAATGGTGGTTTTCAAGTAATTCTTATCTTTTTCAATGAAGAACTGAGCTCCCCAAATTAAGGGAAATTCCCAGGGTGCTGGGAAGTAGGAGATAGTGAAATGAGTGTAAATAGTGGCTGCTCACCAGGAAAACTTGCCATATCATCGGAGTAATGGAGAAATGGCAAAATTAACATCAACATCACTGTATAGCAACAAGATGGTATAAATTTAAAAGTTGGCCAATAGCAAGCATAGCTGAGAATGTGAGGTAAAAAATGCTCTCTAGTGCTGGTAGTAGCTGTAAATTGGCAAAACCACCTTAGAACAATTTGACAATATCTGGTGAAGGCCAAGATGGGCAGACCCTGTTATCCAGTAATTCCTCTCTTCAGTATGCATATAACATAAAGACATGCTCACATATGTGTACAGAGACCTGTAAAATAATATCTTCACAGCATTATTCGTGACTGAAAAAAACATTGAATAAACAAAGAAGAAGAGCAGAACTTGAGACCAGCTTAATGTGCATGGTAAAATGAATTTTAAAATATGGCATAGCTGGGGTATGTCATACTGGGGTACTACTATACTGGGGTACTGGGGTACTACTATAGAGCAAAGACAATGAGTAAACAAGATTTAATAATGAAAATGTGGATGATTCTCATAAATTTAGAGTATAAAAACAAAATTGTGCAAGAATATTTACACAAAGTTGAAAACTGAACAGAATGGTACTATATTTTCTCGTAGAGAGACATACACATGGAGGAAATGTATAGGGAAATGTATGATAGAGTCAAATTCTGGAAAGCCATGTAAAAAATAAAATAGTTTTGCTTGAGAGGGAATAAAGAAGTAGAAGGAGCCATGAAAAATGAAGGCAGGGGTGGGAATAAATTATAATCATATACTATTTCTACTTTTAATTGTGAACTCTGTGATTATATTACTAAAGCAGAAA
Source organism: Ailuropoda melanoleuca (assembly GCF_002007445.2). Taxonomy (NCBI): domain Eukaryota; kingdom Metazoa; phylum Chordata; class Mammalia; order Carnivora; family Ursidae; genus Ailuropoda; species Ailuropoda melanoleuca. Next base: position 47,266,037 of record NC_048232.1, read on the forward strand.
ATGCATGGGAATGATTCTTGACTAAATTCAGGTAGAGGAGATGAAATAGAACGTGATTGGCTGAAAAGAGATTCAAGGAGGGGGCGCCTGGGTGGCACAGCGGTTAAGCATCTGCCTTCGGTTAAGCGTTTGCCTTCGGCTCAGGGCGTGATCACAGCATTACGGGATCGAGCCCCACGTCAGGCTCCTCTGCTATGAGTCTGCTTCTTCCTCTCCCACTCCCCCTGCATGTGTTCCTTCTCTCGCTGGCTGTCTCTATCTCTGTTGAATAAATAAATAAAATCTTTTAAAAAAAAAAAAGAGAGAGATTCAAGGAGAGCCACCGTTGTAGTTATAAAATAGTTTATTTATTATGCTGAATGCTGAATAGACATTGTTTTGTTATTCTGTATACATACTTTTGCGTGTCTGAAATATATTTTAAAATAAAGTTTAAGTGTTCAAAACCACTGTGTCTCTTAAGGGCTTGATAATCCTATTTTGGAGGTCAAAAACTAAGTATTGACTCTTAATTCTTCCTGGTTATTTTATTATAATAATCTCAATTTATGTCAGAAGTGTGGATGACTCACTAACCACGGAAAAGGAAAATTACCAAGAAGTATGGAAATGTGGAAAAGGAAGAGAAATTAACACTTGAGATAATATTTTACCTAGTTTACATATCCCTCACTCTCCTTGCACTTTTGACTTGGTTATATTTCTTTTTTTAAAAGATTTTATTTATTTATGAGAGAGACAGAGAGCACACAAGCAGGGGGAGGGGCAGACGGAGAGGGAGAAGCAGACTCCCTGCTGAGCGGGGCTGGGTCCCAGGACCCCTGGGATCATAACCTGAGCCGAAGGCAGACGCGTAACTGACTGAGCCACACAGGCACCTCCCAATTTTGATAAATTTCTTAAATTGCTTTTTCAGAATTAAACAAATTTCAGATATTACCACCCAATGATAGTGTTTGTAATCTCTGGGTTAATCTATCGCAAAGATGATGTAATATTCTATTTATATTAACATGGTTTTGATTTTATAATACTTCTGAGCAACACTAATATATTTTACCCTAAAAAAAAATGAACCTGAAGTCATATATCTAAGCTTTAGCTTTGATTCCCCTTTTAGGGTTTGCTTTTGGCAGGCTAATTTTCTTCTTCAAATGTGGGTTTCCTTATCTTTAAAATGGATAGAGGTCTATGCTGTGAGAAGTATACCAAATTAAAATACTAACATTAAATTAAAGGAGACAATGTACAGAAAGCAACTAACTTAGTGTCTGAAATGAATTGCTCAAAAATTAATCATTCCACCTTGTCAATAAAAATAAGTATAAATACGTCTACATTTTTGACCATTCTGCATCCAAGGTCTTCAGATCATTATTATCACTGTCCAGTACATTTATATAATGCCATGAATGCACAAGTGAGAAGAAATCTGGGTAAGTATGTACAAATTATAGACTTATATAGATGTTTTAGTAGTAAAACTTTGATGCAAACTAACTTTTAAAAACTCTTGTCAATGTTTTCTAAAACTAATTTAGAAAAAAAGAAAAATTTCAAAACAAATTAAGAGCCTGTTAACAGTTTCACAGAATTGTATTACAGTGCTTCCATTTACTATATACACACATATACTTTTCATGACTCATACATAAGTTCTTCATAGCATATAAATAAGCATAAACATGTGTATATATTAAATACATGAAATATCTAAACACACATATGCATATACACATATAATGAAAGTCTGAGTCTATCAACAAAAATGTAAATCAGAGAGAGAGTCTTTGCTTCATAAGAAAATTCAAAATGTTATTTCTTTAATGCATAATTTCCTTTAAAATTATTTTATATACAACTCCTTAGGGCAAGTCTTACATAAAATGAATTAAATACCTAATAATATTTCTCAAGTGCTAAAATGATTGAGATGAGTTTTATTTATGGTAAAAAGAGTAGGAAGGAACAAACTTTGGCCTATACATTAAGCTTTGACTTAAAAAATAATTGGCAGAAACTCCATAAGAAATTAAAAATGTCAGAATTATTTTTCTCCTGAAACTTTTTTTCCTTTTCAAATGAGTAATGCTGATGTATTCTCTTCAATGTGTACATATGGAATTAATTCAAACCTCATATTTCAGGGTGAAATAAAACCTTTCAGTGGTGTTCCCACTGTAACACCCCATAGATTAAGGAAAAAACAACTTCACTCGGGACCTGCTGAGATGATGTTTTAACCCCATAGCTCATGATGCGTTTCTCCTGTCCTGGCAAACAGGTGGTGGTGTTCCTTTGTCTATAGCGTATAGCTTGTTTTGAAAAGCAGCCATATATTGGCTGTGCTGACCCCCTGCCATAGAGAATTCCACAGGCAGGAGCTCCATGCTATGAAAAGTGGTATTCAACTAGAGGGGTTCATGAAGAAAGTGAAAGCCTCTCAAATTAATTTCTCAAAATGCCCTAAGCCCCAGCCATCTCCCTTCCGATGTTCTTTGCAGCTGCTTAGCACTTCTGGACTAGTTGAGCCTGGGTGAGTTGGCTGCCTCCCCCTATGGCAATATTTCCTTTTCAAAGGGCAGTTGCCATGGTTGTATAATTTTGTGCAGGGAGTGGGAGTCTTTGTGATTGACCAAGCTGTGCTGAAAGATAACAAGCACAAAAACTACAAGCTGAAGCTGAGGAAAACTTTATCAAACTCTCAGTTGAAAGTTGGAAAAAAGAGTGCTTTCCACAATGAAAATGTGTTGCATTTTTAAATCATCTAACTGCAAGGGTCTCGCTACACTTAAAAGCTTTTATTAAATTTGGTCGGAACTCTCCGTCTCCTAGTGAGCATGTGGAGAACAGAAGAACTGTGGACGGATAGAATTAGCACAAAGTAGAGAGAGGAAGAAACTAAAACTCTTGACTCATTTACTGTCACATCTTAGATCATGTCAATGGTTGGTACATCCCACAGTCCCCTTTTGCTCTCGGTTGATGCCCTGTCATTCACCCTGACCTTCTTATTACTATCTGTTATCCTTTGCATCAGGCAATTAGCTCTTTCCACGTAGAATTTCCTTTCTTGAAAGACTTTGAACAAAGTTTTGGATCCAAATCTCCTATGATATTCTTGCTAATAAAATAGTGAAATACACACTAGATAAGATAGCACTGGGATAGATTTAAAAATACCAGAAGAACTGTATTCAAAGAATGTTGATCATCAATAAGACCTATATATACTGAGCTACATACTGTATGTCAAGAACTATGCTGGGTACATTTGCCTACCTTATGTCAATTAATTCTTTTGTCAGCCATGCTACTTGAAACCAATTTCTTTTTTTCTTTCTTTCTTTCTTTCTTTTTTTTTTTTTTTTACTAAAATAACTCCAACAATTTTGTTCAAGTTTCTACTGTTTCCATCTAAAATCCCAGAATCAGCAGGCTCTGTCACATCTAGTCATGGTCATGTGTATAGTTCTGGTCAATGTGGTGATGAGAGTCTCTTGGGGAAGTTTCCCTTTCAGAAATTTAACTTTAGAAATAACAAAGGCAAGGGGCACCTGGGTGGCACAGTGGTTAAGCATCTGCCTTTAGCTAGGGGCATGATCCTGGCGTTATGGGATCGAGCCCCACATCAGGCTCCTCTGCTATGAGCCTGCTTCTTCCTCTCCCACTCCCCCTGCTTGTGTTCCCTCTCTCGCTGGCTGTCTCTATCTCTGTCAAATAAATAAATAAAGTCTTTTAAAAAAAAATAACAAAGGCAAATCCCTGGGAAGATCAAATTTTGCTTTTTGTCCTTAGCTGTTCCCTTTCTCATCCTTCCCATTTAGGACAACAGTTTATACCAGGAGGAGAAGGAACAGCAGTCATCTTTGATGAAATCACACAATATGAAAGGTGGAGTGGAAAGATAAACTAGGCCTGAATTGTAGATGATGTTTTGGGCAGTTCCACCAGCCTTGAACTCTACCTCCAGCATTTTTGTTCCCTAAAAAATATAATCCTATTTAAGTCATTTTTTGTCAAGCTTTCTGCTACTCCCAGTGTAATGTAAGGCACACATCAAAACAACTCTCTGAGCTATGTAGTAATATCCCACAGCTAGGAAGTAGGAAAGGGATCTAGGATTTGAAGCTCCTTTTATAACTCTAAATCCCATTCTCTTTTTGCTCACTTATTATAGTCCTACATAGCTTAACATTTTTTTGTTGGTGACTTAAATGCAGAGAGAAGAGTAAGTCATCAGATTTGCAGTTTCCCAAAGCTTGAATGATAGCTAACATACCAGCCTGAGACTGCAGTTGTCTTGACATATTGGATTTTCTGTGCCAAGCTTTTTACCATTGGTTGAATTTATATCCAAGTAATTCATGGTTTGATAAGTCTATTAGACTCTAAGTGGAGATATTGAGTAAGTAGTTGGATATAGTAGTCTGAAATTCGGATGAAAGATCTGCACGGAGAATATAAATTTATTCATCAATGATATATAGATAGTATATTAAACCATGACACTGGGTGAGATCACAAAAGAAAAGAGAGAAAATAGAAAAGGAAATTGGATTAGTGACTGAAGCCTGGACTTCTATAGTAATGTTGTTGATAAGAGTAAAGTATACAGGGAAGGAACAATCAGTAACAATCTAGAATATAGTGTCCAGAAAAATAAGAGATGAAACTAAATGATCTATGGTTATCAAACACTGCTAATTTGTCAAGTAAGGTACAAGAAATAAGTTGACCATTGGTTTTAACCTATGAAGAATTTTGGCAGGGTGACTATCCATCCTCATGTGCTTGTGGCACTCCCAATGCTAATTTGTACTTGTTGTCTTGGTTAATTTATAATGTTTCTTTTATTCTTAAGTGTCATCATTTCAAAAAAAATTATGCAATCATCTTAATCATTGGTGATCTTAGCAAGGGCAGTTTCAGGGGAATTCTGTGAGCAAAAATCTGATCTGTGAGAACAAAGGAAGATAGTTTAGTGGAAAGACTGGTTTAGAATGGATAAGTATTAGAGGTCATTCTCCAAAGGTCTCTTGCATTTCTTTGCTTTGTGGGCGAGGCATTGATTGCCCTGTGTTCTGGACTACTACTCCAAGGACATCTTTAGAGTCAGCAGCCTTGGAAGAGAGAGAGAGAGAAACTTTCTTCTTAGCAGAGGGTAGGTTTGCTTACAGGAGAAGAAAGATAGTGTATTCCTTTGGAGCAAAGGGCAAGTATATTTACTGCCCTTTATAACAATTTGTGTTCCCTAATCTTAGAGTTCCTTTCCTGTAAAGTACCGCACTGCATGTTCAGGTTTCTATGGCCTTCTTCATGTTGCCTGTGGGATTTGGGAGTTGGAGAAATACAGTGAAGTTGCTGATAGTCTGGATTTGCCATTGCTGTTAGTAATCACCTGTTTTACATCTCTGATCCAAGAATCCTATGTCTCCTACCACTTTCCAGAAACATGTGGACCCACTTGTTTGCTGGGAAGTAGGGGAAAACATCAGCCTTTCCTGATTCTTGAAAATCAGAACTTAGAAAGCCTAGAATAATAAATACTACAAATACAGACTCACATTTTTATTTTTTTTCACTACATATAAGACTTAGGCTTTTATGTGATTAAATCAACCAATCTATATTTGATACTTTATGGGTTGCATGGCTTGCTTAGAAAGATTTTATTCGCCCTCTTAAAGATGAATAAAAGACTGTATTTTATTTTCTTCTAGTCCTTATCTTTTATAGTTATTTTTTAAAGGTCAGTTATTGAATTCACATAAAATATGTTGTTGTTTTTGTATGAAATAAGATTTTCCCCTGAAATGATAATTACCCGAGTGCCATTAAAGACCATCTTAATGGACTCTATTTATTTAAAATGTCTTTTTATAATATGCTAAATTTCTATTATGGAAAGGTTTATGTTATGGACTCTTCATATTTATACATATATATTTATGCATGTATGTATATGTAAATATATTTATTTACTCTTTTCTTTCAACACATGTTTAGTTAGTGCCTACTTATGTGATACACACAGTGGTATGAATTATTCCATAGCAGTTAGCAAAACAGACCTAGTTTCTGCTCCTATGGAAACTGGCACCTCACTGGGAAAATAAATACTAAAGAGGTAATCAAATGGAGCGCCGGGGTGGTTAAATCAGTTAAGGGTCTGACTTCAGCTCAAGTCATGATCCCAGGGTTCTGGGATTGAGCCCTGTGCCTGGCTCTCTGCTCAGCAGGGAGTCTGCTTCTCCCTCTCCCTCTGCCTGCCGCTCCCCCTGCTTGCGCTCTCTCCCCATCAAATAAATAAAATCTTTTTTTAAAAAAGGTAATCAAATAGATACATAATTTAGAAAGTATAGTAAGTGTTATGAAGGAAATAAAAAAGATGCTTTGCTGGAATATTGAGGCAGGAGGGAGACCTACACACATAGATCTCCCCGGAGGAGGATATCATTTAAGCCTATACCCAGAGTATAAGAATTGAGAATTACAAAGAGTGGGTGGAAGAGTGTTCTAAATTGATGGAACAGCACGCCATAGATAAAAGTTCTTTCAGAAAAGGGTCATGCAATGGTTTTTGCTCACCAACCAAGAAAATCTGCCATCTCAAACTTGATCTTTTGGTAAACTGAATTTAAGTCAACCAGTTATACTGTATAGCTATGGTGTGATTTATCTTCAAAAGTAAATGTTCACTTTCTTCTAGAGTTAAGATCAAATCATTGTATGTGTAGTAATGGTCACTGGGATTAACTCTCCAACATCTACTCCATTTGAAACAATTAATCTAATCCACTCTTCTTAGTAGGAATTGGTTTTAAGGATGGGTTTACATTTGAAAATCAGATGTGAAGAGGAGTGTTCTGTTTCAAAAAAAAAAAAAAATCCCAACTTCTAAGAAAGAGTCACAGAAATAGAAAGCTTATCTATGCTTAGGAGTCTGAACGCAACTTTTGTCCTCATGCAGGTGCTTGCTCTCAGTTTGAGAATAAGTCAATATGTGAGAGAGCAGAACAATGAAAATTAGAGAATAGCAGCACCAGAGCCCTGACATATTGTGCCTGGAACCTGCCAAACTTCTGGGCTTATTTTTCAGTGCAGTAATGCATTTCCCATTAGTTAACTCATTTTTAATTGAGGCTTTCTGTTTTTGCAACTAAAAGCATTCTAATATTCATAATTTATTTTTATTTTTAGATTCGACTTATTTATTTGTCAGAGAGAGAGAGCAAAAGTAGGCGGAGCGGCAGGCAGAGGGAGAAGCAGGCTCCCCACTGAACAGGGACCCCCGTGGGATCATGACCTGAGCCAAAGGCAGATCCTTAATTGACTGAGCCACCCAGGCATCCCTACTTGTAACATTTTAAACTTAAGTCTGAGGCCAAAAAAGGGGGAGAGGATTCTCAAAGAAGAGTGGCTGATAGCTTCAAAACTCCCCAGCCCTCCTGGCCCAAATCAAACATGTTTATGTAACATTTCTTGAAATTACTTAATAACAGTGGTAGAATGGCAAAGTTTTTTTGTCTAGCATGTCTCCATAGCCTTCATGATATAATGAAATTTTATTCCTTATTTCTCCTTCTCCTTAAATAAGCATAGCAAAGTGTGTTGGGTATTATACCCTTGAAGTCACACGTGTTCTCTGTCCTTTCCATACTTGCAAGTCGTGGGAATAAACTGATTTTTCTCCATAGAACTGGGACTCACGGTGGACGTAGAGATCAAACTGCATTACATGTATTGAGTTTTTCCCTTCTTGTGCTCTCGCCCCTGAACCTCCCCAGCTTCTGCCTTCTCCCGGTGTTTGTTGCTGAGTTAGGGTTATGCCATACAGATGTATTTTTTGGTAACCAGATCAATGAGCAGAGTTGTGCGGACCATCTCTGGAATATGGAACTACGTTTTTAATACTTATTCACAGCGATAAAATTTTACTTCTACAACCTAAGGGAAAGAGACTGGGTTTAAAAAAAAAAAAGTGGGGTAGAAATGACTATATCTTCTATGTGGAACACATTCACCCCTCAGGGCCCAAGCCTTATTAGAGCCTCTCTTTGAACTTTTTTTTTTTCCGGCCTTGCATATTGTGATTGTACTCCAAACCAGTTGCATCTTTAAAAAAAGTTCAGTATTCCTGATTCTATTTTCCATTCCTCACTGGTGAACCTTTGAACTCTGAACTCTGAAGCTACAATGAAACCTTTTTATCAGCTATCCTGCATTGCCTTTTCGAATTTGAATTATCTAAAAAAGAATACCTTCCGTGTTGCTTTCATCGCCATTGTTAATTGCCTGGCCACTCACATATTGTAACACCGCCTTTACTTAGACCTTGGTTGCTGCTTTTAAGCTGTGATTTTTTTAGACCTGATATTGAGCCTTTTCTCCTAGCGTTACTGTTTACCAGGAGAATAGATGTTTCCTTTTTCATGAGCCCTCTTTTCAGATTGTTTTTCTGCCCTGCAGAGTGATAGGGTTGTAGCAAGAATGCCTATTGTTAAAAGGCATATTATAAAGTATTTTGATATTTCTTTTTTGTACTCAGAAGATGTACTGCTGAGATAATTTTAATCCATAACTGAAAATAATTGCTTGAGTAAAATTATGACAACTTTTTACCTGTACACTCACATTTTTCCATGGACTTCAGTTTTAACTCAATTAGCTAAAAACACAAATTCACCATCAATAGAATTCCTATACAAAGGAACAACAACAAAAATAATCCCACCATTTATTTTGTTACTTTCTAAAACATTTCTAGAAATTAAATATCACAGAGAGCTGACTGGGCAAATCAACTTTTTGATATATCACTGCCTTTATATTATGGAATTCCAAGTTGAAGTCATAAAAGTGGTTAAATGAGCATCCACCTTGTCACTAACATGATCCACTGGAGTATTTGTTACCCAAGGAATTTAATTAGTGTGTCTGAAAGTTAAGGGGAATGAAAATAATTGGTGGCTGGCAGAAGATAACTTATATGTGGCAATTATTAATAGGTGTTAAGAATACATGGGATAGAAGTAATGAACAACTGAGTATTATTTTTTCTTCATTATGTCTTGGTGTTTTCAAATTTTAGTTCTAAAAAATTTAGAGATCTAGTAGAAACTATTTTACAAACGGAGAAAGACCCAGAGAGAAAAACATTTTTCCTGGTAAGTGATTAGAATGAAAAGTAATATTGATTTTTCTTTTAATTGCAAATGTGCTAATGGACAAACAGCACAAAATCAAAGTCATTTTTAAAAATGAAGTAAAAGAATTTAAAAGTTAAAAAAGTCCGCATTCCTTTATTGAAATTTTTCTCCATCCTCTGTGAAATGGGATTATCATTAATGATATATGAATAACGAAACTAACGGTAGACCCCAAAATGTGGCAGCCCCAGGTAACAAAGTTTGGGCAGGCTGTTGTTTAAATTATGTGATATTTGAATTATGTATCTCTTTTTTGCAGTTGATTTTGTTTTGAAAAAGGAAATTGAGAAAAGCCTTAAAAATCAGTTGCTAGCATCTTAAATTCTTATATGAAAGTCAGTATAACAATTGGCCTTGAACTGCACCCAAATATATTAATTTAGTTCATAAATCAGTTTAATCCCTTTCTATATTTTCCAGGAAGAGAAATTAAAAATTTCCCCTGGTTATTTTGTAATTTTTCCATTACTGGATATACAAGCTGTTAGGTCAAATAGATTAATTTCTAGAAACAAATTATTGATGATCATTTAAAAATACTTGTGTATATGGATTGTGCTTTAACACCTTACTTCTGGAAATGCAGATGCAAAATGAGATGGTTGTGAAATGGCCCAAAGGACACAATTCTGAGTGCTGTGTGAGCAAGATTCTCAGAGAAAAAGACACATGGAAGAACAGGAAAGCAAGAATGTAATGTTTTAAACATGTGGCACTTAAATCATTAATTCATGAGTTGAGTATGGTGTTCCTAGGATAAAAATGCTAAAAATCAGCTTAAATATCCTCTCAGGAAGACATCATTGAACAGAGTGTCTGTCTCTATGTTTCTCTTATGTGTCCTACTTCAAGTTGAGATGAGGCTCGCTATGCTTGCTAACTGTCTATGCTTTTCCTTTATATGTTTATGAGCCTTTTGTGATTTCTTGACTGAATTTTTACTCATATCCTTTACTCATTTTAATGGGTTGTTGGGCTGATCCTTTTCTTCTTTATTGAAACATCATTAGAATATTTTATATGTATATATTCATATAAACATTAACATCATGCTGTCTAGTATTTAAAAAAAGATTGGGACTTTTATTTCTAGGTAAATGGTGGGCTCTATTATTGGGAGTTGTTCTGCTGAAAATATCAAAATAGTTAGATATAGGCATTTTAAAATCATTTTAAATATAAAAGATCCAGCAAGACAATAAATCTACTTAAGGAAATTAGGAACCAGGAGAGGTAAGTAGAATCCTGAAGTCACTTTTGCACTAAAGATATTTACCAATCAACGGATAGGCAAAAATTCTGATTTAATGGCCCTGAGTGTCAGCGAGAACAGAAGTCAACATCTTGGGTCTTTCAAAGTGGGAACTCCAAAAGGATACACTCCATATTAAGCTGAGATTCCTAAAAGATAAACCTTCAAAGTAAAGGATGCAAAACTACTACCACCAGGAATTATCAAAGAGCTTTTCAGAGCTTGACAGAGGATGAGAAAATAGCTTCTAAGCAATTAAAATGAAAAGCTGTTCCGTCAATTTGCAGTTCCAAGCATATGTATATGCCATGGATAGAAGACTGAGGGGAGACTTCAGATCAGCGGAGAAAGTGTACACATCTGAGTTGGAATTGGCCCATTCCAACTTTGAAATTTCACATAAGATTTGGATGGAAAAAAAAATGGAGAATCAGTCCTATCCCTTTATACTCAAGAGGATAGAGGCACTGTTGTAACTCGCCTATTGTTGTTGGTTTATTGCTATCTTACTGTTCAGTGTCAAGAAGAACCCAGGTATGCAGGTAGAATTATGTCCCCCAGAGAGAGATCTGTGAATTGACCTATTTGGAAATAGGTCTTTGCAGATAAAATCAAATTTGGTCAGGACATACTAGATTAGAGTGGGTTCTATTCAATAATAGTGATGTCCTTATAAGATGTGAGGACAGAAAGACATGCAAACAGAGGCACAGATGTTAAGTGAGACAGCTTCAAGCCAAGAACACCAGGGAAGCTAAAAGAAACAAGAAAAGAAGACTCTCCTAGAGCCTCCTAAAAGAGCATGTCCCTGCTGACACCTTGATTTTGAACTCTTAGCCTCCAGAACTGTGAGATAATAAATTTCTGTTGTTTTAAGCCACTTAGTTTGTGGTCCTTTGTTAAAGCAGCTCTAGAAAATGAAAACACCAGGCCTACCAAGCTGGCTAGATTTTCTCTTTCGGCTTCTCCCATTCCCCATCAGCGGGTAGGTTTATCTGAGATGAAGGGTGCTAGCTTCTGCCACGGAACAGCGCATCAAAGCTGCAGACTTCTAAGTGGTCAGAGGCAGAAGAGGTCTTCAGTCTAACCTTGCATATTCCCGTTCAGCATCATAGGGTCCAGTTTGTCCCTACTTTCCATTTCCTTTACCTAACTGTGTACCTTGTAGACTTCAAACTTCAGCACCAGGCACAGAAAGAATAGCCATCTATTATCTCTCAGGGGTTCTGCTACTCTAAACGAACCCTGACTGGTAATACCCAAATCAGATATGTTTCTATGAACTCATTTTGGTTAACTGTGCAAAAAACCATCCCATATTATTTCCCAAAAGAGTTTGGTATTTTGTCTTTTTACATCATTTGTATATTATTACCTTTTATCTTATATTTTAAAAGTATACAGGGAATATTATAATATCATTTTAATTTTTAGTTACATATATGCCTTGAAAACCCAACAAATGGTTGAACCTGTGAAAAACAATGGATGAAAAGGTCTTACCAATGTAACAATTAGAGCATTAGCAAATGCAATGGACAGGAATCAGAACCGATTCTGCTACTGAAAAACAGAGATATTGCTTATTTTTATGTAAAACATTAACCACTTACAGTCAGCATCAGCTTTTACACAGAGAATGAGTCTGTGTGATACCAAAGTTTTCACTAAATCAGCCAATTTTTTAATGAAATGGATTATTTCTATAAAACAAATCAACAAACACTGTTACTTGTCCGAATAGATGATTTAGTTGTTAAAAATAAACTGACAATTCTGTTTTAAAATACGTATTTAGTATGGAGAGGTCCTGTTAACATTTCCAGGTACTTCCATCCATGGAGCACACCTCTCACCTAAGGAGTCTGAAAGCCTACCTTAGCATTTTTACACACACGTAAACATACACCTCCACACACAAACACGCTCATGGAAGTTTCTCATACACATATATATTTGAAAAGGGGAATAGTACTATGAAAACTTCTTTTTGCTTCTTCTTTTTTCGGAAATGGAGCCTGAACTAAGAAGAGGAGCTAGGAAATGTTCTGATTAGAAATGTTCAAAGAAGAAAGAAGCATAAATCAGAGGATGTATTCTGACTATGAGGATCCAATTATAAGTAGCAACTCTGCTTTAAAAACCACAACTCTATATTTTGCTCATCATACTAAAAGATAAAACATGAATCACAGTAAAAAATTGATTTATGCATTCCATGCAGAAGAGTCTATGTGTATATTATTACTTAGAAAATATTTGAATCTGATATTACTGCTGAGTGCTAAATGTAACTAACAGGGATACTAGCTAATTTTTATTGAATTTTATTATATCCTAGTCACTCATACGCTAGGGATTTTGTGCACATTAGCTTGTACAATCTATGTACTATTTACCAGGAACATACTGTTGTTCTTTGCAATTTATGCTTGAATTCTGGATCTTCATACATTTAGCTAACTCTCCCAAGCAGTTAGGGAACCAGCATTCATGTTTAGTTACTCACTCTCCCTCCAGAGGCTGTGTTTAACTGCTGTACATTCTGTGCTGCCTCTTTACTTTTTAACTAGTAGATCGGTTGCTCTGGATTATGACAGAGTAAGAGGAAATATTAATTACCTGCTAAACTGTCCACAATGCATATGTAGGGGGATTCCTTAAAATAGTATGTGTAACCAATAACAGTTAGTAGTGATGAGGCAAGCATGCTCTAAAGAGGAGCTGGGAAATAGGATTTAAAAACCCACTGGTGGGAGCACCTGGGAGGCTCAGTTTGTTAGGCATCTGACTCTTCATTTTGGCTCAGGTTATGATCTCAGGGTTCTGAGATCAAGCCCCACATTGGGCTCTGTGCTGGGTGTGGAACCTGCTTAAAATCTTCTCCCTCTCCCTCTGCCCCTCCTCTAAACACAAACAAACAAACAAAAAACAAAAACAAAAACAAAAAAAACCCACTAGTGACTGTGATTTCTGATATCCAGAACAGGAAGACAGAGTGGGCATGTTGGACAACTGGGCAGGGTGCTGAACTACAGGTAAAACAAAAATGTTACTGGACTCAATATAAAATCCTATAGTAAGGTTTCCACACATACTTCCTGTGGTAACAGGTAAAAGGATCGTTGATCACACTTTGGCAGAGTAGACACTACTTAATTATAAATAAATAAATAAATAAATAAATAAATAAATAAAAAGATGAAGGAACAAAATTTTTTTGACAGATTGAAAAAACTACATGCAGTCAAGTAAAAATAGTAATATAATAATAATATAGTAAATTATTTATTTCATACTTCAGAAATTTGTATCAGTTGGCATTTGTGGAGAGAGGTAGTAAAGTTTGTCCTCAATGGCTGGTACTGAATATTTATTAGTAATAAGTTTTATTTTTTAGTTTGGTCCAATATTGTCAGCTGTGCAAGTTTTGCTTTTTTAAATGCATTAACTTCCTGTCACAATATATATGATCAACTTTTATAATTAGGCAATGGATGCTTGCAAACATATCATCAATTTTGTAAAAAATCAAAGTTTAATAAATATACATGAAAGCTCTTTTATAAGACATTATCTCAAATACTTTATAGTCGATTTTTTTAACCAACTTGATCTCCTAGGCCCTGAGAAGTCTATCAATACAAACACTTCTGTCACCTCCTCCTCATATTTCGAACATTTTTCTCTTATGTGTTTGGTATTTTTTTAATTTGGAATCTCTTTTGCAACAGTTAAAATCTGTATAATAGTACCATGAAAGTAAGAATTTACCCACAGTGTTTTGTTTACTATTTCTTTTCTTTTCTTTTCTTTTTTTTTTTTTAAAGATTTTATTTATTTATTTGACAGAGATAGAGACAACCAGCGAGAGAGGGAACACAAGCAGGGGGAGTGGGAGAGGAAGAAGCAGGCTCATAGCGGAGGAGCCTGATGTGGGGGGCTCGATCCCATAACGCCGGGATTACGCCCTGAGCCGAAGGCAGACGCTTAACCGCTGTGCCACCCAGGCGCCCCGTTGTTTACCATTTCTAATTCAAATTTTCTTTTGGGATTAGTATTAATAACCTTTTCTTATTTTTCTAAGCTAGCATACCTAAGAAATCTTTGACCTTTTTACTTTTCTGTTGAATTTCTATTTAAACGTGTTGCATTTCAATGATACATATTGTAACTTCGTCTCAAGATAGTGAGCTGAACACATACTTCATTCTTACCCTCCTGTATCAAATCTCTAGAAACACTATAACACTTAAATAACAAGAAAACACACTTACCCAACAGACATAGGCTCTCTCACTGAACCAGAAGATATGACTGGTTCCAGAAAGTTAGACAACAAATAAAATTGAAGAGGTAAACCTCAGCCAGGACACAAATAGGAAATTACTATGGTGAATGATGCCTCAAGCTAGTAAGAGACTGTGGAGTGATTAACCACACTTTTTCTAAAACCTCCTACATTTTACTTTCACATGATATGTGCTAGGTATTAAGTGATGGGTTGTTTGCCTCAGCAGATCCTCAAAACAAAACAAACAAATGTAATTTTTTTTAAATTGGTATGATACAGTATTCACTAAAAGTGGCTGTGTTTAAGAGGAGACTCAAACATGCAAAAAGTTGATAATATACGAGTCAAGCTCAGCGATCATAAAGCACTAATTAAAAAAACCAAAAATATCCCTCAATTATGAAAAAAATTAAAAATCTGATTTATACTTCTAAGTAACTGGTTTATGGATAAAGTACAGATCATTAACTATTTAGATCTATATGACCATGTCAACATTAGAAATAATGCCTACTGTTTATTGCGTGCTTACAGCATATAGATGCCATTCTAAATGTGTCAGCTACAAATATTTAACCCCCCAAAAAACCCTCTGGGATTAGTACTATTATCAATCCCACTTAGAGACACAGGGAGTTTAAATAATGTACCAATTTTTACATACGTAATGCGTAGCAGAGCTAGGATGTGAAATCAAGCAGCTTAGCTCCAGAGTCCAAGCATGGAATCACTATGCTTTACCTTCTCCACATTCCATAGGAGATACTATATATAAAACTAAAGAATCAAAGTGACAGAGGAAAACACAGCCTTTAATATAATTATTAGAAAACAAGAAGAGTAGAAAGAAATGAACTAAACCCTCAATTCAAAAAGATAGTGAAAGAACAATGAAATACATTTCTGAACAGTGGAAGAAAAGGAATAAATTCTAAAACTAGAAATTAATGAAATAGCAAACAAGTAAATAGAAACGGCAGAACTGACGAATAAAGAGAAAAGCTGGCTCTTTGAAAAGATCAATAAGATAGACAGGCCTTTGGCAAATAAGAGCTAACTAAAGAGGGAGGCACAAAGGGGAGAAAATATGTGGAATGAGAAAAAGAGGTCAGGAGTACAGGTCCAGAGGAGATTAAAATAACATTTCCAGAGAACCCTGTATACAACTTCATATCAAAAAATTTTTAAACTGAAACAATTTTGAAGAAAACTGTATATTGCCAAAATTGACCCTGGAAAAATAAGAAATCTGGCTAGAACAATAACCTTAGAAAAAAATAAAAATGGTTGTTAAAGATTTGCCCTCAGGTATTTTATGGGAAATTTCAAACAATATTTCAGGTGATAGATAATTCCAATCTCAGAGAAAGTATTTGAGGACTTAGAAAAAGACGGGAAGTTGCACTCTCTTTTATAATGATCACGTATGACACGAGGACAAAATTGGATGAAAATAGTATAAAGAAGAAAGCCAGCTAATGGCTAGTTTTACTCCTGAGCATTATTGCAACAACTTAAATTATTACCAAATCAAAATATTCCTGTTTTGGCTGTGTGTGTGTGTGTGTGTGTGTGTGTGTGTGTGTGTGTGAGACGGTCATAGGAGGCTATGCATTCCCTAAGCTATTTCTGGTGGCTCATTTCCTATCATAATATGGCCAAATCTCAGACTGCTGAAGATCTATTGATCTGAAATTATGAGCCATAGCAGCTTGGGGAAGCATTTCTCCACCACAAATTGGATTACTGATTTTGATCTTTAAATACACCAATTTTCTGTTTTTATTTCTGACACTGTTTTCATGTCTTTAGTCTTTATAAGCTTGAGGAAATTATGTCTATTTTTTTCCTCCACATTACTGATTCCATTTTGTACAGCATCAATTATTATATTTACTGCTTCTATTACATATATTTCTTTGTTAACTTTTGTATTTACCTAGTTCTTTCCTTATTTTATGTAGTTTTTAAATAAAACTGTAAATTAGCTACATAGCTTTTTATTTTAGTTAAATTGCTTCTATCATGTCAGCTTTCATATGCCCATTTATGGTTCTTAACTTTTAAGTCTACAGAGGATACAACTAGGTGCTTTCTTAAATTTATATCTTTTTTAATTTAATGGTTATATATATATTATTTTTAATAAAAAATAGGAGAAATATTTTTCTTTTTAAAAAGATTTTATTTATTTATTTGTCAGAGAGAGAGAGTGAAAGAGTAGAAGGACAAGCAGGGGGAGTGGCAGGCAGAGGGAGGGGGTGAAGCAGGCTCTCCGATGAGGGACCCAATCCCAGGACCCTGGGATCATGACCTGAGCCTAAGGCAGATGCTTAACCAACTAAGCCACCCAGGCATCTCAGAGAAATAGTCTTCTTAAATATTGCATACAACAACACAAATATAACTACTGACCTGAAAATTCCCAAGTTCATAAGACATGCATTGAGCAACAACGGACTACATGGCAGTCAATAAAATATTTAAAAGGTGAAAATTATTGTTGTTTTTGTAATTAAATTCCCTCACAAACCAAAAACAAATACAAAATAAGAGGTATTTTTATAGTGATCAGATAATATAGTGCATGCATCCATAAAGTGTTTAACTGAAAAAAATTGTTTCATATAGATTATGCTTGAATACAAATGTAGCTCTTTTGTAGAGCTAAATTGAAACAAACCAACAAACAAAAGCACATTTTCCAGCTCAACATGCTCTTCTGGACTCTACCAGGTCTAGATGAATTTGAAGCAAGTATGTAAAACTGCCAAGTACACATTGCGCTGTCTTCTCTCAGGTCAAAAAAAAAAAAAAAAAAAAGG
>NC_048232.1:47283673-47364420 GCF_002007445.2 Ailuropoda melanoleuca
CACACACACACACACACACACACGTGTGTGTAGTCACATCAATTAAATGGTGGAAATTAAAAATGGAAGTGCCTTCAGGTTAACATGAACTTTAGAATAGAATAGCATGCAGAAAACTGGAAGGTAAACAGGAAACAAAGTTTAAGATAAATACCGCATCCAAGTGTCAAGTAAATAAACGTTTAGGAGATACGCACGACCCATGATTAGTATAGCCATGGAACGGTTTGCGTGGCAGGGTGTTCCCCCATGAGCCACTGCGTCTCTTTTGCTGACTTGGTATGCGGAAGGTTTCCCGATACAAACGATGGTTGCTCCAGTACACAGGCCTTGTAATAATATTCATCATGTTTAGGATTTACTTTCTATATCATAATCTATATTAGGTGTTCTGAAATGTCAGTATTTGTGTCAGGGATTTTACTCAGCTCTCTTGAGTATTCTATCCAAAATAATACCCTCTTCATTCCTCTCGTCCTCCTCCCCTTTCTTCCTTCCACCCTGCCTCCTCCTGTATTTTGGGTATATGTTAAACATGTGTCAAGTACACTTTCTCTTAATTGGCTATTATGTAATGCATTGGGGATCAATTAGGGCAATACACATTTTCATATTATTATATCTCTTGCTCACTTTCCTTAAATGCTTGATAACGGGGATGCAAATATATATTTTTAAAATCTGTAAAAGTGGCTTTACATATGTCCTCTGTCTCTGATAAATACGGAATATCCACACAATCTTCCTTCATCAAAACAATAAGCAATTTGTTCCTATTTTCTTAAAGCATTGCACAAAAACTGACAAATCAGTTGAAAGCCTTCTTTCCTATGATCCTAAATATCATAAACCCTGACATATAAAAACATATTTATACATACATTTAAAATAGTCAAATTTTTACATAAACAGATTCTTTCCACATATTCTGGACTAAATGTAACCTAGTTATTTAGATTTTATAAGTAATATAGCTACATTACACTTTTTAAACAATTAAGAATTAATGTTTAATGTTTATTGTGTGAATTTTAAGCCTTCTCTTCTAAATTAATGTACTCCAGTATATGAATGTATCAGTGCTACTGTTCTAGGCTGTAAAACTATCTCCATTGCCTTTTTATTATTGCAATTTCCAGGTCCCCACAGACGACTAAACCAGTTCATAATATTTGGCTGTGAAACCTGTTTGAAGCTGAAGAAAACAGCATCTGTTATTAAAGCTTGTTTCTGTTTTGGAACATCATCAGAAAGCTGATATCTTTTTCTAGAGGAAACTGAGAGGATCAATGTTATCTTGAACAATGTCATCTTGTAACATTAGGCATTGTTTTTATGATTTTTGTTCTCATTTAAAAACCAAGCGAAGGTAAATTTTCTAAATCCTCAGGCTCTCTGATGAATGCAACATTTCCTCATTTTCTGGGGACCTTTTTTCACAGCAACCCATTATCACTAAATTTGTAAATTAGAAATTTAGATGTCTAAGGTATTTCTTCTAAACAATCATAATAATCAGATTTCAGGCCATTAGGTCTGAGTTTTGCCTGCAAAGTCCTGCTGACCGTCACTTGCTCTAATCTCTTGATGACATGACTCTCTCCTCATTTGCCTTACCATCACCTGTTCAGTTTTTGAACAAATAACAGCAAATTCTTCTTCTTTAGGTTTGCAGGTTGAATGTTTACATCACGGTGTGGGAAACCCTGGGAATCTGGAAAGTTGTCTTCTATTTTAATTATTTCTGTGATAATCCCCCCCTTTTTTTCCCTCTACATGTGGACCTTAAGATTCTTTAAGTATATTTCTTATAAGTGACTTCTGGAGAAATTTTCCTATCCAGGTCAGTTCATGCCTAATCAAGACATGCTTGTTTACAAAAAACATAATAGTGAAATCATGAAGAAGTTTGAATCTTTTATAAAACTCCCTTCTTTTTGAATCAAATCTATGGCATATCACAGGTATTTTCCAAGTTCCTTCCCCTTGTGCATCATTGCTCAAATCGAGGGTATGGCTGATCATGTTGGCCAACTTTTTTTTTTGGTTTTCAGCAGTTCTTTCACTTTCTTCAAGTCCATATTGTGGCAATTGCTTATTCCCACACTCAGATATCAGAGGTCAATAGCATACAGTACTTTTCTCTATGCCTTCGTGAAGCCAGGGGAGCAGATGAGGTGCCTAAGTCAAGTGGCAAGGATTGCCCACACCTTTTGATTCCCTACCGGACTAAACTGAGGTATATGTAACAATATTTAACAATATTTAAATGAGGTTCCTAGGTCCTTCGATTTTAGTTCTACCAAGAGATATTTCCATGCATGTAAGTAAGTTAGAAGTACATTGTTATCAAGTAAAGTAGGACATTGACCAAGGGCCCCAAAACCTTTCATAGCCTTTCAATTTGAATGGACTTGTTGGCCACGCCCACCTATGCCCTGACTTTCTAACATTTCTTTTGTCTCCCTTTATAGAGCCACTGGATATTATCACCACATTGTTGAAGGACGGCATTTAAAAACAAAGCATATTATCCTGGGTAATCTTGATAACACTTCTGTAACAGATACAGGAATTAAGGGAATACAGACTTTCCTCTCTTTTTCCCTGAGATGGCCTCAACCTTCTCACAAAGCTTTGTTTCCAACTATTATCTCAAAGCTTTGACCCCCAACTTGTTATCCAGAGTTATTCTGCTTTCCTCAGATAGCATCATGGATAATTCCTCTATCATAATGCAAGAGACAGAAAGTGGCATGGACCTCTGTCCCCATCTCTCGCAGGAGTATTTCTTTGCTGTTTTGCTTCATGCTCTGGGGCAGAGGCTCAAACACGTACCATCCAATACCAGACACTGTGCACAAAGTTCTGAGACACGAACTCAGAGTACTCGCAGTGACAAAGACATAAATAATGGCCGACTCTATTCCTCACACCACTCCTCTCCCTGCCCCACACCAGAGCGCAAACATCCTTCCTCCTTTCTCTGCTTCTGTCTCCTTTACTTGCCCTAGCTAGAGGTCACACCATGGATATTCTGTTCAGACACTACATTTTGGCTTTTTTTNATTTTTGTTTTTTTTTTTTTTTTTTTTTTTTTTGCTAATATCTTGAGGGCAAACTCTTATCACAGGATTCAAGTTCTTTTCTTTTCCTTATATTTCTTTTCCTTTCTTCTCCCTGTTGTTACTCTTTATTCTTCTCCACACAAGAGACATCTACTTGGTCTATTAGTAGCCACTGAACAAGATCAGTGGATTCTCATTATCAAGCTGCCCATCCCACCCCGCTGACCTCCACCACCATCATCTGTCTGGATGCTGTTGAAAGCCTGTAAGATTTTCATCAGGAGAGAATTGTTGATGTGCACAGACCTTAAGCAAATTTCTCAGGTTAGGATATTTATCAGATTTTATGTGTTGGGCAAAGAAGAAAACTTTTGCTCTCAGAAACGATTTGTGCAGCAGTGTGACGAAAGTGACCCTTGTCCAGTCTGGAGTAGTTTGGAGTACCTGCCACATCAGATGGAGCATAGATGGCCATAACTCCTAGTGCTCCCCTGGCTTTTGTATTTCTACCCTTCCTACTGCTGAGATCACAGCTCAGGTTATAATGCACCATCATCTGGTAATTTCTGCCGTTGGCCATGTTGCCCTATTGGGAAGTGTAACCGAAGGAGTGTAGAGGAAAAGTTAGTGATCAACTAATGGCCTGATGTAGCTTGTTCTGAACAGAGCAACATAGATACTGTGCTACCGAGTTTGAAGGGTCTTCCAAATGAAGTACCTGGGTTTTTAAAGCAGCAGAATTCAGTGGGGGTTAGTGGAGTAACTTCTCAAGTCTTACTGTCCTGCTGTTTTATGTCAGTCCATAACATGTTTTTGCTATTGGAAATTCCTCTTGGGCTTTACTGTATTTGACAAATACTGCTAGTTTCGAATTCCGTCACCACTTTACATTTTCTGAAATTCTTCTCTGTTCAACACCTGCAGAATTTATTTCTCTCTGTGCATTTATAACGATTATGGAAGCACTGGTATAGCACTTACCAGATTGTGTTATGTTTTTTCTTAAATATTGTAAAAAGAAAAAATGCTCTTGTGGTAATGGTTGCTTGATTCAGACGCATATGGATTTACCGAATCTGATTATGCATCCAGAAAAGCTAGGGGTTCTCCACCTCATGACCAGCCCATCATGCTTTCTTAACACTATTGATTGCTTTGACTTGGCACCAATTGACCTAGCTTGTCATCATGGTCAACATCAGCATCTTTCACATTCATTGCACAATTGTAAGTTGTAAATGTAAGAATTGGTCATTACCATGGAGGGTCTTAATTACAATAAAAAGATCATAAAGCAGAAGGTTATACATAGTAATGTGAGGTGTGTCTTTAATAACAGTCTGGGGACTCCTTGTTGTCATTAATTGTATCTTAGTTACCCTCTTATTAGCAGGCTACACTAAAGATTGTGGCCCAAGGAAAGTAATTTTTAACTGTTTAGTTAATGGAAACTGAAATATTAAGTACAAATATTTTGTCAAGAAATAGAGTTTACCACTGAGAGATGTGCCTGAATGATTGTAGAATCTTCTTTAATTTATAAATTTATTTATTCAATAAAAATATTTGTGTCTGCTATATACCAGGCAAGGAGATTTTTTTTTTTCAAAAAGCCTATTTCACACTTTGGAGATTAAAAAATTACTGGATAGAATTATTTGAATGTTACTAATCAGAATTGTTAAAAAAATATGGAGGTCATCAAAGTATTTGGAAACTAAAATAATTCATTTGTCTGGGCATCAATAGAATTTTGTACTTTCTCTTGCCAAGTGGTGTGCACAAGTTAGACATCAACTAGTTCGGCTGTTTGGCTGAACTCACGATTTACTTTGTAATCCATTATAACCCAGATATACAGAAAAAATTGAAAACAATGATAAACATTATGAAAGTTAGGGTCTTTCTTATGAACTCTATTTAAGGTGTCTTGTTACTTTGCCAGTATTTTTTCTGTTTCTATTTTTGCCATTCCTTCTGTTCTCAGTCAGGTTGACCAGGCAGAAGATTGTCCAGGCATCGGGCATTTAAGAGCAGTTCGAGCCTGCTTGCACTATTCTCACATGTCCTTGAAGGGAAATCTTCCATCGAAAGGTGAGGAGATTTATGCATTCCTTCTGCCAATCGTGAGAATTTAACTATGGATTGAGACAGATTATAACTATAGTTTTCTTATATTTATCATCTCAGTAAACTCTGAAAGGATGATGTTGAGTGCAGAGTGAACTTGAATTGGAAATTGGGCTTTTCCAACTAGCTTCAAATATCTATGCTAAAGATAGAAATAAACAATAAAAGCATAGTTATCATTTTGTCAATAACATTGGCCACAGACCAAAGGTAAAAGTGTAATTCCTGCTAAACTCATTTCAGAGGCTGCTATTTACCATCAAGATAATATGATAAATTCATTAAAGTGGGAAGTTTTCTCTTTGATGTAAGTAGATTTCCACAGGGAAATGACTCAAATGGAAAAATATATATTGACAGATTCCTTCCAATCCTAGTATTCAGGCTCCTAAAGCTATTATGTCAAATAGGAGGAGGCATTTTGGTAGATATAAAGTTCATAAGGCTGTCAAATTGGTTCCCCACATCTGAGAAATCTGTATGCATTTTAATAGAAAGTTAATATATTAAGACATTCCAATTTGTTCTTTCAAGGAAGTTGGATTAAAAGAAGGAAGGAATACATTATTTTTAATATATCAGGTAGCACAGAAATTAAACCTTTGATGTTACAGAAAAATGTTATAAAGTTTTATACCAAGAGGAGTATCTGAATATGAGAATATGTAATAATTCAGAATTTATTTCACCAGTGGAATCATTGTGCAGCATATCTCTGTATTGGTTTATGTATAATGTATAAAGCAAGCTTTGATTTTTTTTAAGGTAGAAAATACTGAAAGAGAAACTCTAAAATTTTGTCTGCAGTTCTATTGGACTCTTAGATAGTAGATATGTGGTCATGAAGTTCTAAACTCTGTCTTTGCTTTCTTTTTTTTAAATATATATACTGAAAAATACATTTAAAAGTGTGCCCTTTGGCATAGCCAACATGGTAATTAATACATGTTTTCCAGAACTGTTTCCATTTATCAAAACTTTTGTGGACCCTTTTGAAATTGCTACCTGAGATTTTGAGTAACATAAGATTGTCAGTGTCCTGGTTTATTTACCTAAGTTATACTAAAAAATATTTGGCTATTTTTTAAAAAGCCTTTGCTAAAAGAGTAGATTTTAGATGCTCTCACCACACACACTCACACACACACACACACACACAAATGATCACTATGAAAAAGAAATCTATGGGAATCTAAATGCCGAAATCATGATTTTGATGACATCTGGTAGAGTTTGGGAATTAAAGAGGTTTCTAATCTGCAATGAGTATATAGATGTTTCTTATCTTATTCTCCATTTTTCCCGTATGCCTAAAATATTTCATAATTAACAAGTGATACAGATAAAAACAAAAAAGAAATCCATTCTATAAAGAGAAACTAGAAGTCTGAGGATATGCAAAACAAACACTTTATTCTCAAAGAGTTTCAAAAGGGTTTTGAGCAAAAAACATTATTGTTAGAATTTCCCTCCTGATTTAACAATTTCTAACATTAAATTGTATAGATTTTCAGGTTTATGTGCTAAAACATCATTGATATTTCTTTACAGTTGAATCATGTGGGGTTTTTTTGTTGTTGCATGGGAATTCTTGAACGAATGCTAATATTACATTAATTTTTTTCTGTATTTCAGATGCATATATGGTAGTTACAACATGCTATACTTGATGCCCTTGAGTCCAGTTGCTCTGTGTTCACACTTTGCTTCAGCTTATTGTCCTCTCTCCCACCCTCAGTCAAGCGTCAGGTATCTTTTTTTATTGTATCACATATGATGGATGATAGTCACACGCACAGCATAGTCCCACTACATCTAATTGTAACTCCACTTTCCCTTCCATTTGAGAAAGGAAACTTCTAACACTTTATTCATAGAAGTAAATCACATGTAAATACCTTGCACACTGTTGACCCATGTGAGTTCATTGTTGTAAACAGGTGAGCTATGGAC
Source organism: Ailuropoda melanoleuca (assembly GCF_002007445.2). Lineage (NCBI taxonomy): Eukaryota > Metazoa > Chordata > Mammalia > Carnivora > Ursidae > Ailuropoda > Ailuropoda melanoleuca. The sequence goes on from NC_048232.1 coordinate 47,290,825, forward strand.
TGGCAGTCCAGGATACCTAACGCATCTCGGAAGGATTATGTATCAGTGGTGTCTATTCCATGCCAAAATGCAGACAGAGATGGAGAATCTACTTAAAGCGTTAGTTCATTAATAGGCCCTGTAGTGTCGCTCACTTGTAGCTTAGTTCACTTTCATCTGTGCCCTAAGGTGCATATCTAAACATTTTTTCCCTATATGATTTTGTGGGCCTATAACTGAGAGAGTTGCCCATTTGACAGCAGTCTATAAAGCCCTTAAAATTCTTCAGGCCTGCAGCTTTCTTGCTTTCCTATTCCATATATTAGGGTATGGAATGGTTCTGGATCCCTTCTCATATCTCCTGCTCTTATAAAGCCCCATAGTAGATACAGCATCACCTGGAAATAAGATTGACTCCCATATATGCTATATCTGCTGCTAGCTAATTTTGGCATCTGGGACTCAGGTGAATGACATTCATTTTGAAGAAAAAGGAGGACGAAAGGAGGAGGAGGAGGAGGAAGAAGAAGGAGGAGGAGGAGGAAGGAGAAGGAAAAGAAGAAAGAAGAAGGAGGAAGAAGAATGGAGGAGGAGAGGAAAGAGAAGAGGAGGAGAAAAGAGGAGGAAGAAGAAAAAAGGTAAGTTAAAATATTTACAAATTCTAAAAAAAATAGAAAATGGATAAATATAAGCACATATTTGCCAGATTTATTTTTCAGATTTAGATTTAGATTTATTTTTCAAAAATAAAATGTTATGCATATTTCCATGCATATTACTCCTGTATCCATTTGTCTTCTTTTCCAGAGGAAACAGCTATCAAAGTTAGCATGTATCCTTTTTCTGCCATTTAAAAATACTTTTATTACATATGTTTGCACCCATACAGAAAATATAATAGTTTCCTAAAACTCTATCATATGGTAGTACTTTAAAAAAAAATTGGCTATTTGTTTAGCTAATATTATATTTTCAGAAATCGTTAGCTTGATACTTAATGACTTAGGTCATTTATTTTCATAATCATATAGTGATATCATCTTCCCTATAAAAGTCCAGGACAAAACCACTTTGCAAAGACACTCTGATTTTGGGATCTGATGCATGGCTTCTATTTCAATAGCCTGAGTAACATCAATCTCTTTACTTGTTCNTTTTTTTTTTTTTTTTTTTTTTTTTTTTTTTGGTCCTTGACAATTGTCTTAAGATCTCATGACACCAGAGGCATCCTAAAAAAATGGAAAAATCTGTTTTAATTAATACAATATTGTTTAAGAAGGTATGCAAGTAATGCCTAATAAAATTTTAGACATGTGTGTCTGTGTATTTTAACATTTTAAAAAGTAAATATTGAGATTTCTGGCTTCAATTTGGAATTAAGAAAGCTAGAAATAGCATTGCTTCCACCCTTAAAACAACAATGAAAAGTTGGTCAAACTACAAATTCGCAACTTTCTTTAAACCATCAGAAAGTTGAAATTTCAGAGTACCCAACTTGAAATTTAAGGAAAGACAAGCTCTTTCAAGGACATTTCTTGCTTCCTTGAAATGAGGCAGCAGGACAGCAGAAAGAAGGATTCAACTAACATTGTTAATAATATTTGAAGCGTTAACAATGTTTGAAAAGACCAAGTATGGAAGAGGAAGACAATACAAAGCTCCTGGGGGGTGCAAATATAAGGGAAATCAATTCACTTGCTCTTCTCCACAAACTTCACAGCATGTGCACAAACAAAATTTATCAAGACTCCTAACAAGATGTCTCTCATGGTACAGGATGGAGGTAGGGGAAGAGGCAGTGTGGGGAAAGGTACAAAACTCCACCTTCTCTATAGAACAAAGCCTTAGATTAGGGAGAGGAGGAGAGAGTCAACAAACAGTTCCTTTGGACATTGTTGAAAAGCCTTTTTGTCTAGAGGAAGGCAAGAGAAATAAGGATCTCTACTTTTGGGGAGGGACAGGAATATTTGCTGGTCTCAGAACTACCACTGGGAGAGAAGCAGGAGTTCTGAAAAGGCCACACTATCCAAAACCAGAGATGCAGCATCTGCCCAAAACTTAGGCTTAATTACTACAACAGAGAACCATCACGTGCCCCCAAACACCCCTTCCACACACAACATCGATGCTGAGGAAGAAGTTGCCTTGTACTACTGCTAAAAGAATTATAAGAACATAGATCTTCTCTAAGGTACTGTGCAAAAGGATGATTTGGGTTGAGGACAGAATGGATACTGAGAAAGACCTCTCTGTGAACCAGTCTCCACCTTAAACAAATGATGCCACTAGAAGTATTTGGAGCCTGTGGTGCACTGAGGGTAAAAATAGAAATGACAAAACCCACCTCTGCTCACTGATTAATTGAATTGGCTCAATCTCTCTCACTAAGAGCTAAAATAAGGAAAGGCATGTCAATTTCAATCACAAAAACTACACATCAGTATCTACTGCCCTGTACAGATTATCTGGCTTTGAATACAAAAAATTATGAGGCACACAGAAAAGCAAGCAAAGAGAACACACTGTTAAGAGATAAGAACTATGACATGGATATTCAAACTATTCAAGAGGAAATTTAAAATAATTGTGGTTAATGTATAAAAGGCTTTATGGAGAATATAGACAACATGCAAGATCAATTCACTTCAGCAGAGAGATGAAAACTATAAAGAAAGAATCAACGGTATATACTAGAAATGGAAAACAGAGTAATACAGGTGAAGAATGCCTTCCAACAGGTTCATCAGTACACTTGACATAGTGAAGGAAAGAATCAGTGAACTTGAATATAGGGCAGCAGAACCTATTCAGATTAGAAAGGAAGAAATAAAGCCATTTGTACTCATAGATAACATGTTTGTGTACAAATAAAATCTCTCCACAAAGAAATCGATAAAACAGCTTCTAGAACTAAGTCAGATTGGCAATATCATATTATACAAGGTCAGTATTTAATAGCTTTATTTCTATATAAAACCAAAACTTTGGAATTAAAAAAAATTACCATTAAAATACCAATAGTAATGAATAAAATATTTAGATATAAATTTAGCAAAATGTGTGCAGGATGCACATGCTAAAATCTACAAAACACTGATGAAATAAGATAAGGAATACTTAAATAGATATAATGTGTTTGTAGATTGGAAATTCAATATTATTATGATATCGATGAACTTCTAATAAAAACCTCAGCATGATTTTGTTGTAGACATTGACAGACTGATTCTAAAATTTGTATAGAAGGGCAAAAGAAATAGGATAGCAAAACAATTTGATAAAGACTATAGTTGAATGACTGATACTACCTAGTTTAAATACTTCTGCTACAGTAATCAAGATATTATGCTGTTGGTGAAATGATAGACTCATAGATTAGTGAAGCAGAATAGAGGTTTTATTTTAGATTTAAAGATTTTAATTTATTTATTTATTTATTTATTTATTGGGGTGGGGGGGGAGAAGCAGACTTTCCGCTGAGCAGGGAGTCTGATGCGGGGCTAGATACCAGGACCCGAGATCATGACCTAAGCTGAAGGCAGATGCTTAACCGACTGAGCTCAGGTGCCCCAAGAATAGAAGTGCCCCTGGAATAGAGTTTTTAGAAATAAATTCAAACAGGGGTGCCTGGGTGGCTCAGTCTGTTAAATGTCTGTCTTCAGCTCAGGTCATGATCCCAGGGGCCTGGGATCAAGCCCTGCTCAGTCGGAAGTCTGCTTCTCTTCTCCCTCTGCCTGCCCCTCCCCACTGGCTTGTGCTCTCTCTCTCTGTCCAATAAATAAATAAAATCTTAAAAAAAAGAAATATATTCAAACAAATATAGTCACCTGAATTTTTCTACAGAGATGAAAAGACAATGTAGAGAAGGTAGGTTTCCTTTTCTTTTTCTTTTTCCAAATTGTGTTAATGGAATAAAATGAAACTTAACCCATACTTTGCACTTTATGAAAGAATTAACATAGACCTAAATGTTACAATAAAAACAATAAAATTTCTAGAAGAAAAACAGGAGATAATTTTTGTTATCCATGTTAGGCAAAAGGAGTTATTGTATAAGATACCAAAACCACAATCTATAAAGGAAAAAAAAAACCTGATACATTAACCTTATCATAATTTAAAAATTTTGCTCTGTAACATACTTTGCGAAGGAAGAAAAAGACAAGCCACAGACTAGGAGAAAAAAAATTTGCAAAACAAGTATTTGCCAAAGGACATGTATTAGAATATATAAGGAATTTCAGAAGTTAGCAATTAAAAATCAAACAACCTCCACTTCCCCCCAAATGGGCCCAAAATTGGAGTAGACACTCCAAGAAGGTATCTGGATGGGAAGAAGGCATATGAAAAGATGCACAACACCTGTTACTAGGGAAATATAAGTTAAATCCACACTGACATGCCACTACACAAATATTAGAACATCAAAAACAAAAACAAAAACAAAAAATTAAGTTACAAAACCAGAAGTGCTGGTAAGGTTGTAGAACGTTGGAACTCTGGTACTTTGCTGGTGGGAATGGAAATGGAACAAACCATTTTGAAAAACAGTTTTGAAATTTCTTATATTTGTCCTATAACCCAGCAATCCTACTCCTACGTATTTGTCCAAGAGAATAAAAACTTATTTTTACACTAAAATCTATACATAAATGCTTACAGTATAATTATTAATAATCACTGAAAACTGAAAATGTTCTTCAATGGCTGAATGGATAGACAAACAATGGAATAATACTTAGCAATGTTAATTAACAAATTATATATGGAACAACATGGGTGATTTCAAATACATTTTGTTTAGTAGAAGAAACCAGACCCAACAGGGTAGATACTGTATGATTCCATTTAGCAAACAGAACAGACCAGTTCAACAAAGAACAGACGTAGGGGTAGGGATACAAGTATGAAGGAATTTGGGAGAGTTATGTGACTGCTCTCTATCTGATGAATAAATGACTATTTGTCAAAACTCACAGAACCGCATATCACAAAGAGTGACTTTTACTGAATGTAAATTAAAAACAAAGTTTTTAGAAGTATCTATAAGGAGTATGTGATTATATTATTTTATAATAAAATATATATAGATAATTCATTTCTAGTTAGTATAGTACACCAAAAAACCATTTTGCATAATCACTCAATGTGGCAAATAAAATGTTGCAATATGATCCTTAGACAGCTTATATTTCCTTTATGCCTCAACGATTTATAGAGACTTTTTTTCACACTATTAGCCTTTTGGTATTTCCATCAACTGCATACATAATATAGCAGATTTTATAATTGGTTCTTAAAGGCACAAATTTGTCAGAAATATAAATTAATATAATTTAAAACAGTTCTTTTATCTTAGTGGTAATTGCATGAGGTATAATTATTAAGCTATTTGATTTTATTCCATCTCTTATTCAAGTTAGACTCCTGAATTTTTTTTAAGATTTATTTATTTGAGAGAGAGAGAGAGATTATGAGCAGGGGGAGGGGCAGAGGAAGAGGGGAAGAGAGAAGCAGACTCCCTTCTGAATGGCAGCCCCACACCAGGCTTGATGCAGGCCTCCATCTCACACCCCGGGGTCACGACCTGAGTGGAAACCAGGAGTCTGACGCTTAACCAACTGAGCCACCCACGTGCCCTGGACACCTGAATTTTTTTGTTGACATTCCTTTAGAAAGTCAGCACATTTTCTGGGGCTACACTTAATTACAATGTTGAGAAGAGTTTTATGAATCTAATGTTAACAAGCTATTGTTCTTAAATTCTAAAACAGATTCATATTTTCTAGTAGTTTATTAATTTGATTATAAGCATGGTTGGAATCATTAGATTGCCATAATTCTATCTCACTGTGGGGAAGATCTGTCTGAATTTAAATACCCTTAGAAGTTAATGAACAGATGAGATTCCGCCATTTGTAACTTGCCCATTTTTATTCAAAGTCATAGCAGCAACACATGGTTGAAAATACGTATGGGCATAAGTTAGATATTGCTGGCCACCTGCATGGTTGAAATTCCCAAACCAAGAAGCAAAAGTGCAGTGTAAAGAAGACTACAAGGAGAAGCTAGAACTGGGCAATAGAAGACATTAAATTCAAGCAGTGACCAGTGGAAGTATCAAGGTCTCTGAGCCTATTCTGGATCAAAGCTGGTGGGTAATGCAGGAGCACAGCATAGGACTTCGGGCAGTGGAGATGAGTGAATTCATGTGGAGAAAATGTGATTATACTGGGGCTTCTTCTACAAGTGTCATATTCTGACTCTGTAAGCAGGCTACATGGAACTTAAAATGTCACGTTCTGGCTGTAGTGTCCATACCCTCTCCTTATGCCACCAATTAGTGCATTATGTGACAGTACTGATGTGATGTGACCCTTCCCTAACAAACTGAACCGAAGGCATGCATATTCCTGGAAACCAGAACTGTGATGAAAATGTTCTCACAAAATAGCTTGGCTGCCTCGTCTGCTATGAGAGTTTTACCCTGCTCACTAGCTGAAGAGTTAGCCTGCCACCGTGTCATGGTTTCTAGCAGAATATATGAGACTCCTGGGTCAAACGCAAAGCATTTTGTACCTGAGGGCTCAGCAGGCGGTGTGAACGGTGTGTTTGCATCATGTTCCCTCGTCTTCTGAGTGTCCTGAGAACAACGTGAAGTGGCCTTGAGGAAGCTGTGCACGCAGTGCATTTGCATCTGAGCTAAGGAGCCCTGAGCTCAAGAAACTCCTGGTCTTTGCAAGGGACTGCAGGCAAAGCTGTTCAATCTTTCCCCTGTAAGGAGACATTATCTTTACTACGTTGGACAACAAACAAATCTGCTCTCTGATCCAGGAGACACTATCTCTATCTTCCCAAGCTATTTGCTATAAAAACATCCTTGTTAAAGGAGACCTAAACAAAAGTTGTCATGGTCTCTGCTGACACGTTGTGCAGGAACGTAAGAGTCCAATGAAGAATATATCCACGGCAAGGACAATACCTCATTATTCATCAGTAAACAATAAACCAGCACATTTCAGTCTTTGCATTGTTTCCACACTGTTTTGTTCACTGCTTTGCTAGTCATCCACGCATTATTCTGTCTCCATGGATTCCCTAGGCATCATTCCACAGATCTCGGACCTCAGCTGGCATAACAGTTTAGGAAGTTTCTCTTCCAACCCTCCTTTTCTAAGCTACCCGTGTACTTCTAACTCTGAGAACATCTCAACTAGGTTTTGAGTGATCCTACTATAGCTACATGTGCTACAGATAACATGTCCTGAACCCACCAGATTTCCATGGAATTTTCATATAATATCACCATATCCCAGTGCACCTGCTTTCATAGCAGATTTCTGTAGGGGCTTTTTTTTTTAGGTAACGATCTTGAGCAATGGAATATAGAAAGGACCCACAGTGTCCCCTTGGCTGAGTATAGACAGGCCCATCAGGTGACTCACCTCAACATATCCATAGGCCCTCACTAACCAATGAGCTACCTACAACCAGGCACAATTACCAAAAAAGGGAGAATTCCATATGTCTCCATACCTCCTCACCTTCCCCTTTTAAATATGGCCCCCCACTCACTTCCTTGTGACAGACAGACTCTCCTCTGCTGTCCGGCCTTCAGCTCCCTTGTGGTGTATTCAATACACTTCTATCTCCTCTGTTCTGCCTCCTGTCCACACCACCAGCTTCTAGCCATCATTGCCTTACATTTGGGAGCCCTCACCCGATTGGGATACCATCCTTGGTATCATTCATAGGTTCTAGAAATGCCAGCTCTGATGTATCCCAGCTAGTGACTAAGGGAGAGAATGTCTGGATATCCAAGGAATGGCATAAAGATATATTAACCAGTGTTTGGAAGTATATACACACAGGAACTATTATTAAACTCTTCTACTGAACAAATGTCAAGACCAAAAATTGGAAAATAGCAACCTTGAAGTCTACCCTGCAAAAACTCCTATACTTCTATCCTATCCTATATACTAGACCCTTTAAATGAGTCCAGCTTACCCACATTGGCAGAAGTAATTGAGAAAAGTTCAAACTCTTCACCACTCCTACTTGGAAGAATATAATATTGTCTAATTTTGCTTCCTTTATCTGCTCTTGTCACTGGATCCAGAGAATTACTTCTAAGTTGCAACTTGTAAACTCAGATCATGTCTCTCCCTGGCTTAAAATATTTTGACATCCGGCCTCATACACCATCACTTTCCTATATGCCTCCTTTCTCCCTAAACTACTTGAAGTTTTGAAGTGTAAGATATTATAGGCACCCATGTTTTAGTCTTTGTCTAGCCTAACCTGTATGCATGCCCCACACCCCTTCCTCTCTTCTCACTCATTCTTAAAGTTTAGTGTAGAACAGAACATCATAAAAATGTAAGCCTCCAAACAGTGATGAGTACGTCTTACTTACTGTTAATCCCTACTGTCTAGCAAATTATAGGTGATCGTTATATATTGTTAAATGAATTGCAAGCGGGGGTCTATCAATTTTCAGATGTTCAAATGAAGAGCTGTCATATTTCAGAAATATATTTCAAACCACTTCTTAAAATCAATATAGATACCTCTTTGTAAACTGCAATGTGAAATTTCGATAGGAATTTGGTTGTTAGGTTACATGTAATACCCTGGTGTATATAACTAGAGGCTTATAATTCTTTACTCTTGTATAACCTGAAGAGTTAATTTAAATTCAAGGCTACAGATCTTTCTACTGATAGATGCCATGAGTGTGTCAGAACACTTCCACTGAACTTTATCAAACTGAGTGGCAGATTGGTTTATCTAAATTGAAGGGCTTTTTTCCCCTCTACCTTTTAATTGTGGATCATTCTTAAGGTGTTTTATTATAATTGTTCACAGCTTGTGGTGCTTTATTGATTAAACTGCTGTGAAGCTCTTTGGTGAAAGTACAGCATAAACCATGTGATCTAAGCCTTTTAAGGTTATTGTTATGCTTGTAGTCAGATGGCTGCAGAGTGATGGCTGTGATTGAAAAACAAATGAAATGTTTTTAGGAAACTGTAATCACATTAGTCTTGACATTTCACTACTTCCCCCTGGGTAACTAATAGATTCTTTCCATTTCTAAACGGAAACTTCTAATTAAATATTATTTTTCTTCTTTTTTTTAAGGAAATAATTCTGAGTCTATAAAGACCCAAGAGCTTATATGAAGTTTCATTTCTTCATATTTGAGTTCCTACTATCCTTGACACCACACACACACACACACACACATCCATATATACTTTGTGTCTCACAATAAGGAAATATACATAAATATATATATATTCCAAGAGGTTTAGGTATATTTCTTTACTGTGAGACACAAAGAATATGTGCTTATGAGTTATTAGAACTTCTTAGGAAACACATAGAGAACTAAAATTGACTGAGAATACATTTCTCATTGGTGATTTAAAATTATCAACTTTGGGGCACCTGGGTAGCGCAGTCAGTTAAGCGTCTGACTCTTGACTTCAGCTCAGGTCAGGACGTCAGGGTTGTGAGATCAAGCCCCCTGTCGGTCTCTGCACTGGGTGTGGATCCTGCTTGGGATTCTCTCTCTCCCTCTCCCTCTGCCTCTCCCCTAAGCCCTGCCTCCATGCTCTAAATAAATAAATAAAAAGGTAGATAGATAAATAAATAAATAATAAGATTATAAATGTCATTGAGTGTGAATGAAAAGCCAGCAACAGATGGACTGTGGGCTCCTTACACGTCATAGTACTGTTAAGGTACTCTACACTTACCAAGCCAGAATGGCAAAACCTTAAGCTGGTTTTAGAGTCCTTTGCTGGGGTCTGAATCTAGGCTTTATCACTTACGAACTTGCGCTCTTGGGCAAATTATTTAACCTTTTATGTCTTTATTTCATCACCTATCGAAGGAGGATAATAATAGTACCTAACCAGTATGATTGCTTTGAGGATTGAATAAACTGCTTCAAGTAAAGTATTTAGAACAGCTCCATCACTCAGTAAATGGTTTATTTTCTACATTTCCTCTCTTCATTCAACTAAACTCATCATGAATAGATAGAACACCTACCTATAAGAAGCACTATGAGACACAGGAAGAAAAGAGAAAATTTCCGTCCCTTAGGGTATTCAGGTACCCATTGGATAAACACTGTACTGAATACAAACTTTGTGGAGTTAAAATATTAGCATCACTTCTCTTGGGGGAGGGGGGAATAGGACTGGAAACATTACTAAGTCAATAGATGGTAACTGTGTTGCATATGAATAGTGTTTATGTTTAAAGGAAATCTTCATAGTGAGTCACAAATGCTGATAAATAAGTTCAGGCTCTGGCTGGTCAGTGTTTTCTCCAAAATTGATGTTACTATTTGCTTTGTGTTCAGAGATTATGTGTAAGTAACACTGAATTACTCTTTGCAGCTCATTACATGTGCAAGTACACACAGTCAACTAAAAAAGAAATAATTTAATATTGTCTGCTAGGCAAAGTCTCAGGATGTACTGATTATGGATGAATCTGACCAGCATTAATTATTTGGGCATTGTAACATCAATATTTAATTTGCCAATGTTAGGACCCTTCTCAGAAGTAAAATAGCCATGATTTATCTCTCTAAATTAAAAAGGTTGAATGGTATTAACTCATATACATAATTCATTTTAATTAAATGCATACTCTTAAATAGCTTCTTAATGGCTATCCAATGCCTCATTAATCTTAAATGTAACAACCTGAGATCTTTCGGGAGGTCATGTGATAACTCAAAATTCACAAACATAATGTGTAATGCCCAAGTAGAAAGTCTGTGAAGCAATCTATGCAGGTTGAGTTTATACCAGCCCGGAAATTCACTTTTGATATCATCAGCTCAGGCAAATGCTAAAGAGATAAAAGACGTGATTCAAAAGAGCTGGATTTTCTACCATTACCCCTTTCAAAATTCTGTGTCAAATAACACTGGGATATTCTTGATATTTTAATTTCTCTTCTATGAGGAGAGTTTATGAAGGAGTTTAGGATATACTAGGCTAACCCAAATCAAATCAGGTTACTTCTGTGAAGTAGGGGTTCCTGTACACATTCAATTACAAGTTTCCAAAAACAGAAATTTCAGTCTTTCTTTTTTTTTTTTCTGTGCCATCAGAATCTAAAAAGTCCCCTGACATATAGGGATTCAGTAAAAATTTCCTGAGTGATGAATGATATTTGAATACTTCAGCATGCACTGCGATGGCCTGAAAATCGGATATGTCAGCATTGACCTACTTGATTTTGGCATCCTTTTTTACATCTTTTGATACAGTAGTGTTCCAATGGAGGTAATCTGAGCAACAGTCCTCCAATCCATAGTTACATCTTCCACCACAATCTCTGGTAGAATCCATGCCAATCCTGGGACATCAAGAAAAGAATGTGATGGAGAAGTGCACAAACCCACCACCATTCCTAAGGGAGAACAACTGTGACCTGACAAAATAAAACAAACAGAATTCTTATTCTATGAACTCTCAAATATAGATGAATTAATCATGGAATGTCTGAGACATATACCTTACATATTCCTTTGAATTTTTTTATAGTGCCTATAAGATATACAAACACAATCTACAGTCTTTTATTATTTTGGCAAAGTTTCTTTTTATACCCCAGCTCCTTTACAAAGAAGATACTTCTGAAAGAAGCAAAATAAGTCTCTGAAGTTTCTCAGTCCATCAGTTAATATGAGGGGAAGAAGAAAAGTGAAGTAGGATGCACAAATACACACGTTTCCAGAAGGCTGCAGAGGATCCAAACACAGCCAGTCACAAACACGTTGCTTTTTACTAAATATAAAACCACATCTTGTAAAGTTTGAGAATTGCATGAGGCACTCTGCTTTTTGAAGCACTTTTACCTCATTAATTAGGCAATGCTCACAGCAACTTAGTGAGCAGAATCAGAAGCATGATCCCCAATTTATAGATAATGAAATTGTGACACCACGAAGTAGGAGCAATTTGTTTAAGGTCATTTGAATAGTAAATTGCAAAGACAGGATAAAAAATTGTAGTCTCTAAATATGTGCACTGCTAAGACTGTGAATGAAACAGAGAAGAGGGTTGTAAAAGGAAAGGGGCAGAATTGAACAGGGAAGTAGAGACTGATAGGGAAAACTGGCGATATGTCACTGATCTTTGTTAAGCCCTGAGAATTCTACAGAGGAACTTACACTGAAAATAAAATCTCATAGTTAATCACACACAGAGAATATAATGAGACTCAGAGAAATGTTTTCCTAAATGAAATGACTCAATGACCATTCTTTTAAGCAAACTGTCTTTCCGTTTATTTAAATATAATACAAATAACTAATAGGTAGCCTTACAGTGTGTCAGGTACAGTTCATATTGCTTTGCAAGTATTTGATTCATTTAATCCTCAACAATCCTATGACATTACTACCCCACTTTGTAAGTTCAAGGCAGAAAAAGATTAGGTAACTTATTCAAGGTCATATAGCTGAAACTTGAATCCAGGCAGTCTATTCGCAGAAACTGTATTGTTATGACTATATTCCTCTGCCTCTAAATGACTGAGTTACTCCCTCTTCTCATTATCTTGGATTAAGAATTTGATTGAATTGGGCAATTCTGGGGTTAAATGCTAGGAGTTGGAGACTGACCCTCCTGAGTGCCAATGCTAGCCCTGAAATGTATTTTTTTTCTAAGATTTTATTTATATATTTTAAAGAGAGAGAGAGAGAGCATGAGCAGGGGTGGGGGGAAGGAGAGAGGCAGAGGAAGAGGGCAAGAAAGAATTACAGGTAGACTCCAGGCTGAGCGTTGAGCCTGACTCAGAGGTGGATACCAGGACCCTGAGATCATGACCTGAGCCAAAATCAAGGGTCAGACGCTCAATTGACAGAGCCAACCAGGTGACCCCTGAAATGTATTTTGTGTGTGTGTGTGATTTTGACACACAGTTTTCTCCTTTTTTGAGCTGGAGTAATAATAGTACGTAAAGACAAGAAGAATTAAATGAAAGAACAAAACCAAAAATATTTAGCCAAATGCCCTACATTTAGTAAGGAATCATTTGATGTTAAAATATTATTATTGACTGAATTAACCAGTTGTTTTAATATCACAAAGTTTCAACCATGTAGAGAAGAACAGGTACAACAGGCAAAATTCATACAATTACTTTTGTTATAGCTACAGCTACTTGGTTAGGTGTCCTTAACCAGGTCTGTATACTGCTCAGAAATTTTGAAATGACATTTTAAAGTGTTTGTATAGAAAATGGTTCATCTAAAAATTGTCAGATTACTAAGATCCAAGGACAGAGAAGATCTTGATGTAGCTCTAAAATGCAATAAAGATATTTTCAAAGTACATTTATTGAAGTTAGAAATATTGAATAAAAAGAATTGATGCCTCAAGGGGCATCCTCAATGAATTAGGACTAATTAGGAATTAAAATAAGATGAATTAGAGTCTGCTAGACAAAGTAAAACTTTGGTTAAGGGTTTTAGTCTTTAGGAAAAAATTAAAACAGTTAATTTTTTAATACATGGAAATATACTTTATATATACAATAAAATAAACATGTTAGGTGTTTGGTTTGATGAATTTTGACAATTGCATACAGCTGTGTAATCACCAAACAGATCAAGATATAGAATGCTTCCATCTCTTCAGGGAGTTCCCTTAGCACTCCTTTCAATTCAATCCCCACTCTCAACTCTATTTTCACCTCACAGAGGTAATTACATTCTGACTGGTCTTGCACCTAATAGAGAATATATATTATGATTCTCTAATTCTCCATAAGTAGGTTTTGAGATTCACTAATTTTCTTACATTATCAGTGAGTCTTTTTTTTGTGTGTGTGTGTGTGGGGGGGGTATTATTATCACACTGTATAAAACATATCTTGATTCATTTGTTGCTGGAAAATTTTTCCATCTTCAGGTTTTGGCTATTACAGTTAAGCTACTGGGAACATCCTTGAACAAGTCTTATACTCATATATTTTCATTTCTCTTGAGTACCTAAGAGTAAATTGATGAATCATATGTTTAACTATGAAAACGAAATGGACAGTCTCATATTGTACCATTATGCATTCCAAATAGTAAAACATAAGGATTCCAGATAAAGGACTATTTACATTTTCTATTTCTTCTTGTGCACTTCTGATAATAGCACTTTTCAAGGAGCCTGTCCATTCCATCTAAGTTGTCAAATTTCTCAGCATTGATTTATCCATAATACCTACTTTGATGTCTGTAGAATGTCTGGTAATATTCTCTTTTAATCCTGCTACTGGGAATTTGTGTTTCTCTCTCTTTCACCTCCTTTTTTCAGTACAAATTTTTGATCAGTCCTCCTCACTGTTGATCAATTTTCTTAACTTTTTCAAGAAACCAACTTTTGACATTGATTATTTTCCACTGCTATTTTATTGGTTTTTGTTGTTATTTAATTTTCTTCCTTCCTTCCTCCCTCCCTCCCTCCTTCCATTTCTTTCTCTTTCTTTCTTTCTTTCTTTCTTTCTTTCTTTCTTTCTTTCTTTCTTTCTTTCTTTCAACATTTTGGGATTGCCATTTCTTTTGACTTCTTAAAGTAGAAATTTTGAACATTGATTTAGACCTTTTTCTTTTCAAATATAGCCATAAACATATATTTCTAGCTGTATGTATTTTTATTATGCAATTGTATTATGGTTGACTCCAAAAACGAGATTAACTCTCCACCCAAAATTGGTTCAGATGTTGAAACTGATGACATCACAAACACCAACAGGTTTTCAGAAGGTTTATTATGCACATAGTGGGACTTTCTGGGGAAAGTATGACAGACTTATGTCAGTTTAGGTGGCTTCAGTGCAGCAGAGGGAGTGGGTTTGGTTTTTATTATGATTAAAAGGTAGGCCTCAGAAGATTTCATGCATGTGCAGATGGGTTTGAGCTCAGAGGGTCTGAACATCCTGACAAGCATCTAGGGAGAATGCCTGCCCAGAGTTGGGACAAAAGAGAAAGGGGGAGGGTTGGCTTGTAAGATGTCAGGAATCAAACACTGAAAATAGTCTTTTTCTTTATTATGACAGTGTCTATCGTCATCTACTAATTTTATTGTATTTATCTACTAATTGCTGCATCTCACTATCATCCTCTTAAAAATATTTTCTAACTTCCCGTGTGATTTCTTCTTTGACTATGAATTAGCCAAAGATAAGTACCTTAATTTCCAAATATTTGGGGATTTTCTTGATATCTTATTCTTGATTTCTAATTTAATTTAATTAGGAATTTAACTTAATACCATTGTAGTCAGAAAGCAAAACTTGGTATATTTTGATTCTTTGAAATTTACTGAGATGTGTTTTATGGCCCACCATATGATATATGTGTACTTGAAAAGAATGTGCACTCTTATGCTGATGAGTGTGGTGTTCTATAAACATCAACTAGTTCCAGGATATTGACATTGTTGCTCAAATATTCTTTCTCCTAAACAGTATTTGTTTCATTATTCTCTCAATTACTGAGGAGAGCATGTTAAAACTTCCAATATGATTATGAATATGTCTGTTTCTTTCTTTTTACTTCATGAATTTGAATCTCTATTTGAGGTATATATACTTTTAGGATTAGTATGCCTTTCCAATTAATTGACCTTTTTATCACTATGAAATGTTTATCTCTGGTGATACCGTAGTTTATCTTTTATTTTGAATTTGTATCTCTATATCTAAATTGGTCTTGTTTTCCACAGTTTGAATAGGGTTTCCCTGTGTGTGTCCACATATTTATTTTTTCAGGTTTTGTTGGAGAAGTAGGGAAGGTGAGGAATATTTATTTTGCTCTGAGTTTCCTGAATCTCTGGTTTGGTGTCTGTTACTATTTTTAGAAAAAAATTCTTTGTCATTGTTGCTTCATACTTTTTTTCCTGCTCTGTTTTTTCTTTCTTCTCTTTCTAGTATTAAAATTTTGTATATGTTATGTCTTTTGATATTTTTCACAGTTCTTTCGATGTTTGTTTATTTATTTACTTTGTATTTCAGTTTGGCATGTTTCTTTTATCCTATCTTCAAATGTACTGATTTTTTCCTTGGCCATGTCCAGTTTTCTAATGAGTCTACCAACATGGACTTTATTTTTGTTACTGTGGTTTTTATTTCTAAACATTTCCTCTTGATTCTTTCTGAGAGTTTCCATCCCTCTGGTACCTTGCTCATCTGATCTTGGCTATTATATACTTGAGCCATTAGAGGCCTTAACATATTAATCATAGTTATTTTAAATTCCCTGATATTTCCAACATCTGTTTCCTATCTGAGTGTGGTTCTGATGATGTTTCCTTTCTTCATAGTGTTTTTTTTTCCTTGCCTTTTGGCATGATTTTAAGTTTTTTTTGAAAGCCAGATATGTTGTGTTAGGTAATAGGAACTGAGGTGAACAGGCCCTTAGTGTGAGGAGTTCTGTTTACCTGCTAGGAGTTAAGCTATGTTTAATATTTGGTATAGCTCTAGATACCAAGGACTTCTAATTATATTCTGTTGGATATTCTATATAACTATTATCTCTGGTATTCCTTGTGTCTTCCTGCTCAGAGGAAAGTCTGTCTTGTAGCTCTTCAGCAATGATCCACTATCATTATACTGGTGGGGGATAATATGAATAATCTACTATTTCAATGAGCCTGTTTCTCAGGGGCAAGACCTTCATAAGCATTCCTTATGTGGCATAGCTTTGTGCTTTTCCCTCCAACTCCCTTGGCTACAGGGTTTCCTGTCTATTTCTTGAAAGCCCTGTATAAAGAGGAATCCTCTTCTTAAAGTTTCAGATTTGTGCTTTGGTCAAATCCTTTCCCAGGGGAGATCAGGCGTTTGTCATGGAGAAGACTCTTAAGTGTATTTCACAAAGCCTACTCTTGCCCTTTGCTGTCAGAGCCACCAGGGGGATCTCTTGTGAGAACCTGGTGGGGTTTCTGGAGGGAAAGTCCAAGAAAGTGTGTCTTGTCCCACCCAGGACTGCAGCTCCCAGGAGTTTCTCACTCTCCAGCTAGTCCCTAATCAGCCTCCAGAAATTAGTCACAGTTTCCATTAACTGTTCTTGCCAGTTTATTGGCTCCAGGGGTTTCTGCTTCAGGCAAGTAGATTTCACTCCCTAAAATACACCAGTGTCTCCAGATTTAAGGGTGGGAATTTGCTCTGCAATCTCAGATCTCTTATGGGTCCAAGAAAATGCACTGATTTTCAGGGTTTGTTTGTTTGTTCGTTTGTTTGTCTGTTTTCTTTTTGGTTATCTGAATGGAAGTAGTTCTTTGCATGTCAGAACTGAAACCAGAAAGTCTATAGTATTTGTTATATCCAACATATAGTTGCCTTTCTTCTTACTGGCCTGGCAATCTCTGCTGTTAGTTGGAGTGTTTAGTCCATTTATACTTAATATCATTGTTAATATGCATATATTTAAGTCTACTATCTTAATATTTGTTTTTTATTTCTCTGTTTCCTCTTTCTTGATTTCTTGTCAGTGAGCTGAACATTTTAAAATATTTCATTTTATCTCCTCTGTTGGAGGAGTTATCTTATTAGCAATATTTTATTGTTTTATACTTTAGTGGTTATTATAAAGCTTACAATATTTGTCTATAACATCACAACGTAGCTTTAAATAATATTATGTGACTTCATGGCAAATGTATAAACCTTAAAATAGTATCATTCCATTTACCCTTCATTCCTTTTTACTCTTGTCATATTTTACACTTTTTCAAATGGTAAAAACCTTACAGTGCATTGCCATTATTTTGTTCTTAATGGCCAATAATCTTTTAAAGTGTATATACTTATCTAAATGTGCTCTTAGACTTCTGTAACTATTGCCTTAAACTTGGTTAAGGCACAGAATATCTCCAGGATTTTCTTTCAGATTTCTTGACCTGACTCCATTATTCAGTCTGATGTTGCTTTGTCTTTTTTTTTTTTTTTTAAGATTTTATTTATTTACTTGAGAGGGAGAGCAGAGTGAGAGAGAGCACATAAGTTGGGGGAGAAAGGGCAGAGGGAGAGGGAAAAGCAGACTCCCCACTTGAGCAGGGAAGCCCGATGCAGGGCTCAGTTCCAGGACCCTGGGATTGTGACCTGAGCCAAAGGCAGTCGCTTAACCGACTGAGCCACCCAGGTGCCCCTGGTGTTTGTCTTAGTGGAGGGCCCCACATGCCTTTGGGAGGATCTAGCAGTTATTTTACCTTGAACTCAGTCTTTGGCCTACTCTTCCTGATCTGTGAAAAGAGTTGGCAGGTGAATACAACTTTCTGTGTGAATGGGGCTCTTTGGGATTCTAAATTATTATGTCAGTCTCCATGTGGCCATAAAAAGCTTAATAGGAATTTATTTGGTATCTTCTTTCCTCAATCTATGGAAGAATCTTCTTTTTCCTTCTGCTTTACCAGGGATGAAAATAGAGATGATATTGTCTCTTACACTAAGGACTTTTTTGGTTGCTCTGCATTCTTCACTCTGAATTTATTTAAAAGTATTGTTTGGTAACTTGTTCAGTTTATTTTCATTTTTATGGTTGGACCAACATTATTACTTTTTAAACCCTAACTGGAAGTTAAAGACTTCTTATTGTTTAAAACATCTTTCTCCTCCGTGGTCAGTGCCATCAGATTTGTAAACAACCTATTTAATATGCAAATAAAACATTTCTACATCTATTCTTATCTTTATACACATTTATGCAGAATAATTCTGTTTAGGGCATGGATGAAGAACCAGTGCTATAGAAAGATCTTACCAATCTAATTCAAAACTCCTGCTGGGTACTATGCAGGGTTCATCACAGGTCATGCAAGTTATTCAGCTTGACTAGTGAAGCATACCACTTTTTTCACTGTGCCAATCATAGGTCCTAAGGCTTCTGGTGTCATCAGCCTCAAGGAGAATTATATGAACACTGGACTGTGAGCAGGAAGAGAGAAGTGAAAGCATGATTTTCTGCAGAGATATGAACAGGAATAAAGGTCAGAACAATATCTGTTTAGCAATCTGTTTAGGATTTCTAAATGTCTAGCTCCTTCTGTGGTGCCCACCACCCAGGAAGAGGTGTAGAAAATGACAGCCCCTAATAATGAACAATGTCTAGTCTTAAAAATGCAGAGTGTGATTATGGCCCCTCAGCTACTCATTGGATAATTACCTTTCATATGGATGCTGCTTTCATATCCTTTCTCCTCAAGTGCCTCTCTTTCCTAGTGCTTAGGAGCTCTCTCTAGCCCCCAAACCACACAAAATAACGTGTGTGAGTATGTATTTTTGTGAAGGGGGGTTTCTTATATCCTTCTAAAATGGACTTTATTTTTAGAAATTTTGGAGTTATATAAAAATTGTAAATAAGTATAGTGCTTCCATATACCCTAAACCCTACTATTAACATCTTAGATTATTACGATATTTGTTAAAATGAGAAGCATATCATTAAGTCCACACTGTATTCAGATTTCCTTAGTTTTTATCTAATGTAAAAATCCTGTTCCAGGATCTCCATCTAGCATACCACATACCATTCATTTGTCTTGTCTCTTTAAGGCTCCTATTGGCTATGACAATTTCTCAGACTTTCTTCATTTTTGATGACTTTGGCAGTTTTGAAGAGTATTGGTCAGGTATATTTTAGAATATCTCCATTGGAATTTGTTTGATTTTTCTCCATGATTAGACTGGGATTATAAATTGGAGGAGGAAGACCACAATGTTAAAGTGATCTTCATATTTCATCATACCAAGGACACATATTATCAACTTATTATGATTGATAAGTTGACTTGTATCACCTGGATAAGGTAGTGTTTATTGGATTTCTCTACTATAAAGTTTTCTTCCTTTTTTCTCCTTTATACTCTGTATTCTTTAGAGGGAAGTTATTGTGTGCCACCCACATTCAAAGTATTGGGAGTTATGCTTCTCCTCTTGAGATTCTTCCCTTATCCCTCATTTGTTTACTTACTCAATCATTTATTTATAGCAGTATGGACTCATGAGGTATTTATTAAAACTTTAGGTTATAATCCAATACTATTTTATATATTTTGTTGCTCAAATTGTTCCAAATTTGGCAATTTGATGTTTTTCACTTGTTTTCTCTGTTCCTTTGACTTACCTCCATCATTGTGGTTTTTAATATTATTTATATATTTTTTTGTACTTCCTTATTTTCTGGCATTAAAAGATGCTCAACCCTCATCTTATATATTTCCTGCCCTGTTCCTACTCAGCAATTTTTGCCAAGGATCCATGGTTACTTTTAATGAAGTATGGTATTAAAACCCAGAAACCAAGATCTATGTACATTGTTCATTGCTAATGGTGTGTTATTTCTACTAGGTCCTCTCAGTTGACAGAGCAAGGAATATATATGTATGTACTATATACACATTTTTTATTTTTTATATGTAAACATTATATCTTTATTAAGCTAAACAAGTTCATATTAATGTCTCCAACTCTAGTCCATTAACACATGAACTATTCTTGCCTCAGCCTTTTTCTTACCTATAAACTTCCATTCCAAAGTTTATAGGCCCCACCTATCCCATCACACTATAATATAACTGCTCAACTCCAGCATTAGAATTGTTAAGCCATACCCATACACACATACTATATAGTGTGCCATAAAAAAACTCAATACATTTTAAAATATTGAAAAATACAAAGTTTTGTTCTCTGACTACAATGGTATTAAATAGAAATCAGTAAGAATAGCAAGAAAATCCCCAAATACTTGGAAATTAAGCAACTCTGAATTACTCATAGGTCAAAGAAGAAATCACACAGAAAATTAGAAAATATTTTTAACTGAATCATAATGAAAACAACATTACAAGAAAAAGAAAGAGAGAGAGAGAGAAAGAAAAGAAAAGAAAAGAAAAGAAAGAAAGAAAGAAAGAAAGAAAGAAAGAAAGAAAGAAAGAAAGAAGAAAGAAAGAAAGAAAGTGCTGGGTGGCTCAGTCAGTTAAGGATCTGCCTTTAGGTCAGGTCATGATCTCAGGGTCCTGGGTTCAAGTCCCACATCAGTCTCACCACCCCACAGGGAATCTGCTTCTCTCTTTCCCTCTGTCCTTCCCCCATCCTTGCTCATGCTCTTTCTTCTCTCAAATAAATAAATAAAATCTTAAAAAAAAAATGTAGGGAAGAAAGAAGGGAGGGTGGGAGGGTGGGGGGGAGGAAGGAAGGAAGGAAGGAAAGAAGGAAGGAAGGAAGAAAAACTCCCATGCTTTCAGGTTGGCTTTGTGTTGGGGATACTCTTTCAGCACTAACTCCAGCAGGTTATTTACTCTGCCTGAGCCTTCACTTCTTCTTGCACCAAGACTACAGATCAGACCAAGGTGAAATTTTAGGGTCTTCCCAAGGTTTTTCTGAGCATGCATCCTGCCTTGTACATGCACTTGTACATGGCTTTCCAAACACACCAGCCCTTTTGAATGCCCTAATTTCCCAAAGAAATTCTCTCCCCAGCTTTTCCTGCCAGGGTTTCAACACTGCTTTGTTTGCCTCCATTGTAATATTTTGCCCAAATGTGGCAGCAAGTTATTTATTTGTTTTAGAATATTTTTGAGGAATGATGAATGAGTCGTTCATGAGTAAATTCTGAGTTAGGCGTAATAAAAACATGTATTTTGTGCCAGTCCTTTGGGCGGCTTTGAAGCAAGTCAAATCAGAGAAATGCAATTCTTTCAAAACAGGTTCTGTTCTGTCCCTCCAGAACCAGGGAATAGTGACCTACAATGGCAGTGTGGGCTGCCATGTCCAAGACTGCCACTGAACTGGAAAGGAAAGTGTGGGAAGAACAAGTAAAAATGTTGCAATGCTTTCTTATCATTTTAAAATTGCCTTGTTTCAGCATTTGCTCAGTTGCTATAAATCTTTGACAATTCTCTATTATTCCAACAAAGTTGAGACAGTTTTTGCTTGATTTTTCTATGTTTCTTAGGAGGAATGGGACTACAAAGTTACCTATTCCACCATTTTTGCTGACACTACTCTCATATATTTTTTTTAGTAAGATGGCTATTCAAATCTTTTGCCCATTTTTAAAATTGGGTTGTTTGTTTTCTTACTGTTGAGTTTTAAGAGTTCTTTGTTTATTTTGGACACCAGTCCTTTATCAGATATATATTTTGCAACTATTTTCTTCTAGTATTTGGCTTAGCCTTTGATTCTCTTAAAGGTTTCTTTCACAGAAAAGAAACTTTAATTTCAATGAAGTTGAACTTACTAATTTTTCTTTAATAGATCATGCTTTTGGTCATGTATCTAAACATCATCACCAAACCAAGATTGGTCATTTTTTTTTCTTATGTTATCTTCTAGGAGTTGTATAGCTTTTCATTTTACATTTAGGACTATGGTACATTTAGAGCTAATTTTTTGAAAAGTGTGAGGTCTTTGTTCAGGTCTACTTTTTTGCATGCTGATGTCCAGTTGTTCCAGTATTATTTGTTAAAAAGAATATTCTTTCTCATTGAATTGCCTTTTTGTTTAAGGTCAATTGACTGTATTTTTATGGATCTATTTCTGGGGATCTCTATTTTGTTCCATTGATCGTGTGTCTCTTCCTCCATCAATAACACACTCTCTTGATTATTGTAACTTTATAGCAAGTCACAAAATCAGGTAATGTGAGTTCTTCAACTTTGATCTTATTATTGTGTTGGATCTTCTAGATCTTTTGCCTCTCCATATCAATTTTACAACTAGTTTTTTAAAATTTTTTTCAAATCTATAAGTAACTTTCCTGGAGTTTTACTGGGATTGTGGTTAATCTATAATTCAAGATACAAAGATTTGATATCTTAACAATATTGAGTCTTCCAATCCATAAACATGAAATATCTCTATAGTCATTCAAAATTTGTGTTTCTCTCATTGGGATTTTGTAGTTTTCCATATAAAAATTCCATATCCTATTTTATTATATTTCATTTTGGGCTGTGATACTGTAAGCAATGTTTTATTTAAGTCTCAAATTCCAAATGTTCATTGCTGGTATATAGGAAAACAATTGAATGTGTATATTAACCTTGTATCCTGTGATCATAGTATATTCACTTCTTATTTCTGGGAGTCTTTTGTTGATCTTTAAATTTTTCTTCATGGACAATCAAGTTTTCTGCTAATAAGAACAGTTTTTTTTATGCTTCCTCTGTATAGCTGTTATTTCTTTTTGTTATCTTATCGCATTAGTTCCCAGTATGAAATTGAAAAGGAGTGGTGAGAATGAATATATTTACATTTTTCATGATCTTAGGGGGGAAATATCCAGATTCTCACACTCATCACAAATATGACATTAGTTGTAGGTTTTTTGTAGATGTTCTTTATAAAGTGCAGAAGGTTCCCCATTATTTCTATTCAGCTGCAAACTTCTATGATGAATGGTATTCTACATCAATTGATATGACCATATGATTTTTCTTCTTTGTCTGTTCATGTGGTAAATTGCAATGATTTTTTAATTTGAAAGAGCCATATATACCCAGAATAAATTAAATTGATTATGATGTATAATTCTTTTAATAGATGGGTAAGATTGAACAATATTTTATTGAGGATTTTTGCATTTATATTCATGAGAGATATCAGTTTGTAAGTTTCCTTTCATGTTAAACCTTTATGTAGTTCTGGTATTATATGATTATAATGAGTTAGGAATTATTCCCTCTAATTTTCTGGAAGGTTGTGATGAATCTGTATCATTTATTTCCTAAAGAATTATTCACTGGTAGATTTTTTTCCTTTTAATTTCTATGGGATCTGTAGTAATGTATTCTCTTTTATTTTTGATATTAGTAATTCGTGTCCTCTCTCTTTTTTTCTTAGTCTAGGTAAAGGCTTATACATTTTATATTTCATTGTTTTTCCTATTTGTACTTCAATTTGAGATATTTCTAGTGACCTATCCTAATGCTCACTGGTCTTTTACTGGATCATGTCCATTCTTCTGATGAGCCTATCAAAGGCATTCTTCATTTCTGTTACTGAGTTTTTAGATTTCTAGAATTTCCTTTTGATTTTTCCATAGAATTTCCAACTACCTCTTTTCATTACCAATTCATTCTTGCATACTGTCTACTTTTTTCATTTGAGACTTTAACCTATTCATTATAATTATTTACATACTCTGTCTGATGATTCCAAAATCTGTGTTATATATGAGTCTGGTTCATATATTGCTTTAGCTTTTCAGTGTGCTTTGTCTCGACTTTTAGCATGTCTTGGAATTTTTATGTTGAAAACTGGACATGATTTATTGGGTAATACAAACCTAGATAAATAGATCTTTAGTGTGAATGTCTATGTTAATCTGGCTGGAATTGGGACTGTGTTTAATATTTCTGTATTTCTCTATTTCTCTGGGTGCCAAAGGCTTCAAATCCTCTTTTTCTTCCCTTTTTTTTTTTTTACTTTTTTCTTTCCTTCTCTTTTTTCTTCTTTCTTTCCTCCTTCCTTCTTTTTCTTTCCTTTTTTCCTTCCTTCCTTCTCTCCTTCCTTCCTTCCTCTTTTCTTTTCTTTTTTCTTTTCCTCCTGTTGTCTTTTGACTTCCTTAAGAATTTCTCCTTACATAACTTTCTTTTAGCTCATTCAGCTATTATTCAGTGTTAATATACTGGAGTCCTGTTGGTATGATGATAAGATGTGAGGGAAGGTGAGTGTTATATACTCTTCTGTTTAAACATCATTTTTTTTAGTGGGCCTGTGTTCCTGGGCTGTGACCTTCACAAGTGTTTCTTAGCTTTTATTTTCTTCTCTTTTTAGATGGGACCAGGAGGCTAGAGAGAAATAGATTCTAGAAAATGACTTTTCTCCAGATGAAAATGCTCTGGTAAAGTCTTCCTTGGAAAGTAAGCTTTTGTATGGAGAGTACTCTGGCCATATTTCACAACGATTACTCTTTTCCCCACCCCTCCCTGTCCCTAAAGCCCTGATGTATCTCTCTTGGCTCTTCCCCTTGAGAACGCAGTGTTTCTTCAGGTAAAACCCATGAAAGTATATGGATCCTCCCCACACTGTCCCTCAGGAGTTCTCATTCTCATGCTAATTCATAATGAGCCAGCAGAAATTCATCAAAACTACTCTGTATGTGTTCCTAGAAGTGTATGTTTTCAGTTGCTTCTGATTTAGGTAAGCAGACCTAGCTGTAACTCTGTATTTGCCTACTGCTCCAGATTTTGGAGTAGCCATTTGCCCTGTGACCTCAGTTTTCTCCTATGTTCAAGAAAAGCACTTGATTTTTACTTTGTTCAGCTTGTTTCTAATTGTAAGGATGGAAGTATTTACTTCCAAGCTCTTCAAATGCTTGAGCTAAAACTGGAAGTTAGTATATGTGTTTTTGAGGGATAAGAATAGGTCATGCTTTTTGCAGATCTTGTGCTGTGGAGTGAGATTTTAAATAGTTTACATTAGGGAAAGGATTAGAAATAGAGGTCTATATGGTGAGGAATTTGTGGGGTCTGGAGCAAGATTCTGTATTATTTCAAGAGAGATAATAGTTTTCAATAGTTTTGCAATATTTATTGAATTTATATGTCTTCTAACTACATTATTGAAAAAATTTCTCAGGAAATATCATAAACCCATAACTAAGTCAACAATAATCAGGAGGTGTACAGTTTTTGTTAATTTTCTTGGTTTAAACACATAACTTACATTTCTAAATCATCTATCTCTCAAAGATAAACAGCCTACAATATGTCTTCCTTATAGTCATTTTAATTTCATGACTATGAGTGCCAAAACGTAGAATAAAGATTTTATTACTTTTGAAAGTGGCGAACATAAAGGGAAATGAGTAAATGGGCTCACTCTAAATTTGGCCTAGATCTCCCTTGCCCTAAGCAGTCCCTGCTCCAATAACATCGCATACTATAAAGGGACCCGTAAGAATAGAGGGCTTGTACTTTCTTCATAGCCCATCCTGTCATGTTGGCACCCTTCATTTTCACAGATGCAAAAGCTGTTTGGGGATTTCCATGGCAATGTTATAAAGATATTCAAATCTGAATATGCAGTTAAATGCTATGTGGGTGTTCTCCAGGATAGCAGTAGAGGAATGCTGTGCCTTAATTCAAATCTTCTCTAGCAATGGTAATGTGTGGAGGGGGGAAGGGTGTGTGTGTTGGGGGGTGTGTGGGGGGGGTCAAGTTCCTAAAGAAAGAAGCTTATATGTTAGAAACTGAGTAAAACAAGATATCGGATAGGTAAACAAGGAGTTACACTTAACGAATTTACACTTAATTTAAGGATTTATATTGAAACTACAAATTTATTTGTTTGTTGAACCTGAAGACTGGTGTTAATCAAATCCGAAAAATGTGTTCACATAATTTTTCAGTTCAGTTTTTAGGAAATAAAACTATAACCCTCTTTAAAGGTATATCTTAAAGAGAAATTAAAATATATATGATATATATATATAATTAATATATATATAGTGCATGCACAAATTGATTATATACATACTTTTGTGCATATGAATTTAATGATTGGATAATTGAAATTTCCATTCTCTTCCTGCTGGCTGTTAGTACACAGGTGAGCCTAAATATACCCAAGGTAGAGCATTTCTGATATTCAAAGGGTGGGAGGGAATATCAAGCATTAGTAGGTGAGTTTTACTAGCTTAGAAGGGCAACTTTTTGAGCAATGGTGAAAAAGCCTGTGTCATAGGAGAGACTTATCAGATTATCTCTTGATACTCATTTGATTTAGGAGTATCACGTGAAATCAAAAGAAAAATTATTTTAAATACAAAATGAGAAGAAATCGGTAAAGAATTATAGAATACATAATTAGGAGGATAGAGCCTTCTAAAAAGAGTCAAATTATGCAAAAGATATAATCTGATAAGGGGCTAATATCCAAAATATATAAAAAAAACTCATATAACTCAACACCAGAAAAAAACCAAACAAACCAATTTAAAAATGTACAGAGCACCTGAACAGATATTTCCTCAAGGAAGACATACAGATGATCAATAGACACACGAAAAGATGCTCAATATCACTCATCATCAGGGAAATGCAAATCAAAACCACAATGAGGTATCACCTCACACCAGTCAGAATAGCTAGTATCAAAAGGATAAGAAAAAGCCAGTGTCGGCAAGGACATGGAAAAAAGGGCACTCTTTTGCACTGTTGGTGGGAATGTAAATTGGTGCAGCCACTATGGAAAGCAGTATGGAGGTTCCTCAAAAAATTAAAAATAGAACTATCATAAGATCCCATAATTCCATTCCTGGGTATTTACCCCCCCCCCAAAAATTAAAACACTAGTTTAAAAAGATTATGCACTGTATGTTGATTGCAGCATTATTTACAATAGCCAAGATATGGTAGCAACCTAAGTGTCCATCAAGACATGAATGAATAAAGGAGATGCATATATACAATGGGATGCTACTCAGTCATAAAAAAATGATGAAATCTTGTCATTTGCAATAATGTGGATGGACTTAGAGGGTATTGTGGTAAGTGAAATAAGTCAGTCACACACAAATACCATATGATTTCACTTACATGTAGAATCTAAAACACAAAACATATGAACAAACAGTGTCTTAAATATAGAGAACAAACTGTCAGGTGCCAGAGGAGAGGTGAGTGGCGTATGTGGTAAAATAGATAAAGGGAATCAAGAGGTACAAACTTCCAGTTATAGAATAAGTAAGTCATGGAGATGAAAAGTACAGCAAAGGAAATACAGTAAAAAATATTGTAATAATGTGTGGTGACAAATGGTGATTACAGTAATGGAGGTGATTGTTGAGAAATGTATAGAATTGTTGAATCACTATGATGTACACCTGAAGTTACTATAACATTGAATGTCAATTATACTTCAATAATAAAAATACGTAAACAAATAAAAATAAAAAGTCAAATTAATTTCAATGTGAAGGTGGAGGTGGCAGTTTTTTGAAAGTACTGATAGTTAAGGAGTACATAAAATAAAAATAGGAAGCAAAGATAACTTCAAAAAATATTTTTAATATCCTAAGTATGTGAAAGGATCCTAGATAATAGGAGAGAATTTTGATAATTCAATATATGTTCTTGAGAATTTTAAATATGAAATAAGTTGCAGAAGAGTCTTCCTTTCCTGTCTTGTGTTATTAACCCTAGATCACCTTAACATATTTTTGTTGGAGAAATATATTTAAACAAAGTTTGGCCTACATGCCATATGTTTTAGTCTGTTTTGTTTTGTTTTTTGGGTTTTGTTTTGTTTTATAGCTTATTAAGCGTGGCATCATTTTTGTCTCTTCGATCCTGATCTTAGCAGTAAAATACAGTGTGCTTTAATGCAGTATATGAACACAGAGCTTCTGAAATACAGAGTTGCTCAAAAAACTAATAGTAGCTCGCTCAAATCAAAACAAAATGTCAAAGGAATCTTTTTTGTAAGATTCAAAGCTATTTCTCCATTTCAGCTAAAAGCATATTCTCTAATTTTCTTTTGGTTATGGGAGATCATGACTTCATTTTTCATCCAATAATTTTTACTGGTTGAAAGGATAAATGGGGGTGGCATTGGGAAGGGTGATACTGAAGGCAAATGAGATATTCCAAATAAAATAATGAGGAATTCTATGAAATTCAGCCAAATAAAAATCTGTGATTCCACACAGATGGTCACTATATATCTTATATGTTCATGTTTCTACCATGCATGAATGGAACACTCTGATTAATTCCACATTACTTTACATCTTATAACATCGAAGGTGTTGATGCCTAGTGAAAAAATGCCTATTGAAAGCACAAGAATAAATTTTTTAGCTTGATTATTATTTTGAACCTTGAAAGTAGATGAAGACTGGGATGGTAGATATTGAAGCCAATGCTACTGATTGGTTTCAACCTCCTCCAACCTTGCTATGCAATCCAAGATTCTTTGAGAGAGAAACTGGAGAGGATTCTTTATAAAGTCTCCAAAATGGACTCACATAAATAGTCCTTTCAAAGTGACAAAAGGGAAAAATTACAGATTGATGATACTTAATCTTTATAACTCTTTAAAACCCCAGGAGCTGGTTATTTGACAATGAAAAGGCTTGGCGTTACATGTTTTTATAGATTCTTATTTCCTCTCTAAAATGAAATCATTCATTTTTCTGGGGCTAAAATGGTTAATTTGATTTAACAAAATTTTATTTGAATTTTGATGATTTATATTGATATATTTCCTATGACACTAATTTCTAAGTCTAGGCTTTATTCATACTTGTTTTTTGAACAATGATTTCAGCAGCAGCCATTAATAATTTGTATAATTTTTCATCAACAGTTTTATTTCTAATCTGTGATGATGGTTTTCTCTCTGATCTGGGTTCTTTACTGATCATCCGACTTAAAGTATAATTATTGGAACATTTAAAAAAAAGTATCAAAGGGTATAATTTTTTTCACTATAGTGTTTAAATGTTTTTCTTTAGTAGCTTCAATACTTTTAGCATTTTTTATAGTTTTTGTGTTAGCAAACATTTATAGAGTCTCAGCTTTGTGCAATCATTTTTTTTTTCTAGAACTTTGTGTTTTGATAAAGATGAATATAACTTGTTTCCTGCCTAGAAAGATTTTGGAATTCTGTGGGCAAAACTGAACTATAGTGTTATTAGACAGTGAATATTATCAGCATTGTGTGCATATCAGATTTCTAAATCTGGACAGTAGCATAAGAGTGATTTATTTATGCATTTATTAGTCATATTTTATTTTGAGTCATTGTTTAGAAATTTTCTAATCCTTATGGAAGTTGCAAAAATTGTATTTTGAACATCTGTATATCTTACCTAGGTGCACCAAATGTAAAATTTTGCCCATTTTGTTTGCTTTATTTCATCTCTCTTTCTGTCCATCTGCCTCTTCTGAAGTATTTAAGAATAAACTGGAGAAAGACAAAATAATTCACATAAATAATTCAGCATTTATCTCCTAAGAACATGATCATTATCCTCATAACCACAGCACGATTATCATGCTCAGGGAATTTAACATTGATATTAAATCGTTACCTCATATACAGTCATATTCAAATATCCCCAATTATCTGAATGCTCTCTCTTTTAGCTATTTTTTAATCCAAGATCTAATCAGCAATCACACATTGCATTTCATTGTCTCCTCTCTTTAATCCCCTCCAGTCCAGAACAGTACATCAGCCTTTTATTTGTCTGTTTGACACTGGCATTTCTGTAGAGTTTGGGCTAGGTGTTTTGCTGACCCACTCTCACTTTGGATTTGTCTGATTTAGATTCGGGTTAAACATTTTGAAAAGAAACATTTCATAGGTGATATTGCTGGGTTCTCAGTGTGTCACATTTGGGCGTATGATGCACGACTGAAATGCCGTGCTGGGTGTGATTTCCACTAAGCAGTGGAAATGTATCCATGAGCATCAGGAAGCCAGAGAGTAAGTAGATTGAGGGGTCATGTTTGATTCACGAGACAGAATGATGCACATTACTGCGCTACTTGGACCTATGAGTACTTGGATGTAAAGGATATATTCATGGAAGAACAACGTTTAAACAAACACTGAAATAGCTAAATGGCTGAAATCCACACAAGCCAAAGTGAAAGGTGTGTTGTAAACTTTATCATCATCTGAGCTGGATTTTATTTTTTCTAACTAAACCCATTAAGACAGGCAGGGCTCTCATCATCATTGACATCCTCATTGTGGTATTTTGATAATTACAAGAGTGAGTCAAGATATTGAACACAAATATTTTCTTCTCCTACCTGCCCCAACTTCTGGAAATTGTAGCTAAATTTTAGATAGAATGGTTCAAACTCAGAGCAAAACTGGAAAAGAAAAAGCTAGCGGGTAGGTGCGTGGGAATTGTTATTTTGTATATTTGCTAACCAGAGATTACAAATAATTTGAGAAAATAATATCCTAGTATTGCCCATATTAAAAGCAACAATAATATCAACACAACCAAAAATCAAAGCCAAATGAACTTACAACCCTCTCCACCAGTCCTGATATCTTTCACAGTACAACTTCTCACAACAGTTGTCTGTAACTACTGTCTTCACTTCATTGCCTTGCATCCTCTCCTTGCTCTACCCACCTCTTTGTCTATAGCATTTCTCTAAAACTGTTGGGCTCAAAGTATTCAGTGACCATCATCAAATGACCAGTGGTCATTTCTCTGTCTTCATTTTACCCAACTTTTCAGCAACCTTTGATAGTTGAATATTCCTTCCTACTTGAAATGCATTGTTCTCTTGACTGTTGTGACACAATGTTTTATGATTTTCCTCTTTCTTCTTTCACAACTTTTTCCTATACACCATTTTTGGCACCTTTATTTCTGCTTTGGAATCTGCTACTTCCCTCCACCACCACAGCTATTATTCTACTCCAAACCACCATCATCTCAGCCTTGGATGCTATGGTGGCCTCTTGTGGCAAACATATCCTTTCACTCCCCTAATTAAATCCCTCTGAAGACAATTCATAAAATGTAAAATAAATCCAGCCTCCATCAAGAGCTTACAAGATCTAGCATCCTTCCACTACACCACGATATTACCATGTGTGTTAGTCAGGGTTCTCCAGAGAAACAGAACAAACAGGAGATGATAGATAGATNCAAGATCTAGCATCCTTCCACTACACCACGATATTACCATGTGTGTTAGTCAGGGTTCTCCAGAGAAACAGAGCAAACAGGAGATGATAGATAGATGATAGATAGATAGATAGATAGATAGATAGATAGAGATTTATTATAGAAGTTGGCTCATGTGGTTACAGAGGCTGAGAAAGCTCACAATCTACCATCTGTAAACTGAAGAACCAGGAAGGCTGGTGGTATTGTTAAGTCCAAATCCAAAGGCCTGAGAGCCAAGGGAGCTGATGGTGTGAGTCCAGTAATCTGAAGGCCTGAGAAGCAGGAGCTCTGATATCTGAGGGTAGTAAGAAAGGATGGACATTCCAGCTCAAGGAAAGAAAGAGTGAATCACCCTTTTTGTTTTACAGCGGGTGCCTCAATAGATTGGATAAAGCCTGCTCACCTTGATAAAGGCAATCTTTACTATCTACTAAACCCAATGTTAATCTCTTCCAGAAACACCCTCAGAGACACACCTGGAGATGTTTTACCAGTTATGTGGTATCCCTTAGCCCAGTCAAGTTGACACATAAAATTAACCATCACACTATGCTTACAACGCCAATTGCCATTTTCCCCCTTAACAATTTAAACCTGGTTTCTAAATCAGAGCCTTCATACAAGCTATTTCTCTGCATCGAGTGGTCTGCTCAGAGCTTCTCAAAGCCATCTCCTTCTTATAATCCAGGTCTACCTTAGCTATTATTTTGTCAGAAACACCTGCACTGACTACTTAATCTAAAGTACGTTCCAGGCCCTGTCTTCATCCTCCCAATTGCTCTTCGAAATAGTTATTAACATTCTTGTCCCCATTTTACAGGTAGGGAAACTAGCATCAGGGCAGGTGAATCAGTTTTCCAAAGTGGTAAGACTAGCCAGCAATTGAGCTGGGATTCTCTATGAGACAGATTCCTCAACACTAACTCCTAACCATTGTTAAACTGTTGCTCATAACTGGTATCCTCCCCTTTTCTTTGTTCCTTGTAGCATTTAGACTATCTGAAAAATCTGATGTCTTGCTTGCTTATTTATTGTTCATTGCTTATTATTTATTATATAATTTCCATGACAAATTTTTAGTCTTTTTCAATATCCTACCCTACCACCTAAAATATTCCTGGAACAAAGTAATTACTGAGAAGGTGACTGATGAATGGGTCAGAGAATCCATTGACAGAAAGAAACCCCAACTGAAACATAAAGAAGATGACTGCTGTCAAGTTTGAAAGTTTCAGGTATGCTGATTGGATGACAAGGACAGGAAGATAGGAAAACATCTGCACCTTTGGTTAAAATATATATATATAAAATCAGAATGTTCAGCTAGGCTGGCTCCACATTACATCTCAGCTTCATTTTTGCCACAAGCAGGCCAGCATCTGTCTCCCACTGTGTAGTGCCTGTGAGCACTTGGGCTGCCAATTGGGTTAAGTCAGTTTCGTCTGAAATTAAAAATGACTTCTAATAATAATGCCTTTTATTTGTATAGCATTCTATATCTTAACATTTTTTACATGCAATTTTATTTACTCCTCATAATAACGATTGGAGATAGACTTTATTATCCTCACTTTAGAGATACAAAATGGAGACTTAAACAAATTAAATCGCCTGTTAAACTTGTTGGTATGTGGCATATCTGGGACTTGAACTTAGATCATCTGTTGTCAAGTCTTGTATTTTTTTCTTTTTAATTGTAATAGAGTTGCTCCTCTCATGAATAATTTCTTCTTTATTTTTTTCACCTAGGATGTCTCTTCATAATATCATTAGTGAAAGCATGTAGTCAGCTTTTAATTTGTTTTTCTATTTCATTAATTTTGCTTCTGTTCCTAATGAATTTTGGCTAACTTTTTGGTCACAAAGTCCTGTTAAATGAAATTGATCATATAATGGAATAAATACATTAACTTGCATTATTAAAGCATCATTTTAGAGAGTAAACTTGGTGGAGCAATCCATTTCTTGAATCATGTACTGAGGCATAATGTGGGGCTATAAGAAAGTAAAAATTGAATCTTTGTTTAAAAAGATAACATGATATAGTAGATTGCTTGGCAATGAAGTTTCTCAAAATATGCCTATTTGGGCAACAAAAAATGAAATATTGAAAGTAGAAGACTTTGAAAAGCAGGTATAAGATTATATCTTTTGACACAAAAACTGTGATTAACAGAATTCTATTCAAAGCTAAGGAATTAGACAAAGACTTTAAAAGCAGAGCCATACATATTAAAATTTTATGATACAAAGATTTGCTGATTTTCAGTCCCCAGTTTAAATGAAAGACCCTCTTTGCTTGAACCATAGTGATTGCAGCAGCAAATGGAATCTGCACATCTTTCTGCATGTTATCCCCAAGGTGACTGTGTCTATACTCTGCACCACTTAATTCCATGTTAGAGGCATCATGATAATACAGGAGTCGGTGTCGGAGTAAAGTATAGAATTTAATTCAGGCAAACCCGAGTTAATTTGAAAACCACTTCTGTCTTTCAAGTTCACTGACTCTGAACCAGTTCCTTAACTTCACTGAGCCTGTTGCCATTCATAAAATGGAGATCATAATACCATTTCAAATGATTCCTGTGAGAATGAATTAAATAATGAAAGTGGCATATACTGTGCTTGGAATAGTAAGTATTCTGTCAAAGCAAACCAAGTCAGCTCTCCTTGCCCACCAACTGCAATGTATCACCATAAACTAAGATGGGTTTCCCGGTCAGGAAAGCATTGACTTTAAAAGTTAAAAAAGAGGTTTTCATCTGTCTATTTATCTATCACCTATTGTGCTATATCTCTGTTACTATATTTATCATCTACCTATATAACGTCTTGTAATAATGGAAATTTCTTTCAAATGAAATTTTAATTAAAATGCTAGTATGTAAAAACAGTGTAAATACTCTACTTGACAACTGGTTTCCTCAGAAACCACTCCACAGAACTGCATGGCACTGTGGCACACAGTTTGAAAATCGCTAGGCTAAATAAGCTTTATAGGTCCTGCATCCATTGCAAAAGAGCAGAACTTTGCCACTTTAGTTTTTTAGACTTCTGCTTGTAGACACAACTGACTCCACATCATCAACAGTGTCTCAAATTTTATTGGCCTAGTCACCCAACATCTTAACGAAGGGTCTTGACACTCTCTCCAAATGAATTTTTGTGGACATCCAGGAATAAATCACATTTGATAATTACATGCGTATTCTATTTTTTTAAATAATAAATCATATTGCTATATAAACTGCATTATATATTTGAAGGTTGTTCAGAGTAGATCTCTAAAGTTCTCATCACAGAAGAAAAACTAACTATGTGAGGTGATGGTAAACTCATTGCGGTAATCATTTTGCAATATTTACATGTATCACATCATAATGTTGAACATCTTAAACTTACACAGTGTTATATGTCAATTGTATCTCACTAAGACTGGAAAAAATAATAAAATAAGAGATCAATACAGTTTCATTCCAAATAATACTTCAGTGTTTCCTAGCGGCTTTAGACCACTCCGCGTCTGTTTAAGAAGAGGCATTTTATGGCTTTTGGTGGGGAGGTGAAGATAATGCCTGGAACAAACATGCCACTGCTTTGGTAAAATCCATGTTTTTAAGTCCCATGGAAGGAAAGATAGACTTTGTTGAGAGAGAAATGATTTGTCTTAGAAACCTCAAAGTTAAATTTTGGTATCAGTAGCCAGTTCTAAATACATGTATCATAGAGTTATAGTGATCGATGAGTAGGAAGAACAAGGCTTTAATCTAAAGGAAGTTCCTGGTAGAAAGGATCAGGAAGAGAGAAGAGAGACAGCGATCATAAAGATGTAAGAGTAGAACCATTCAGATTAGGTCCAGTATCCCATTTCCATGGCTTTATCCTTGGGACACTACAAACTTTCTAAGGAAATCTGTGTTCATCATGGCTTCATGGCCCCCATGGCATGAAAAGAGTAGAGAACCAATTTCTATGGGTAAGCCTAGGTGGTGCCTCTGGGAAAACTCACAAAGAGTCCTGAGCTCTTCAGAATGGTGCAGTGAAGACAATCTGGAGTTCCTGCACTTTTTTGGTGTTTTGGAAGTGTGAAGAAAGCCAGTCAACAAGAAATTTGGGTTTTGGGTCAGGAGGACAGAACACAGTGAGGCCACTTCCAACTGGAGACAATGGCAAGGTCCAGGGATATGAAAATAAGCATAAGCATGGAATATTAGGTGAGCCAAACTATATATCAGAAAATGGAGTGCAGATAGACACTGGAGTTTGTGGGCCAAGTGGAATGAGGTATTTCACTTGAAGGCTATCATGGAATCCATGTCCCTTCCCTGATTTTAGAATGCACAAAATCCTGAAGAGAAGGATAATAGCAAGGGATGAAATTAAGGGTGAAAAAGTTTCAAAATGGACTGAATGTTTTCCTCCTAGTTCCTGAACTGTGAGGTAGACAGTAACTTCAATGTTTCTGACAAATCACTTGACCATATTGAGTATCTTGGAATAGGAGAGGGTAAATGGTTTGCTGAAGGCAGCCAGAAGCTAAGAAGTTGTACTCTTTTCAGGAAATAGAGAAAGTTATATTTTAAAAAATCTGAGACAAAGTATGTAAAATTTTGTTACACTGTACTCATAAACTCACCTTCTTGTTGCTTTGCTAACACATTGGTCTCCTATTGGGCATCACATTGCCCAGGTAGAAATCAGTCTCCAACCAGTCACCAAAGTGGAACCAACCAACACAGTCACTCACTAAGTGATTCAATCCTAGCATAACGCTGTTGGGAGGCTCTTTGGCACTGTGGGGAGGAGGGAATACCTACTTTTTTTTTTTTAAGTTACCTTTGAATGAAAGGGTCTTATGGCAAAGGTGTTCATGCACAAAGTTTATAGAATGTATTGAAACTATTCCTTTAAATTTTCTTAATCACAGCCCTGTTGTTTTCTACCTAGGACCCAGACATGAACCCATTAATCTACAAGATGAATTTAAGCAATTACCACCACAATCAGAACTATTACTTCTCTCCAATAACCAAACTTTCTTTCTGGATAACATTTTCACCATGGCTGCCTTTCCCTGCCCCCCCCGCCCCCCGATGGTGAGTTTTTCCTGGGGGCGTTCTTTAGACTTCTAAAACCGTCTTGCAAGTTAGTTAGATGTGGAACCTAGTTAGACTTAAGTATTTAGTCTTCAGTGTTCAGAGATACAAACATCACCATTATTCAATCTCTACATGACAATGGTATCATGGTATATGAAGAAGAGCCCTGGACATTGAATCAGAGGACCCACACTTCTTGCATGATCTTCTATCTACAGGCAGTGTGACAACTGACAAATCATCCATCTCCCTGAGCCTTAGGATTTCCATATAAAATGCATAGTTATAATGTCCTGCATTCCTTATAGATTTGACAAAATAGCATGATCACAAATTATGTGAACACACTTTGCAAAGTGATATACTCACAGGAATTTTTTTTTTTTTTTATAACTGACCTTAGCTCACAGCATCCCTCCCTCATATGTAGTCAGAAGTCATGTGCCAATGCCAACAGATGCCCTTCCTAAGGACTGATGGAGTCTACCATATTTGATTAGGTCAAAAAATGTGTATGTTTTTAATGTAATTCACATCTAATTCAATTTTATAACAGGTGATGTTTTTTTCTACTTCCCAAATTTTGGTTCTTCCACTTAAACCTCTGTACACATTCCACAGTAAGTAGGAACAAAAGAAAATATCTTTGTTGTGGCTTAAAACAGATAATTATTCTAAATATGTTTCCCCTGCAATTTGAACATTCATGAGCAACAAGACTACTGAAATCCAGCTAAGCATTGTGATAGCTTTTTAAAAGTAATATTACTAGGCAGCATTACAGTGAGTCTTAGTTCTGCTTGGAATACTACATTTGCATGGGGTTTTTCTATTGAAATGGAATGTGTGCACATTACAATTTTTTTCCACATTAAAGAACAGAACATTCTGGCTCATTTTCATCTGCTTCACATCCCATTTATGCACAGAGATCCTATTGACTTAAGAAAAGAATAATCCATAAGGTGCTGCATTAGATGAACTTTGCCAAGATAGGCCTAAGCTTTAAAAGACACTACTCAAATTTTTCTTTGCTACTGTGTCTGTCCTGTAATGTTTATTAGTAAAGAAAGGGTTTTAGCATTCATGAAATTTTCATCCCATTCCTAAGAAGAGACATTTCCTGTATTACATCTGTAAACTGGTCGGCTTCATCAGCTTCACAGTGAGTTATGAAATTGCTAGATAGAATCAGCCTATTCTGATATTTTGACAACATAGTCGTACATACAAAGGCTCATTTGCTTACATTCAAATGTCAAAATTGCCACTATAGGAGGTGTGGTAGATTAAAAAATAAAAGCCATAGTTATGACTTCCTATATATGTCCTTTGTCCTGACTTTGGAGCTCCTCTCATCAAGAGGTGGAGTCTATTTCCCCTCCTCTTAAATCTGGACTGGCTTTGTGACTAGCTCTGGCCAGTAAACTGACGAAGGAGTGATGTGCCATTTCCAACCCCGTTTCTCAAAAGAGATTGAACATTTCTGCTCACTACCTTGGAACCCCACCCAACTAACATGTGAATAAGCTGTGAATGCTGGAGAATGAGAGGTGATGTGGAATACAGCTGAGTTAGCTTAGCTTAAACTATGTTGGACCAGCCAGTTCCCAGTTGACCCATGAGCTGACTGCTGTTGCATGAATGACACTAGCCAAGACCAGTAGACCTGACAAATCAACCAACTCACGGACTCATGAGCCACATAAAGTAGTTGTTGTAAGCCACTGAGTTCTGGGATGTTTTATTATACAGCAACAGATAACTGATACAGAAGGACTAATACTTTATCTGGGGAAAGTTATTC
Source organism: Ailuropoda melanoleuca (assembly GCF_002007445.2). Taxonomy (NCBI): domain Eukaryota; kingdom Metazoa; phylum Chordata; class Mammalia; order Carnivora; family Ursidae; genus Ailuropoda; species Ailuropoda melanoleuca. The sequence continues at coordinate 47,329,394 of NC_048232.1, forward strand.
CTCATAGTCTTAAAACCATGACTGAAATTTCATTTTCTATAGGAAAGTTATTAAAGTCAGGAAAAAACTTTGAAGATTTGACAAATTCAAGTATGAAAATATAGCAATAAGGATGGTAATTTATATATTCACTTTGAAACTAGTCAATATTAAAATAGCAATTAAACAGATTTATAACATAAAGCTTATGAAAATAATAACATGACAGGAAAAGAGCAGGGTGAAAAAGCTGACTCATTTTTGCACAATATTCTCTTTGCATAATAAATTGTTAAGAGGTAAGGATAATCTTAAAACGAATCTTTTATCTTTAATGTAACATGTCCACTTAGAACTTTGGGCTGTTGTTTTAAATTAAAATGCAAAATGTCATCTCTTACCTAAGCACATGGATCTGCTTTCAAATGTTCATGCCATTTAGGAAGGTGGCTCAGATGGCTGATGGAAAATTACAAATGTTCTGTTCCATGAGTGCTTCCTCCCATAGTTTGCTGAAGACAAAGCCTCAGTGTAAAGTCTGGGAGTTTATAAAAGGGCCAGTGAATTACAATAATTTTTAGAGAAAATTATCTAATAGTCCATAGAAACTGCACTATACATGTCTCTTGTCCTCACATGACTATGTATGAACAGATAATGATGTGGTTGTTGATTATGATAATGTTAGTTGATTTTGATAATGATGTGATACATTCTTACACGAGAAGGAATGAAAATTTGTCTTAAATTTGACATTAATGAAACCATAGCAGTCATGGTTCACAAATCCTGGTGATTTGAAGGGGAAAAAAAGTTACTAACAATCCCTCATTGCCTTGGAACTTTCTTAACATAATTGATCTCCTGTATAAAACTGGCTGTCTGAAGAGCTGATGAAGAGCAATTGCATCTAGTTATATTCTCATGAGCTAGTATCAAGAATTCACTTTTTTTAAAAAGTCATTATTACCTGAGAGCTATTCCTTGAGAGCTTGCACATAATGGCTCATTTGCAATAGCTTCAGGAGAAGGGGGGCTTTGTGAGACATCTCTTCTCAGATATTTTAGTCCGTTGTGATCTTTTTTCTCAGTTGATGGATATTATGAAAGATTGAGTGAAAGGACTAACAGAACAACCTCTAAAAATACCTTTTGTCTCTAAAAAGACATCCTGGTGTGAAAACAAGATAGTGAATGCCCAGAATGAAATGTGCTTAAATTAGGCTGTATCTTGATGAAGTAAGATCATCTGTACAGTATTGTGAAGGTGCATCAATAACTAATGAGAATTTAAATATAGTTTCACTTTTCAAAAATGTATGGTGGTGGTTCTCAACAGGGGGTGATTTTGCCCTTGTCGGGCACATTTGGAAACATCTGGAAGCAGTGTTGATTGTCATGAGTTGTGGGTCCCACAAGAATCTAATGGGTAAAGGCCATTAGATTAGATGCTCTCAACACCTGACCATGCAGAGGACAATCCCTACAACAGTTATATAGTCCAAAATGTCAATAGTACTACTGTTGAGAAATCCCAATTTAGAACATACGTTCTTGTTCAATGCAAATTCCACGTCTTCGGTCTAGCCTGATAGACTTCCACATTCTAAGAAGGAAATATTATATAGTGCTAAAAGTGGGCTCAAGAATCAAGCCTTCTGTTTTCAAATCCTAGTTATACTAGTTATAATATTTATTTATTTATTTATTTATCCTCTCTATCCCTTATTTTCTTTTTCTTTTTTTTTAAAAGATTTATTTATTTATTTATTTGACAGAGAGAGAGAGAGACAGCCAGCGAGAGAGGGAACACAGGCAGAGGGAGTGGAAGAGGAAAAAGCAGGCTCCCAGAGGAGGAGCCTGATGCAGGGCTCTATCCCAGAATGCTGGGATCACGCCCTGAGCCAAAGGCAGACTCTTAATAACTGAGCCACCCAGGCACCCCATCCCTTATTTTCTAATCTGCTATACCTGAATAATAATAATGACTATTTCATAGAGGTACTGTGATAAAATAATTTTAAGTCAAATGCATGAAAGTGCCTGGCACATAATAACCACTCAGAAAATAATCATTGTTATTATTATATTGAAATAATAAAAGTTGGTGAAAGGTATAAATAACTCCGTGGTAGATATTTGTGTCATACTTGAACTTGTTTCTCTATGAGGGTTCAAAGTGAACCACAGAAGTTGTAATGATGATGAACAACTGTCCATTTATTTCACATATTCAATGGTAAATGCTACTTGAGTTCACTTTTTAAAGATAATTAAATTTTTATTGTTACACAGAAGTATAATCACACACACAAATGTTGTTAAGATTACTACAAACGTTGTTAAGATTACTGTAAATCTTTTTTGGAGTTAAAAGGATAACAAAGAAATATGTAACAGTAAGTATATGGGTTTGGTTCAATAAGAATTCATTGAGTAACTTCCATATAGGAGGCTGGATGCTTTTTGGAAAAGATGGAGGATTGTTCAGTTTCTGCGCCCTTGTCTTTGTTTGAGAGAGTTCTGGGGCAAAGGGAGAGCTGTGCTTGGAGAGAACTCTGAGCACAAGCAGTGTTGGGGACATTGATGAACTGTATGGCTGATGTCTGTGGAGAAATTTCTACAAGAACTAGGTGTTGCTCTAACAGAGCGTATACAACATGTGGCATTGGCTTGGGATCCTGGCAGTTGGTGGCAAAGTAACTGTTACCGGAGTCTGTAGAAATGGTGACCCATGTGCGACAGAACAGCTGAGAACACTGTCTCCTGTGATAGCATAGAAAACAGGCAATACAGTTAATAAACTTGTGGTTTTAAGTGCAAAAGCTGAGGATTGAGTAGTACTTGCTAGAGTGCCTTGTTTATAATTGATTGCATTTAAAAAGAATCTCAATAGACCCCTGTGGAATGAATGAATGAGTCTCTACATTACTCTTTAATTCAAATTCCTAATCTTTATATGAAGTATTGTCTGTTTCCTAGCTAGTCTCTTTACTATTAATCTTATTTCTAATAAGAACCTAATTTCCTTTTCACTCTCAGGGAAAATAATCTATCAAATATGCCAATTATTGCCTCACATCAAATGCTTCAGGATAGATTATATACAGTACTCCTTAGAAAGTCGTACTATAATTTGGCCTCTGCTTACCTTTTCTATTCTCCACTGTTTTCCCACATACAATCCACCCTTCAGACACAATAAACTCCTTTTTTTTCTACAGCTCCATGTCTATACATGAGAAATTTCCATAGTTTGAAATTGCCCTCCTCAGTTTTGCCTAGAAGATAGTAGCCACTTACTAAATACTTGTAGACTTAAATTATGAATTAATATATGGATATAAAGCTCCAAAGAGGAAACTATTATACTCATTAAAAATATCACTCAGAGGCCACTGAAAAATTATCATTTGAAATAGCTCAAATTTTAATGTGCATATGTATCATTTAGGATCTTGTTAAAATGCAGATTCTGATTCAGTAGCTCTGGAGCAGGCATGAGATGAATTTCAGCTACAGCTCTCAGGTGTTAAGAGCTGTTAGTCCACAGATCACATTTGAGTTAAGGAAGTCTTAACAATAGAACTTCCCATAAAAATAGGAAGGGAATACAGATAAAGGAACATTAACAATGGCACTGAGATAGAAAATTATTGGTTGCATTAGCCATAGTGGATTATTCCTACTTTGTGGTCACTTAGGATTTCTAGAGGGGAAATTTAGACAATGATGCTGGAAGGATAAGACAAGGCCATATTATAAAAGATCTTGAAAAGAACCGTGAGAAATGTGTACCTAGGTAAACTGGCAATGATAAATAATTAACTTTTTTTTTTTTTGAGTATTGTAACTAGAGCTGTAATGCGTATGTGTGTGCATGAGAATTTACTTTGGTTATCTGGATTGTGAAAAAAGAAGTCAAATAAAAAGAAATTTGGCATAATCTCAAAAGTAAGTCAGACATAACAGCACCAGAGGGACAAGTTGCTGAAATTCAGTACCGATAGTATCACAGGAGTATTTTCAAGTCACTGCAATGCAGTCTGTGAAGCCAATGCAACACTTCCCCTCTCCTGTTTCCTATCAAGAATTTGGATTCAATAAAATACCAGTTTGGTTTAAATTTGGTTCAGAAAAATAGCATATATTGTTTTTGTACCTGTTTCATAGAGAAATATGTAGATTTAGTTCCTGCTTGGCCTAGATGGCTGAATTAGAAACAAACAGGCATATAAACAAACAAACCAGCATAAAACCTAATTCAGTTAATGGCCTGGTAAACAGTGTTACGATTGCTTTGGTTAGGGGTAAAGAGCTCAACAAATATATTGAGTTTATTTCAGCTTTTAATTTACTTTTTGGTTGAATCATTGAATACAAACGCTGGATGGAACATCCAGAATGGATTTGGAAGCATTCAAGTACACAATGCTAAACTCAAAAATCTCTGGACTGAGACTGGTTAACTTGTGGGAGTTTATCTAGTGGCTGTAGTTCAGCAGGGAAATCCCAGTGGTATCTGTGATTCAATATGTGTATGCCCATCAGGAAACATTCTCACAAGAATTTGCTTAAGCTGTGTGGGTTGGCAAATGAAGGGAACCTGAGGGATTGGCATCATACAACAATATCCCACACCCAGCACCTTGTACTGTTTATTTGCAAAGTAAATCAAATTACTTTTCAAATGCATCTAAAGCCAAACTTATCTATTTGATGATTCTCTGAAAACTTCTTCAATAGGAAAAACAGACTGTGGAAATCACCTCTACAAGGTTGTTTGCTTTGTTACAGGAAGACAAAGATGAACAGATTTTATATGTAAATATGAACAATAGTTGGACCTGATACTGAAAACAGAATCAGGATGCATACAATTGATTGCTGTAGACTGAATGTTGATGTCCACCCAAAAAATTCATATATTGAAGTCTAATATCCAGTGTGATGGTATTTGGAGATGGAGCCTTTGGGAGGTGATTAGGTCATGAGGGTGGAGAACTCACGAATGGGATTAGTGCGTTATAGGCAACAGTTTTTTGGATATGTCTTCTCATGCAAGAGAAACAAAAGCAAAAATAAACTATTGTACTACATCAAACTAAAAAAGCTTTTGCACAGTAAAGGAAATCATCAAATGAAAAAGAAATGGCAACCTACTAAATGGGAGAAGATATTGGCAAATGATGCCCAATAAGAGGATAATATCCAATATACAAAGAACCCATACAACTCAACATCAAAAAAAATCTAATTAAACAATGAGCAGAGGACCCAAATAGACATTTTTCCAAAGAATACATACAGATGGCCAACAGACACATGAAGAGGCTTAAGCTCACTAATCATCAGGGAATTGCAAATCAAAACCACAACAAGGTATCACCTCACACCAGTCAGAATAGCTAGTATCAAAAGATAAGAGATTACAAGTATTGGTGAGGAAGTAGAGAAAAGAGAACCGTCATGCACTGTTGGTGGAAATGTAAATTGGCAGAGCCACTGGAAAACAGTAAGAAAGTTCCTCAAAAAATTAAAAATAGGGGGTGCCTGGGTGTTTCAGTAGGTAGTAGTGATTTCAGATCAGGCCATTATCTCAGGGTTGTGAGATCAGGGCTTTCATGGGGCTCTGCTCTGTGGGGAGTCTGCTTGAGATTCTCTCTCTTCTCCTCTGCCCCCCTCCATGCTCTCTTGTGCCCTCTCTCTCTCTCTAAAAATAAGAAATCTTTTTTAAAAATTAAAAATAAACATACCGTATGATCCAGTATTTCCACTGATGGGTATCTATCTTAAGAAAATGAAAATACTAATTTGAAGTCTATATGTATTCCTATGTTTATTGCAGCATTATGTACAATAGCTATGAGATGCAAGCAACCTAAGTGTCCATCCACAGATGAAAGGATAAAGAAGATGTGTATCTGTATACAATGGGATATTATTCAGACATAAAAAAGAATGAGATCTTGTCATTTACAACAACATGGGTGGACCTAGAGGGTATCAAGCTAAGTGAAATAAGTCAGACAGAAAAAGGATAAATACCGTATGATTGATTTTGCTTACAAGTGGAACCAAAAACCAAAACAAATGAACAAACAAAAAACAGGAACGGACTCATATATACAGACAACTAGTGGTTGCCAGAGGGAAGATGACGTGGGGAGATGGGCAAAATAGATGAAGAGGATTAATAAGTACAAACTTCTAATTATAAAATAAATAAGTTATGGAGGTGAAAAGTATAGCATAGGGGGCACCTGGGTGGCTCAGTTTAAGTTCAATGTCGGGCTCTTGAATTTGGCTCAGGTCATGATCTCAGGGTAGTGAGATCAAGCCCTGCATTGGCCTCTGCACTGGGTATGCAGCCTGCTTAAGATTCTCTCTCTCCCCCTCTCTCTCTGCCCCACTCTCCCTGCCTCTCTCTCTTCCTTTATTAAAAAAAAAGTATAGTATAAGGAATATATTCAATAATATTATAATAACACAGTATGGTAACAGATGGTAACTACATTTATTATGGCAAGCATTGAGTAATGTATAGAATTGACAAATCACTATGTTGTACACCTGAAATTAGTATAACATTGTATGTCAACTATATTTTAATTTTTAAGAACACAGGCTTTACGAGATTGACTGTTCAAATCCCAGCTTTCCATTTACTATATTTGTGATCTTGGAAAAATTAGTTAAATTCTCTGTACCTGATTTCTTCATCTGTAAAATGGAAATGATAAAATCCACACCCAGCAGGGCATTAAAAAAAAACCATCTCAATCTTTCTTTCTTTCTTTCTTTCTTTCTTTCTTTCTTTCTTTCTTTCTTTCTCTTTCTTTCTTTCTTTCTCTCTCTCTCTCTCTTTTTCTTTTCTTAGTTTATTTAAAGACACTGAAAGCTAAGTTGGAGTCAGAAAGTTGAAAGCTATGAAGGGAAGAAGGGAAATAAACATTTGAATCAGGGAGTGTTGTGAGCCCTTAGGAGACAAAAAAATAAATCCTGAAGATGATGGACAAAACTGCTTCCTCCTTGCTGGAGATGGTTAAAGGCATCTCACATTTTAAATGCTAATTTTCAGTGGGAAAAACAAAACTAGAAGCAGTAAATATACTACTTAAAGTGTGCATACAAGGTCAGCATAATGATTTTTGAAAGCTTATGCCAAATTTATAGGAAAAAAAAGGAGCATGACTAAGAGATCCTTTAAACTTTTCTAACGTACCAGGACCATCTCCCTGTACATACTCTTCTGAATTATAAGAAGATAAAGCAAAATCACTTAACTGAATGTCTGATGCCTCTTCTGACTAAGTGAATAGTTTTAGGTCAAATTTCTGATAAAATAGTTAAATGTTATACTGCTGTAGGTTTTCTCCTCCCACATTATGTAATACTGTGTTGATATTTACTTTACATGATGCTTTATTTTATCTGATGATTTATTTTTAATGATACTCTAGCATCATTTTGATTATTTATGTGATTATAGACTTGTATGGGTTTTTATGTCTTTGCCTTTATGACATGTTTGTTCAGGCTAAGATTTACTCACTGCTGAATTCTCGGTTAGGAACACAATACCCAATTATAATGCTTTATTTTATGACTTGGTTTCTAGGAACACATTATGGTGAGAAGCATGAAATGGGTTTTCCTGAAACATAGAAACAAAAAACATAAACAAGCAAACAAACAAAAATCTATGAGAAACAAACAGAATCCGACTTCTACAGAAAGTGACAATCTCATAGGTAATTACTGTGTAAATTACACAACGAGGTTATTAAAGAGTAAATGTATGAACTTGGACTATTTTTTGATCCTGTATCTTCATGTTTGCTCATAATTTGATATGATCTGTGGTTTCATTTATAACACTCTGTTATTAAAACTGAATACTGATTCCTCCTTGTAATCACATTCTAAACTCAGTATTAAAATGATGGAATTGAAGTACTTTTATTTTAAATTTGTTATCATGCCTTTTTCTGACATATAAGTTAGAAGAAAAAACCCAAATATGGCAATCTTTGAATTGTTAAAACATGTAAGCATTTGGAAAAATATAACAAAATGATGAAATCATTCCATCTATATCTTGGGTTTTAGAGTAAATTCAATAATAAATAGATTCAAGATATGTTTAGAAAATGTATTATATTATTTGAGAATAATTTAATTGAGGAAATGCCTGATTTGTAAATTGAAATGATAAAGTAACTTAAAAAATATTTCAGACATTTGGAACCTGAAGAGGAGTCATTTTTTCAAATGTTTATCCTCATGCTGATTGGACATTAAATTCTGAATCATTTCCAACTGTTCATATCATAGAAAACAGAATATTATGGGCATTGTGCATATGAACTTTAAACATTTTTTCAATGCATGAAAAAAGCATGTTTACTTTCTCAAGTTTCACAAAATAAATCTGTTTTTTTTCCCATATGACAGTTTTACTGGCTCTAATGTGTCCACATTGCCTTTGTCCAGGATAAACATACCTGGAAAAGCAAGATACAAATAGTTTGATAGAAAAATTAGGAGATATCTGCACTTGAGATTGCATTTCTGGCAGCATGGCATAGTAGATAGCAAAAACAACCCTCTCTGAAAACAACTAGAATACATTGTTAAAAAATATCAGTGAATTGAGAAGAAATTAACTAGAGAGATCTAAAACACTGTGAAAATAAAGATCTTGAAAGATATATATATGATTGCTTTTGACTGCAAATTTTCTGCCAAACCTATTGTTCATAAGCTTAAGTTTTAAACTGGAGGCTATGGAATTATGATGGGGTAGACTGGAGATAAAGTCTAAGAGAGCCTCTCATGGAAAGAAGACCTAAAAGGCCCATTCCATCTATGGTAAATGAAAAATGCATCTATCCATCCCTCTTCATGTGACAACATGGATGAACCCAGAGGGTATTATGCTAAGTCAAATGAGTTCAAGAAAGACAAATTCTGCATGGCATCACTTATACATGGAATCTTTAAAAAAGGAAAGAAGAAAGAAAAAGAAAGAAAAGAAAGAAAGAAAGAAAGAAAGAAAGAAAAAGAAAGAAGGAAGGAAGGAAGAAGGGAAGGAAAGGAAAGGAAAGGAAAGGAAAGGAAAGGAAAGGAAAGGAAAGGAAAGGAAAGGAAAGGAAGAAAAAAAGTTGAACTCATAGAAACAGTAGAAAAGTGGTTGATAAGGGCTAGGGGTTGAGGAAAGAGGGAGAAGTTGGTAAACAGGCACAAACTTTCAGTTATGAGGTAAGTAAGGTTTGAAAATTTAATATAACATCATGACTATAGTTAAAACACTGTATTATAGAATTATAATTTGCTAAGAGAGTAGAACTTAAATGTTCTCACTAAAAAAAGAAGAAAGGTGAATCATGTAAAGTGATGGATGTGTTAACTAACTTAATGGGGAAAATCCTTTCACAATACATATGTGTATCAAATTATCCTGCCATACACTTAAAATATCCTATAATTTTATTTATTAATTATATCTTAATAAAGCTGAAAATAAATAAGATAACATTGCAGCTAATTTCAGATTAATGCTCTGTGTCATAAATATGATTTTCACATATTTATAAATGAAAATGACCATTTTGACTCTCTTTGGGTAAATGAGAACATCAGCAATATTAAGGTTTTTTTCCCCAAGGAATGGTGATGAATTTCTGATGCATCCATTCCTTTTAGCTAGAAATCAGGTAAAGATGGGATTTTTCTATAGTATGTCATAATGCTCCACGGTAAAACAAAATTGCCTTCAGTGAGATTAAATCTTGATCTACTTAGACCCTACTCATAAATACTTTGGTTTCCAAATATAATAAATGAAGAAAGGATATTGGGTCTCTCAGAACACATCCCAATCCTTTTTTTTTTTTTCCAGAATGCAGAGTTTCTTTGTGGCTGTAGTTCCACATGTGATTTAGGTCTGGCAAATCAGATACATTAATATAATATATTGGCTTGGATCTGAGTTATGAGGGGAAAAAAATGTTTGGGGCATCCAATTGTTGGCATGGATCATGACAGTGAGCCTCCAAGGGACTCTGTGCCACTGTAGAATTAAAAGTCATTTTTGGAAGTCTATCCAAGAGTATTTCTTCAGCCCTCCCAGCAGTTCTATGAGCTGTGTGTCTATACCTATTAATAGCCTTTTGAACTTTCCCAAGAATGGAGTCTCTTGTTTATAATTTCTTATACCTAGGGATGCATCAAGAAGATATATCTGATTTCTTGAATCTGCAAATTGAACAGAAAACTAAATGGAGTAAAACTTTATTCAAGGCCAAAATAAGTTGGTTTACTAATAACTTAGACATTTCTATTTAATTACATAGACTGGCTCATATATAATTTCATCAAATAAAATAAGTTATTTTAATATAAACAACCTATGTGGAAATCTACTCGAATAATTTCCATACTTATATTACCTGAGAAAAGGAGGTGAAGGTTAGTTTCATTAACCTTGGTAATAATTGTAACAAATAAAAGCACTTTTAATGTATTATTGGAACTTGGAATTCTCCCAATATGAAATGATTATTTTTTTCCTTATGAATGTGAATGGCTAATACAATATATTGGTTTATGCTGCCTATTGTCGCAATGCTATTCTAAGAATATTCTATTTGAGTAAGTTCAACTTTTAGTTACTGGCCTCCTTTCTTTATCTCCGAAAATTTCAATGATTCATCCTATTAACTGTGCTACAATGATAGTGTCAGGAAGAAAAGGAGAAATTAACGTTGATGGATGTTTGTGACATTTACATCATACCTAAGGTGTGGATGATCACCATGCTAAGTATGGCAAGTTTTTTCTGTTTCTGTAGGAGTTGCTTATGTGTATAGGTTTATCTTCTTCAAAGCCATCCCATTGTCAATTGCCTGTTATTATCTTCATACAGGGAAGTATATGTTCACAGCAGGAATGTTATCACAGTTGGACTAAAAAATCCATTGTTAGTGATGCAGAGAAATAGAACATAAGGTAAATTTAGCTCAACAGAATGATGACCTTTTCTCTATGATCTGCATGTTCTTGTTTCTTATTGCAATATCCAAACCAGTGTGTAATTTCCCAGAAATCTGTGAAGATATCTGAAGAAATGTGCAGCTCAGAATTTGAAGTGCTGTATTTGATTAGCATCCAAAAACTTAGTTTATTTCATTGGTGTTTGTGTATTGTACGCAGCTGAACAATTAGAATCTTGCCATGTATAAAAAACTAGGATAAAAAAACCCACATAAGATGTATTTTGTTAGTAAAAAGAGTGAAAGAATTTATAACCGATCTTCATTTTTCTAGAAATGCCCTCATAAACCTATGTGGGTGTTTAGATGTGGGTCCATTCAGGCAGAAAAGGAAAAAATAAGAGAAAAACCACTTAACAACCTATTTTGGAAATAACAAAAGCTTAGGGCTTGAATGTGTCTCTAAAAGTGAACCAGAATCAGCAAGGGTTCTCATTTTATCTAAAAAAGGTTTCTTAAAACTTGGGTACTTCAAGTGTATCAGAGATTCTACCCCTTTAAAAGTTTCTTCTTATTTAATCAGAATCTAAAAGCCAATGTGGAGGAGAGCTCTACAAAGTGCCTTCCTGATGGCTTTAATTAAATCCTTATTCTATGCTTTATATTGATGAATACTTATAAATTCTCCCTTTGTCAAGGAAACACTCAACTCAGAAAAATCCTTATTTTCTGAAAAAATTTTTGTACCTTTTTCCCTTTGGACAGATGTTAGTAGGTGGAGTATGAAAGACTCTAAAAAGACCAGTTTAATATAGCTCCTTATAAGCTGTTGGAGAAAGAGAAGAAAAAAGGTACTTTGTTTCAAATGATTAAGGTTTCTAGTAAGAGAACAAATAAATACATTAGCCTGTTTTAAAACTGTGTTTTAAGTAAAAATGAATTTACTGAGTTATATGTTAAAATGAAATAAATGATAATGTCATAAAGTGAACTAGAGGCACTGATATTGATGAAGAGGTTTCCTCTGGTTTATTAAAATGATGAATGACACTAACACAGAAAAGGAGCTATTTTTAGCAGGAGATTTTATCTCACCTGCACTCTGGCCAGGGGTTAATGTGTGTCTTTTCAGGTGAAACTCACTCAGTTCGGCATCCCTTTCTTGTTTCCTAGGAAATAGGACAGTGGTCAGTAACCCTGTTAACTTGGAGTGCCATCAGTGGGACTACGAAACGTCATTGGTGTCACTGGTGTCATTGTTTTTATCATAGAAAGGCATAGTTAGAAAAGAAGGAATAAAAGAAAGAGAAGCAAAAGTGTAAAATGAAAAGAAGATGGTAGAAAAGAAAGAGTAGAAGGTAAGAAAAGATTTAACATTTAGAAATACTAATAACAATTGACCTTGGGCCACTTAGATTTTCCAGACCTAATACTCAAAATTATGAGAATTAGCTCTGCCAAGTAATCATTATTTTTGAGCCCCTTGTAGGCAGGTAGAAGAATATTATGCAGAGAAAAAGAAAAGAATGAAGGATAGCATTCTTGTCTTCCAGAAGTTTATATTTTAGTTAGCTCCTAAAAAATAGCAGGTTTTTCATGACGTCTATTCAAACTATGTCAAATTTGGTTGGATTGCAGAAACCATTTAGAAGCTTTTGCAAATATGTAACTAACATTTTTGTGGATTACAGCTGTTTCCCTCAGAATCACATCTCATGGGGCATACATCTAGGCACAATGTTAGTTAACAAAATGATGCCTACTCCATTGAAGAGATCTTGGCCATTTTACTTCAGATCAAAATTAGAAACAAAATGGCAAAGCAGGTCATAATTTCCCCATACTTTAACCCCTGGTTAATTCTCATTCTCTAACAGACTTTAAAGGCTAATTTTGAGGGGAAAGAAGATACCGGCCTTCTAATATGGATATTAAGAAGGAATAAGTGGTGAATTATAAAGCACTCAGAATGGAGACATTAGAACTTCTTCAAAAGATGCGTATTTTAAGCATTGCCTTATGTATCCACAATGTCAGTTCACAATTCCATAGCGTGGGCATAATCTGTTGTTGCTTATTGGTTTGTTTTGGAGTATTTGTACAATGGGGGACTAAATGTGACAGCTATGAAACATCCAAGTTATCAGCACATTTTGGCAGTCTCTGAGGTAATGTTGGTTCCAGTCCTAGCTCTGTTTATATTTTAAAGAACAATGGGAAATAGGATGATTGCTCTTATCACATGCAACAGAAGGACACAGACAGCTGAGCTGCATATACAATGACATATTGTATTAGAGATGTCATATTATTATAGCTGATTTAATTCAGCTGATCAGTAAGCAAGGTCCTGTTGGTTCACATTTTCCATCTGCTTTCTTCAGTCTGATAATCTCTTGGTTTTTGTGTGTGTTTGGTTTTTTTGGCTTTTGCTTTCTTTGTTCTATAGTATTCCCAGTCTATTTTTCCAAAGTAGAATAGCATACTCATTCTAAATGTTTAATCTACTCTGGATTTTTTTGTTTCTTAGGATTTCTTTCCCCTTATTTGTTCCATACCCTTTTTAGAAAATTATAATTTCCCCACATTTTATAACAAGGCCTTTCTACATTCTTATGAATTCTTCTCCCATGTTAGATGGCCTGCACGCTCATTCACTTAAAATGAGGGAGTGTAACAATTTTACTTTGAAATTCAGTTACTTTCATGACTTTCACATTTCTTATCTGGGAACCTGCAAACGTTTTTCCAGAGGGACAAGCCAAGGGGCTGGTAACAATTTTATTTTTCGCATGCAGATGAGTTCAAAGACTAATTATAATCAACCCAAGACCCATAATTTATCTCACTGAGTACTCCCTAGCAAACTTTAACTGTTCCTAGGGGAGGGATCTTTTCACTGTAACATGTGTGTTGGATGTCATTTTGTTGGCAGAGCTGTACAGCAAGACTTGTTCTACCGTCTCTGTTTTCCATCAGGGCGAGTGGGTGTGTGGGGAATAGAATACCTGGTGTAGCTTTCATGTCCAGGCAGTCTGCTCACAGTGATGGGCTGTCCTCCACTATCTTTTGTGTATTGTTATAATCTGTTATAATTTCCTATTTCTCAGGCTGGTGTATTCTCCTTGCTCTCCATAAATGTCTCTCCAAATTCCCAGGAGAAACCTGAAAAATTTCCTCCTAATTAGGTGAGAGAGTATTACCGTTTTGTTATATGAACTTTTCAGATCAAAGAAGTTACTGTTCTTATGTAAAGTCACCTTAGCATTAACTCATATCTGCTGAATTTGTATCTATTTCTGATATTAACACTTCATCTTATTTTAAGCTTGAACTGAACACAAATAGGACATTCCTTAAAACTGATGGACAAAGTAAAATGAACCATTGTTTTACTGTACAGCAATTTTGTGTCATATATTTTTACATATATTATTTCATTTAGTTCCCCAAACAACACTATGAGAAAGGCATTTCTATTTTTGGGCTTATACACAAGGAAACCAATATCAAGGAGTAAGTGATGGAATCAGACTTAAAAGTCTCTATCTATATGATCAGAAAGCTCATGATCTTTTCATTAAAAGTGCTTTTTCCGGGGCGCCTGGGTGGCACAGTCGTTAAACGTCTGCCCTCGGCTCAAGGCGTGATCCGGGCATTATGGGATCGAGCCCCACATCAGGCTCCTCCGCTATGAGCCTGCTTCTTCCTCTCCCACTCCCCCTGCTTGTGTTCCCTCTCTCGCTGCCTGTCTCTATCTCTGTCANAATATCCTTTTGTTAGCAAATAATCTCAACTCATCACTTGGCAGTTTACCCTAGTTGGTAAGGTCACTCATCCTAAAACTGTGCTAACATGTATCCACAGAAGCCATCATCTCCTATTTTTACCCCAGCCTCATTCCAACAACTTCTGTGTTCCTAAGCAATGATCTAGTTTCATGTTTGTTCTGAACAAGTATTATAAAATGTTTTCCCATTAATTGGGTTATGTATGATTTTAAGTCAAACAGATCACAGTGGGCAATATATCTTGTGTTAAAAATCACAATAAATAATATTTCTGGAGCTTGCTGAAACTGTATTATTTAAAAATTAGTCGTAATTTCTATGCTATCTATATAGTAATAATTCCCATTTACTTTGAATACATATATGCTTGTATGATCCATTTAAAATAATCATCCGTAAGATGAATAGGTAGGTATCCTTCTGATTTGACAAGGATTCAAATATCTTAGAAATTGTTCCAAGAGGGATTATCTCCAGTATTAAGAACTACTGCTTGTTATTGGGTGTCTGTGTTCACGCCAGGCACTGTCCTAAACAATAAGAACCTTATCTCTAATCCTCATAAAACCCTGCAAGGCGGATGTAAATAGCCTCATTTTCTAAATGTGGAAACTCGAGCTTAGACTGTTTAAATAACTTGTACGAGGTCATAAAACTAGTAAGTGGCAGAATCAAAAGTCAAACACAGTGTTGGTTATGAAACTCCATGTAGTAAGCCATCTAAGCTGGTCATTTTAATTGGTTCCATCTTTTTTGTCTAGTGCTTCCATGGGAGTCAGGGACATTGGAGTCCTGAGGCCCAGAGTCAGGGATAGAAATATAAGGCTCTGCCCAATTGTGTGACCCAGTTTTATCTGTAATAAAACACATGATGCTTTTTGATACGTATTTGGTCCCCAGTGTTATCTTTCAGATGATTGTTGGTGGTAAGCAATTAGCATTGACAACATTCCATAAACCAAAAACAAAGTTTTCTAATTCCAAACTTCTGCCTGTTCCATTATACTGTACTGTTTCTGATATTAAAATTTTGTTCTCATTTCAGGTGACAAATTAGCTACTTTTTCTTATTAGGATATAATTCAATAATACTGAAATGTATAGAATAATATAACAAAAAGTCATATCCCCACCACAGCATTTATTTCACTTCTGAGTTTGCAATTTGGGCAGATCTGCATGGGGATAGCTCAGCTCTGCTGCCCTTAGCAACAGCTGGTACAACTCAATGTCTGGAATCATGTAAAGTCTCCTGCAGATGATGCTGGCTGTTGGCTGGGACTTTAGCTGGGGCTGTCAACCAGAACACATACATATAGTCTCTCCTTGAGGCCTGGGTTTCCTCACAATATAATGGTTCAGTTTCAAAGGTTAGCATTCTGAGAGATAGAGAGCCTGCTGGAAGCTCCAGTGCCCCTTCTTACCTACTTCAGAAGTCCCATAGAATCATTTCCATGACATTCTAGTATTCTGTTCATTAGAAACAAGTCTCTACATTCACCCCATGTCTAAGGAGAGGGGAATTAGAGTCCATCATTTTGCAGGATGAGTATTAAAGAGTTTGTGGACATATTTTGGAATTATAGGTATAGAAACAGGTATACATGTATATGTATAATCACACATATTATATGTTTCATAAATATAATTATATCATAAACATTATAAATTATTACATTATAAATATATATGATATTATATATAGATATAAATATTCTACTGTGATATTGTGGTTTTTTTGTTCAGTATTATGCTTTTAATTTGTCCTTGTTGATTTCTTTTACAGTGATATTATTCTAAGACTATCCTACAATATCAGTATAAACTTGTTTATTTTAATATATGAACAGATAGATACATAAATAAACATAAATATGTGCATATGCCTGCATTAATATACATACATATATTTTCTAGCTGTCTGCTGAAAGGGCCTAAAAGCAATGACACCTCAATAGCAATAAGCACACCAAGTGCCCAGATATTGGCATCTACACAACATTCTCCAGTACAAGGAATCAGAGTTCCTTTGGAGGAATGTCTGATTTTATTTTATTTTTTTTTTAAAGATTTTATTTATTTATTTAACAGAGAGAGACAGGCAGTGAGAGAGGGAACACAAGCCAGGAGAGTGGGAGAGGAAGAAGCAGGCTCCTAGCAGAGGAGCCTGATGTGGGGCTCGATCCCAGAATGCCAGGATCACGCCCTGAGCCGAAGGCAGACGCTTAACGACTACACCACCCAGGAGCCCCAGGAATGTCTAATTTTATAGTTGAAGCAGGGAAAATGCAAGCTGAATTAGGGGCATCTTGTATACCAGAAAATGAGGAAGTACTCAAAAATAAAAGACTGGGGGAATGTCAGAGAGATAGGAAGCAATACGAAAGAGCTCCCAACGGCCATAGCAGGAACAATTAGAGCAAGAAAATAAATAGCACTGTATTGGATTGTAACCTAAAGTAATAACAAATTCAAATATGTCCATACCAAGAAAAATAATGACTGAATAAACAGACAAGTGATGGGAAACAGACAAATTTTCCTTTCAGAGGAATTCTAAATAATATATGTAGATACTATGTCCTCCAGGAGAAAGTAAAGTTTAGCCCCCACAGTCACCCCCCCCCGCTTGAATGTAAGTTGGACTGAATGACTTGCTTCCAAATAAGAGACTTTGAAATGGTAATTTACAGTAGAAACCTAGCAGAGAATACCTTAACAAACAGATAAAGATTAATATTAATGGTGATGTTACACTGACATCATGTACCCCGATATTATGTGATGAGAGAACACTTCATTGTGATATTTTTCCACAAAATCCACAGTCCCAGTATCATCATGACAAAAACGCAAATTGAGGAACATTCTACAAAATATCTAACCAGAACTCATTCAAATTAAGATAATGAAAGATAAAGACAAAAGAAAACACTAAGAAACCATTCAAAATCAGAAGAGACTATAGAGACCAATGACTAGATACAATGAAGCATTCTGGATTAGATCCTATAACTGCAACAAAAAAGACAATAATAGAAAAGCCAGAAAAATCCAAATAAGGTCTTTAGTTTCTTTTTGCACCAATATTAATTTCTACCATGATTATGTAAGATTTTATCTTTGTGGGAAGCTTTGTGAGGGCCTAAAGGAATTTTTGGACTATCTTTGTAACTTCTCTGTAAATCTAAAATTATTCCAAAACAAATTTAAAAACTGAAAAAGAGGAATATTCCACAAGTTGTTTTTCTTGCCCTTTTTTTTTCCCCAAAACCAAAACCTATATTCAGCTTTTTTGCAGCTGAGGGTTGCCAATTATGGAAATGAAATATAAGGAGAACTTTTATAGTGCCACTTTTTCCTCTTTCCCGTTTTACTTCTTAAAATCCAATCAGTGACTCAAGGCAACCTTAAGTTCACTAGGAAGAAAACTATATGCTATATAAAGATGATGGAGAAGAAAAGTAAAAAAAAGCCTAATTCCTTAATGGCGTCACTAAATTTCAGTACTCCCCTGGACTGTCTAACCTATTATTGTTGCATGAGATAAACTCTTTCATATTTATTTTACTGGTAAGTTTTCTGTTTACATGATAGATATCTTAATTTTACAGCATTCATCCCATCTTTGTCCTTGTATAGGTCTCTCTGTACATGTGTGAGAGGAATTGACACGTAATAAGGCACGCACACCCTTACTTTTACTAAATAATGCCAACCTGCTCTACCTGAGCATAAGAGCTCAAGTTTTCTCACCTCTTTGTTAGGACTTCAAAACTGTCAATATTTTTATTTATTTATTTATTTATTTATTTATTTATTTATTTATTATTTATTTATTTCTATTTATTTTTTAAATGTGCCTTCCATAATCCAAATTGATAATACATTATTTGATTCTGTAGTTTTTTAGTATGAGCATAGCTTATTTAATGTTTGTATCTCAGGGATATTTTAGCTTTTATCTTAGAATTTCTCTTATAACCCAAAGTATAAACTGACTTACCTATTTTTTCTTTTCTAATTTTTAAATATTGTAGGAATTTATGTCATCTGGGGTTTATTATTGCTATAAGTTTTAAGATGTGGTTTAACTTGGGGCTCCTGGGTGGCTCAGTAGGTTAAGCATCTGTCTTCTACTCAGGTCATGATCCCAGGGTCCTGGGATTGAGCCCCACATTGGGGCTCCCTGCTCAGCAGGGACCCTGCTTCTCCCTCTCCCTCTGCCCCTCCCCCTGCTCATACTCTCCCTCTCTCTGTGTATTCTCACTCTCTCAAATAAATAAAATCTTTTAAAAAATGTGGTTTACCTTTAAAAATTTCCCTAAATTGACAGCTCTAGACTTAATGCCATTTATTGAATAATCTACCTTTCCTTCTGACTTGATATATATCACTTACTTAATTAACATTCACACAAGTTTTGTTTTATTTCTCTGTTTGGTTTAATTGATTGATTGGTTTATTAGTGCACTGGTATATTCTTTAAACTACCACAACTTATAAATAGTAATAATTATAGTTCATATTAGTTGAATACTGAAAATTTGCCACTTTTCTAAATGATTTACATACATCATCTCAATTAATATTTGCAACAAAATTACAAGGTAGGAACTATTGATTCCACATTTTATGGATGATTAAATTATAAAAGTGTTGAGGAAAATTATCAAGATTATAGATTCAGGAGACAGTTTTTGATTAAAGGTTTTTTTTCACAATTTCTATTTGAAATAAAATATATTTTCTATTATTTTAAAAGTATTACAAACTGAGATGTATAGCTATGCAATATGCTCAAATGATCTTGAAACTGGAGATTCAGAAACTCTAAAAAATGATTATTGATCAGTATTTGATACTATTTACTATCAGATTTCAAAACATATTGTAAAGCTACATTACTTAAGATATTGTGGCATTGTTATGAGGATAGAAAAATAGTCAAATAGAACAGGAAAAAAAAAAGATTTCAGATATAAGCCTACAGATATGTGGTCATTTGATTTTCAATAAGGGTGCCACTTTTCCATACATCGTATTGGTTTCATTGAGAATCTGTATGAGAAAAAAATGATCTTTGATTCTTGTCACTCATCCTAACCAAAAAAAAAAAAAAATTGAGATAGATCATAGACCCAAATGTGAAAGGCAAAATAGTAAAGATTCTAGAAGAAAGCTGAGAGGAATATCTTTATTGTTTTATGGTAGGAAATTATTTCTTCAACATGGGACAAAAGGCATCATATATAAAAGAAAATAATCAGTAAATTGGACTCTACTAAAATAAATACATCTATTTATCAATGACACCACTGAGGCAATGCAAAAGGCAAACTGTATACAGGGAAAGCATCTTAAAACAAAAATCCAACAAAAGACTCCTATTGGAAATATAAATACTGCTCCTTCAAATCAATAAAAATTAAAAGAAAGCAGAAATACATTGAGGTCTTTGAACATAAGTGTGCATATGTTTAATAAAATGCTTAATAATATGTATAGCAGTTTTTATTTATAATATTAAAAGACTGGAAAAAACCAAATGTCCAACAAAAGGAAAACACATAAGTTAATTATGTTATTGTGTTAAATTCATACAGTGGAATATAACTCAGCTATTGATATACTCAACATGGATGAATCTCAAAGAGATTATGTTTAGAAACAGAGTCTGGAAACACTTGTTTCTTTTTTTTTTTAAGATTTTATTTATTTATTCGACAGAGACAGAGACAGCCAGTGGGAGAGGGAACACAAGCAGGGGGAGTGGGAGAGGAAGAAGCAGGCTCCCAGCAGAAGAGCCTGATGTGGGGCTCGATCCCACAACGCCGGGATCATGCCCTGAGCCGAAGGCAGACGCTTAACCACTGTGCCACCCAGGCGCCCCATGGAAACACTTGTTTCTTTAGTACATGCTATGAGATCCTACTCATATGAAATTCAAGAACAGGCAAAAGAAGTTTTACCAGTTACGTATAATTCAACCACAGGAGATGCTATATAATTGGCTTATGCAGTTTTAGGGGCTACCTATGCAAGTTCAAAGTCCATAGGTCATGCAATCATGGGGAACATCATGAACAAGTGGGAAGCCCAGTCATAGTGTCTGAAGCTTGTCTATTTTCTACAAGCAGAAGTTCCTCTCTCCCTTCAGGGAAGGCCTAAACTCTCTTTTAAAGGGCCTCATGCCTGATTGAGTCAGAATAATCCCAGGTAACATAAAGTCAACTGCTTAGGGACTTTAATTATGCCTGCAAAATCCCTTCACAGCAATACTTAGATTAATATTTAATTGAATAACTGACAGAAGGTGTTCATATGCTACAAAATGGCTGCTATTTCCCTTCTGTCCTCTGTCACTTAAACAAATCTCTTGTAGGCTGACTTATCTGGAAACATACTAAAAACTGAATTTGAGGGAATATAATTTAGCCTAGCCAAGTGACACCCCCACAAAGCTATCACTCTTTGGTGGTGATTGAAAGTCATGAAATTATTTCCTTGTGGGTGGGAGCTATTGACCAGGAAGGAGCAGGAGTGCTTTTGGAGTGTGAGAAATCTTTTATAGCTTGATCTGGCTGGCAATAATGCAGATATGTAGAGGTGTAAAAGTTTAGCAAACTATACACTTAAGGTTAGCAAACTTCATGCTCTTTATTGTATACTTGTTATAGCTCAATTTAGAAAAAAAATGAGGAAAAATAGTAGGCCTAGACTAGACAAAGGCATTGTGAGTGCCATGTGAAGAAGGAAAGGAAGGAAGAAAGAAGGAAAATACATCTTACAGAGTGAACATCTTGTAAGATGTCTTGGAAGTAAGAGAAGTTTCTCTTATATTAAGGGCTTCAGTACAATGAGCATACATTTGGGATCAAGTGAAAGACAGAACACACAGTAGGATGTACTCCTGGGTAAATGAGAAGAGCATAGAATTTGAAAAGGCCTTGTAATCCATGTAGAAGAAGACGACTTTCTCGTAAAGATAATAGAAGGGTATCAAAGTAATTTAAGTAGGGTAATCACATAATCAAATGAATTTTTATAAACTCACTCTGGCTGCTCTATGGAGAACTGATTGGTAAGGGGCAAGAATGGAGTGAGGGACTCATTGGACTTCACAAACTTATAGCATTATGACATTCAGGGTGTCACTTAACCTGTCATGCCTCTGTTTTCTCATCTCTAAAAATATATGTTATCAAGTCTGCTTATTTACCTCACTGGATTGCTCCGAGGACTGGTGGATATGGATGTTTACAAGCGGTATTTTCTAATTATTTGTTGAATGAATGAATGAATTTGCCCAAGATGCCTGAATTGTTAATGAAGTTGTAATGTAGCACTGGCTGCCTTACTCTGTGTCAGAAACTGCCCATTTCCACCAATATTTTTCTTTCCTTTTTTCTAAAATGATAACATGTTTAGCCAGGCATATGTGTGTCTAGAAAAAAAGATTACCCGACCATCTTAAAGGTAGATGACTAAATTCTGCTCAAATGGGCTGCAAACATATGTAATCTGTAGCAGTTTCTAGGAATTTCCTTAAGGGACATCTAGAACAAACCATTCACAATCTCTTCTTTATCCCTTCTAACTTGTTTTCTAGAGTGCACATGCTGTCTTGGAGAATGCACATTAGAGATGACAGAGGTAAGCGGAAGTATCTGGAGTCCCTCAACCAATTTTCTACTGCAGAACTATAAAGTTTCTGATATTTGTACAGGTGAAAAATAAATTTCTCTCTTATTTAAAGATGCTTTTACGCCAGGTTTTTATGTCACTAGCTGCTAAAAATAATGCTAAGAAATAAAGAATTTGGTACTAGCAATGAGAGGCTTAGATTAGTGAAATCTGAACCTTTTTCGCTGGCTTAACTGAATTATTCATGTGGCAATGACTCAGATACTGCAAGCTTGAAAAACAACCTCATTCTTTTTTTTGCAATGCATTTTGTGATACTATCTCCTGAATTTTCTTAGGAGGCTATGGGTTGATAAAACAATAGTGTTAGGAGAGCTAATAGGAAAAATTAAAAATTTGGTGTGTTTTGGCTACTCTTGTTACTTTCTCAAAATTCTTAAAAAATGAAATGAACATGAGTATGTGAGTAAAAATGAAATGAGACACAATTATACTACAAATAGCATGCTCTGCTTATGGCAAGCAATCCAAGTTGATAAAAATTTTGGTGACTTGGAGACTTTCCAATGTGAAAGTACCTCCAAATGAGTCTTAACAAGAGATAAGTCAGGTGCCTTGCCATATGAAGGTCAATAGCCAAATGACAGAGATGAGATCAAATGTGTTATTTTCACACTAAAGACCATTGTTATAGATGGCTTTGACTTAGCCATCATTACATAGCAACAGTTGAATGAGCAAAACACAGAGGATAGTAGAAAGGACCAAAGTTTAAAAGTAAAGGCTATGTGCAGATTAGATTTCTGACTGTGGTTACTTACACATGAAATTAAGCATAAACATATTAAGATTCTGAGGGAGTCATATTTTCAAAGAAATCAATGGAGTCTGAGGATTAGTCAACTAAGCAATTCATAGGTCCTGAAGACTGAACCAGCAAGAAGTAGACTATGAAAGTTTGAACTCTCAACAAAATCTCCCATGACAGTCATCAATGTGGTCAAGGATAACAGACAATATACTTCCTCCTAGAGATCAGAATCAGGTGTTACCAGATTGGAAAAATCAAAGATGTTATTCAACTATCAGAGAATAGAGGCTTCATAATTGCTACTTAGGGGGATTTCATAATTTCAATGGCCATCTGACTGCTATTTCCCTTTATCCTCTTTCCAAAATGTTAGTTTTCACTGATGTTTTCCTGTTCTCACTTTGCCACTTTATCCTAGGATAGGCCCAGGCAACTTGTCTTTTAATTTATAAGTTAATGTACCATGAGAAGCTATAATATCCTGACATGATAAAAGAAAATGTCACCCAGAATTCCTAAACTTTGAACTATATGCACTAATTGGATGGAACATTGGATTGAATTCCTTGAGGAGAAAGTGAGTGTGTCATATATGTGGAAAGAAAAGTGTGGGCAGTTATTTAGATGTCCAAAATGTTGGATTGTGACAGAACTGTCTGACCAAAAGAATGTAGAAACACATGTCCTATGGCAGCTTCTAGAAACTTCCCTCAAGAGACAGCAAACATAAGGCATTTGCTTGTATAACTGCTCCCTTTCTCCATTTTGCTACCTGGAATGTAAATGGGAATGCTGCTAGAGTATGAAGAAAATGGGCACCCCATGGGAATAGGGGAAGAGTGATCAGGAAGAAATCCGAATTTTGAAGGCTTTTTTAGGGCAAAATTGACATTTTTTTCTGGAATGCTAATTTCTATACTTTTATTTAGCCGCGGTTATTTTGGATTGTTCTGTATTTGTAGACAAACCTAATGGACCAAGACAGCCTTAAAATTTTCCTCGGTTTGAGCATTCCCCCTTTAAAATAGGTTCCTAGCCTTTTACTGGTTTTACAAGCAAGTGATGTCTTTCTTAAGGACCTGGAAGCCACCCCTTTAAAATATAATCAAGAAAGATGACACACTTATCTCCCAGTTTCAGTGAGAGGGTAGGACCTAGGAGCTAATGTTGATTAATGCCAATTAACAAACACAAGTGACTTAATCACACTGACCAACCTCCTCCTACTATTCTTCCATATTTTTCTACCTAGCTCATTCCAGTGTTTTAAAAAATCTCCTGCTTTCTGTTTCGGTAAAGTTAAATTCAATCTCTTTTCTCTATTGCAATTGTCTTGAATATAGACTTCCTTTCCTATTTAACTTTGTCTAGTGCAGTTTTTCTTTGATGCTAGTCCTATTAATATATCCTCTGTGTAAGGAAAATTCCTGCCACAACATGTCAAGCTATCTATTTATTATGCCCATATTGGCATATCCAAAGATTTTATCATCCTGGAGGAGGAAAGAAAAAACAGAACGAAAGTGTCAGAGTGGAAGAACATTTTTGGAAGAAATAGTGAGGTGAAAAGATAAAAGGCAAAACTGATCAAAATAATAATGGAAGAATTGAAAGAAGTAAAATAAAAGGAAAAAATAAATAATACTACAATAGTACATTTACAAAAAAGGTGATCGTTTAATTTTTTTACTCAGACTTTGTCTCTAGGTATTAGCCGCGAATGGAAAATTAGTAAATTCTTTCCAGGTTTTCAGATAATCAGAATACATCCTGTTATTCTCAAAAAAAAAAAAAAAAAGAAAGAAATATACCCATACAGCTCCGTATTGGAGTTAAACACAAATATTATAAGAGATTAGTGGCATGAATACATTTCCAGTAAAATGAGACAATAAAATAAATATGGATATAGCTTAAAGCTCCAGTCTCCCTCAAACTTATATCAGTGTATGCTATTTATGATGGTTGCTTTTGTAACAATTACTATAATGCTACTTAATTATGATTGTTATTATGTAAATTTTATGTAAATTGATGTCATTATTATGGAAATTGAAGGTAAATCTCATTTGTATTCTATTAGTAATGCTTTGGATGAAGATGTAGGTTAATCACAAGAGAGTTATTTGAGATTAGCTTTAAAGAATGGAAGAAGGGAGTTTCTATCCCGGATCTTTAAAAGCATGTGTATAAATAATAGTAAATGCATAGACTTCAGTCATTTAATTTCATCTATTTGAGGAAATATGGACTGATCAGTACATATACCAAAGTACTTTCTGTGGCTGGACTTTAACCTATGAGAGTCTGGAAATTTCTTATTTAGGAAATAGAAATTTTAATATCTTACTTTATCTTTTATGGGGTTACAACTTCTTTTTTTTTTTTTAATTAATTTTATTTTATTATATTATGTTAATCACCATACAGTACATCCCCTGATTCTGATGTAAAGTTTGATGCTTCATTAGTTGCGTATAACACCCAGTGCACCATGCAATACGTGCCCTCCTTACTACCCATCACCAGTCTATCCCATTCCCCCACCCCCCCCCCTCTGAAGTCTTCAGTTTGTTTCTCATAGTCCATAGTCTCTCATGTTTCATTCCCCCTTCTGATTACCCCCCTTTTCTTTATCCCTTTCTTCCCCTACCGATCATCCTAGTTCTTATGTTCCATAGATGAGAGAAATCATATGATAATTGTCTTTCTCTGCTTGACTTATTTCACTTAGCATTATCTCCTCCAGTGCCGTCCATGTTGCAGCAAATGTTGAGAATTCGTTCTTTCTGATAGCTGAGTAATATTCCATTGTATATATGGACCACAGCTTCTTAATCCAGTCATCTGTTGAAGGGCATCTCGGCTCCTTCCATGATTTGGCTATTGTGGACAATGCAGCTATGAACATTGGGGTGCATATGGCCCTTCTCTTTACTACGTCTGTATCTTTGGGGTAAACACCCAGTAGTGCAATGGCTGGGTCATAGGGTAGTTCAATTTTTAACTTTTTAAGGGACCTCCACACTGTTTTCCAGAGTGGCTGTACCAACTTGCATTCCCACCAACAATGTAGGAGGGATCCCCTTTCTCCACATCCTCTCCAACAATTGTTGTTTCTTGCCTTGTCTATCTTTGCCATTCTAACTGGCGTAAGGTGGTATCTCAGTGTGGTTTTGATTTGAATTTCCCTGATGGCTAATGATTTTGAACATTTTTTCATGTGTCTGTTAGCCATTTGTATGTCTTCATTGGAAAAGTGTCTGTTCATATCTTCTGCCCATTTTATGATTTGTTTATTTGTTTCTCGTGTATTGAGTTTGAGAAGTTCTTTGTAGATCTTGGATACCAGTCCTTTATCTGTGGTGTCCTTTGCAAATATATTCTCCCATTCCGTGGGCTGTCTCTTAGTTTTTTTGACTGTTTCCTTGGCTGTGCAGAAGCTCTTTATCCTGATAAAGTCCCATAAGTTCATTTTATCTTTTATTTCTCTTGCCTTTGGAGATGTGTCGTGAAAAAGGTTGCTCTGGCCGATGTCATAGAAGTTGTTGCCTATGTTCTCCTCTAGAATTTTGATGGATTCCTGTCTCACATTGAGGTCTTTCATCCATTTGGAGTTTATTTTTGTGTATGGTGTGAGAGAGTGGTCAAGTTTCATTCTTTTGCATGTAGCTGTCCAATTTTCCCAGCACCATTTATTGAAGAGACTGTCTTTTTTCCACCGGATGTTTTTTCCTGCTTTATCAAAGATTAGTTGCCCAAAGAGCCGAGGGTCCATTTCTGGGTTCTCTATTCTGTTCCATTGGTCGATGTGTCTGTTTTTGTGCCAGTACCATGCTGTCTTTGTGATCACAGCTTTGTAGTACAGCTCGAAATCCGGCATTGTGATGCCCCCAGCTTTGTTTTTCCTTTTCAACAGTTCCTTGGAGATTCGGGGCCTTTTCTGGTTCCATACAAATTTAAGGACTATTTGTTCCAGTTCTTTGAAAAATGTCCTCGGTATTTTGATCGGGATAGCATTGAAAGTGTAGATTGCTCTGGGTAGTATGGACATTTTAACTATGTTAATTCTTCCAATCCATGAGCATGGAATATTTTTCCATCTTTTTATGTCTTCCTCAATATCTTTCAAAAGTGATCTATAGTTTCTAGCATATAGGTCCTTTACGTCTCTGGTTAAGTTAATTCCAAGGTAACGCATGGTTTTTGGTGTTATTGTAAATGGGATGGATTCCCTAATTTCTCTTTCTTCAGTCTCGTTATTCGTGTATAGAAATGCAACTGATTTCTGGGCATTGATTTTGTATCCTGCCACCTTACTGAATTGTTCTATAACTTCTAATAGTTTGGGAGTGGATTCCTTTGGGTTTTCCATATAGAGTATCATGTCATCTGCAAAGAGAGACAGTTTGACTTCTTCTTTGCCGATTTGGATACCTTTGATCCCTTTTTGTCTTCTGATTGCTGTTGCAAGGACTTCTAGTACTATGTTGAATAATAGTGGCGAGAGTGGGCATCCTTGTCGTGTTCCTGATCTTAAGGGAAAGGCTTCCAGCTTTTCCCCATTGAGAATAATGCTTGCAGTAGGCTTTTCATAGATGGCTTTTATGAGATTGAGAAATGTACCCTCTATTCCTACACTCTGAAGGGTTTTAATCAGGAAAGGATGCTGTATTTTGTCAAATGCTTTTTCTGCATCAATTGAGAGGATCATATGGTTCTTGAGTCTTTTCTTGTTGATATGATGTATCACATTGATTGATTTGCGAGTGTTGAACCATGCTTGCATCCCAGGTATGAATCCCACTTGGTCATGATGGATAATCCTTTTAATGTACTGTTGGATTCTATTAGCAAGGATCTTGTTGAGGATTTTGGCATCCATATTCATTAGAGAAATCGGTCTGTAATTCTCCTTTTTGAGGGGGTCTTTGCCTGGTTTGGGGATCAAGGTAATATTAGCCTCATAGAATGAGTTTGGTAGCTTTCCTTCTGTTTCTATTTTTTGAAATAGCTTTAGGAGAATAGGTATTATTTCTTCTTTGAATGTTTGGTAGAATTCCCCAGGAAAACCGTCTGGGCCTGGAGTTTTATTATTTGGAAGGTTGTTTATCACTGACTCAATTTCTTCATAGTTAATTGGCCTATTTAAGAAATCTATTTCTTCCTGTTTCAGTCTTGGTAGTTTATAGGTTTCCAGGAAGGCCTCCATCTCTTCCAGATTGTTTAGTTTTTTGGCATATAGCTGTTGATAAAAGTTTCTAATAATCCTTGCAATTTCAATGGTGCTGGTCGTGACCTCTCCCTTTTCAGTCATAATTTTAATAATCTCAGTCCTTTCTCTTTGTTTTTGGACAAGTTTTGCCAGTGGTCTATCAATTTTATGGATTCTCTCAAAGAACCAGCTTCTAGTCCTGTTGATCTGCTCTACTGTGGTTCTGGTCTCTAATTCATTGATTTCTGCTCTAATCTTGGTCAACTCCTTCCTTGTCAGTGGGTTAGGCCTGTCCCTCTGTTGCTGTTCCAGTTTCTTGAGGTGAGAATATAGAAACTGCATTTTAGATTTTTCTATTCTTTTGAGTGAGGCTTGGATGGCTATGTATTTCCCCCTTAGGACTGCCTTTGCAGTATCCCATAGGTTTTGGACCGTTGTGTATTCATTCTCGTTGGTCTCCATAAATTGTTTAATTTGTTTTTTGATTTCCTGGTTTATCGAGTCATTCTTGAGCAGGATGGTTCTTAGCCTCCAAGTGTTTGAGTTTCTTCCAGGTTTTTCCTTGTGGTTGAGTTCCAATTTCAGAGCGTTGTGGTCTGAGAATATGCAGGGGATAATTTCAATCTTTTGGTATTGGCTGAGACCTGTTTTGTGTCCCAGAGCATGATCTATTCTTGAGAATGTTCCATGGGCATTTGAATAGAATGAGTATTCTTTGGTTCTGGGGTGTAGTGTTCTATATATATCTATGAGGTCCAACTCGTCGAGTATGGCATTCAAAGCCTTTGATTCTTTGCTTAGTTTTTGCCAGGGTGTTCTGTCTATTTCTGATAGTGGGGTGTTGAGGTCCCCTACTATTACTGTGTTCTTATCTATATGTCTCTTTATTTTGGTTAAGAGTTGGCTTGTGTATCTTGCTGCTCCCCTGTTGGGGGCATATATATTAATAATTGTCATATCCACTTGTTGAATACTTCCTTTAAGAATAATATAGTGCCCTTCTGTATCTCTCTCTATGGCCTCTAGTTTAAAATCCAGTCTATCTGATATGAGAATTGCTACTCCAGCTTTCTTTTGAGGTCCATTTGCGTGGAAGATGGTACTCCATCCCCTTACTCTAAGTCTGAATGCATCTTTGGGTTCAAAATGAGTCTCTTGTAGACAGCAAATGGATGGGTCATGTCTTTTTATCCAATCTGCAACCCTGTGGCGTTTTATGGGAGAGTTTAAGCCATTTAGATTGATAGAGATTATTGACAGATATGATTTTAATGATGCCATTTCTCTTTAAAGTCTTTGTATCGGTTGTGACTTGCTGCTCTGTATCACTCTTGGGGCCTTTTTACCTTTATAGAGCCCCCCTTAATATCTCCTGTAGGGCTGGTTTCGTGGTTACGAAATTGGTTAATGATTGGCGATTTTGGAACGTCTTTATTTCTCCATCAATTCTGAATGACAGCTTTGCTGGATAAAGGATCCTTGGCTGCATGTTTTTCTCTGAAAGAGCTTTAAAAATGCCCCCCCAAGCCTTTCTCTCATTCCAGGTCTCTGTAGACAGGTCTGACGTAATCCTGATACCTTTGCCTTGGTACGTGAGAAATTTCTTTGCCCTGGCCGCTTTCAATACTGTATCCTTGGATCTAATATTTGCGAATTGCACTATGACATGCCGTGGCGTAGGTTTGTCCTGGTTGAGCTTGGATGGGGTCCTCTCTGCCTCTTGGACACGAATGCTTGTTTCCCTTGCTAGATTAGGGAAGTTTTCAGCTACAATTTGTTCAAATATCTCTTCTAGACCTCTGTTTTTCTCCACCCCTTCAGGGATGCCGATGATTCTGACATTGGATCGTTTCATAGAGTCAGTAATCTCCCGTAATCTACATTCGTGGGCGTGGATTTTTTTAAGACCAGCTTCTATTTTCGTTTTTTCTTCTACTAACCCATCCTCCAATTCGCTAACGCGTTCCTCTGCCTCGGTGACCCTGGCCGTCAGAGCCTCTAGTTTTGACTGTATTTGGCCCACTGAGTTTTTAATTTCTGTCAGATTCGCTCTCATTTCTGCCCTTAGGGATTCTATATTCTCAGCAACGCTTTCTCTGATGCTTTTTTCAAGTTTACTCATCATCTTGACCATTGTTGCTCTGAATTCCATTTCTGATAATTGGGATACATCCATATGTATTAATTCTGTGGCCGAGGCCAATTCTGTGGCAGAGGCCACAGACTCATTATCTTTTCTTTGCTGGGGGGGACTTCTCCTTCTCGTCATTCTGATGAAGAGAGATTGCAGGGTTGTCCAGAGCCCAAGTGTTGACTGGGACCCAGGCCGTGCGCCCTTGTTTTATAGAGATCTTAGGGATGTGGGCTTCTTCCTTAAAGAGTTTATTTATTTATTTGAGAGAGAGAGAGACAGTCAGCAAGAAAGGGAACCCAAGCAGAGGAGTGGGAGAGGAAGAAGCAGGTTCCCGGTGGAGAAGCCCGATGAAGGACTCCTTACGGAGCGTTGTGATCACACCCTAATCCGAAGACAGGTGCTTGGTGACTGCGCCACTCAGGCGCTCCGGGTTGTGGGCTTCTTGATTTTTCAGCCTGCCTTCTGGGGGAGGGGCCTGCCTGCCGGTACTCAGAAAACCCTGTTTGGGTAGAGTCTCTGTGTCCCTTGCGAGGGGGGATGGGGATGGGCACCCTGTGAGCCGGTATTTCCGGGCTTTTGTTCTCTGGCGGCTTTCCCTGGCGGTTTGCTATGCCTCTTCTGAGAGAGCAGCAGCGGCTGAAATTCAGCCTCTGTCTCAGAACAGAGGGATCGCGGATCGTTCTCCACTGATGTTCTGGCCACTTTAACTCTGTTTCTGTTGGTGCTGCTCAACCCTGCAGCATCCCGGGCTGTGCGCCCCACACCCGGCGTCCCAGCCCTCACTTCCAGGGCCGGCACGTCTCTGTCCTTTGTGTTTCCAACCCCGCCAGCCGCCAGCCGCCCCGCGCGGGCTCCCGGAGCTCCCCGTCTCAGTCTGGTGTCTCACGGGTGCTGACCGCGAGTCCGCCTGCTCCCCCGTGCAGGTGGCCCTCCAGCCGCCAGCCGCCCCGCGGACGCTCCCGGAGCTCCCGGTCTCAGCCTCGATCCAGTGAGCACACCGGAGCTCCGGAGCTCCGTGAGATGCTTGGTGGTGCACGCTCCCGGCTCACGGACTCAGTCTGCCGTTTCCAGAGTGCGGGTCCGCGGTCCGCCCGCTCCCCGGTGCAGGTGGCCCGCCAGCCGCCCCTGCGCGCGCGCTCCTGGAGCTCGCGTTCTAAGTCTGCTGTCTCGCGGGTGCCGTCCGTGAGTCCGCCTATTCCCCCGTGCAGGTGGCCCGCCAACCGCCAGCCGTCCCGCATGCACTCCCGGAGCTCCCTTCTCAGCCTACTGTCTCAAGCGTGCGGGTCCGCGGTCTGTCCGCTCCCCCGTGTAGGTGGCTACCGCTTCCCGGCGCCCTGACACGGCGGCTCCCTCCCCCTTCTGTTTAGCTTCCGATATCTGTGCGCGGTTTCACGGCTCCCCGCTTCGTACCTCGGNNACCTCGATACTCAGCGCTGGAGATGTTCATTTGTAGAGATCCAGATGTATCTTCCTGCGTCTCAGGCTGATTCCGTGGATATTCCTGCTGGTCTGGTACCTATCCAGCTCAACTCAGGGGACCGGCTGAAAAAGGGGTCCCCTACTCCTCCGCCATCTTAACCTCCTCGGGGTTACAACTTCTTAATATGATGTGCATTTTTGCTTTTTGACTTTTAAAATACTAAATGAACAAAATGGATATCTCTCTATATTGATCTAAGTGAATCTATCTAAATCTATCTAAAATGAATATAGATAGATAATCATTTATCCAACCAAACATAAACCATTTTACACTTTCTTTTTACAAGATTCTACTATTTAAGATTTTTCTACAGTAAAATTTTATTTGCATAATCAAAATTATAACATCATATGGTAGAACAGATGGCTAGTAATAATACCTTATTTGTATATACCATAATAGTTTACAAAGCAGTTTCATTTACATTATTTCAATTAAATTCAATGAGATGATTAATGGTGATTTTTGTTCTCAGGAGTCACTTCAGTATTAAAGCAGGAAAGGGAACAAATTCAATGTTCACTCTCATTTTCAATAGAACTTTTTTATTTTTACAAATGTGAGATACAATAATTTCATTTTAACATTAAACTTAAAAAAATCTTTACTGGAGCCTGAAGCCTAATGTATAGAACTAATTAATCAGCTAATTAATGAATTGTTCAACATTTAATGAGTATCCACTATTTTCCACAGATAGGATTACAGAATTCAAAGGTATAAAAGAGAATTTTTAACATCTAAAATTTTTAGTTACATAACAGGGAGAAGGAGTCATCAGCTCTGTTCTGAGTCAGGATAAAGGACTGGTAATGAAAGGTTACAAATATTTATATTAAATTCAAGAGCTGATTTGGCTGATAGGAGAAAGGGCAATAAGGAAGCATTCCTATTGGGCGGAATATAGGGTGATCTTTAGTCATTTAAATTTTTACAACTTATACTTTTCCACAGAGATTGGCATCAGACACAAGAAAAATTTGTGACTATATCCCTGGTTTTCAGATTATCAAAATAATCAAGTCTGCATCTATGAGGATAGGAACTAGTCAGCAGCTATGAGGATAGGAAACCCTGCCCATTTTGAAGGTACCATTTGGCTCCCACAATTGTTCTGCTCAGGCATAGGAGTCCATTGGAAATTTGGGGAAACAGAAAAGTGTCTTAGCAAGAGGAACCATTGATAAAATGAAACCTGACCTTTTTTGTTCTCAGCAATAATCTCTTTTTTAAAAGATTTTTATTTTTAAGTAATCTCACCAACCAACATGGGGCTTGAATTTACAATCCTGAGATCAAGAGTTGTATGCTCTACTGAGCCAGCCAGGTGTCCCTCTCAGCAGTTATCTTAAAAATTTCTTTTTCTTTTTCTTTTTTTTTTTAAATTTCATAGCACTATTACTACTGGTAGCAATAATAATATGTACATTTTTCCAAATATGTATTGTGTGCTGAGAATGACTATGTGCTCATTATGATTCTACTCATTGGAATAAATGCTGTTTCCATCCAAATTTTACAGAAAATAAAACCAAGTCTTTGAGAGGTTAAATAACTTGCCCAAGTGTCACATTTTGTAATGGAAAAGCTAGAATAGAAAATCATAGCTGGTTTGACTATAAAACTTTTCTTCATAACCAGTAAGTTTTCTGTCCCTCAGTAAGTTATTCTGCCACTCAGTTCCTTTTGAAAGACAGATTGTTAAGTAAAACATTTGGTATTTAAAGTGCTATGGGAGTGGGGCTATGGGAATGAGGCTTCATGTCTGTGACCAGGCATATAATTAGCTGCCGGCTGCATCATGTGGCAAGGGTAGCAATCAGCATCTGAACTAATTTCTGGTTTTTGTTTGTTTGCTTGTTTGTTTGCTTTTTTGTTTTTTTGGGGGGGCATTATGTGAATCTAGGAAAGAGGCAGTGATCGACCTTCTACTATTAAACCATAAGGCATCATGATTTATTAAACCAATCAGATTTTCCCATGTAAAATCACAGAAAATACAGAGATAGCTAAGACATTATTCTCAATGATACCATAGGTTTTTGTTTGTTTGCTTGCTTGTTTGCTTTTTTTTTTTTGGGGGGGGGCATTCTGTGAATCTAGGAAANTGTGAATCTAGGAAAGAGGCAGTGATCGACCTTCTACTATTAAACCATAAGGCATCATGATTTATTAAACCAATCAGATTTTCCCATGTAAAATCACAGAAAATACAGAGATAGCTAAGACATTATTTTCAATGATACCATAGGAATCCTAGCTCTATAAACAGTGGTACCAAGAAACCAAGGATAATGTTCAGAACAGCAACCCTCAATCGTCCCTTCCCATTGTAAGAAAATAGTGGGATTACTCTTGTCCAGTGCTTCTTGGTTCCTACCTGGGTTTGAGCCTATTTCAGCTTTTTCTGGCAGTTCCCAGAGTCTAGGAAGG
Organism: Ailuropoda melanoleuca; assembly: GCF_002007445.2. Lineage (NCBI taxonomy): Eukaryota > Metazoa > Chordata > Mammalia > Carnivora > Ursidae > Ailuropoda > Ailuropoda melanoleuca. The sequence continues at coordinate 47,363,884 of NC_048232.1, forward strand.
TTATTATTTTATAATCGCACGGAACTGAAGGACTACTTGGTTTTTAACTGAACTAATATCAAAGAGGCAACATGACCTCATTTCCTTATAACTACAAAAAAATTCCCCAAAATTCTGTATTATGCTTTCTATGAGCCTTTCCATTAATTCTTTTTTAAAAATATTTTATTTATTTATTTGACAGAGAGAGAAGGAACAAGCAGGGAGAGTGGCAAGCAGAGGGAGGGGGAGAAGCAGGCTCCCCACTGAGCAGGGAGACTGATGTGGGGCTCAATGGATCCCAGGACCCTGGGATCATGAGCTGAGCCAAAGGCAGACGCTTAACTGACTGAGCCACCCAGGCACCCTTTTCTTCTCTTCTCTTCTATTCTTTCTCTTCTTCTCTTCTTCTTTTCTCTTCTCTTCTCTTTTCTTCTCTTCTCTTCTCTTCTCTTCTCTTCTCTTCTCTTCTCTTCTTCTCTTCTCTTCTTTCTCTTCTCTTCTCTCTCTTCTCTTCTCTTCTCTTCTCTTCTCTTCTCTTCTCTTCTCTTCTCTTCT
>NC_048232.1:47364468-47471314 GCF_002007445.2 Ailuropoda melanoleuca
TCCTCTCCTCTCCTCTCCTCTCCTCTCCTCCCCTCCCCTCCCCTCCCCTCTCTTCTCTTCTCTTCTTTCTCTTCTCTTCTCTTTTTTTAAGCCTTGTTATTAATTTTTATCATTTTATTTGCCTGACAGGCTTTCAGTAAATTGTTTTTTCTTTTCAAGTTTTACAGTCTCTGGCTGTTGCTTTCCACCAAGAACCCTTGGCTGACAGAGAGAAGAAAGAAGGGATTCAACCTCTCATTTTAATGCATCAGCTATTGGGTGTTCTATCCCTCATTCTGCCCTTAGAATGTTATTGTAGGATATTAATCAATGCAGAGAGTCTTAGAGGATGTTCCCTTGAAAATCATAAGCAGAGATTTTACTTTACTTCCCACAGTCTGTTCCTCAGTTCTGGTTTATGTTAAGGATTCTTTTTCAAGCTTCTCAGGATGTAGGTGGATATATATAAGAATAATAATTTGATAATTTCTCTATAGTAAGATATACTTTATCTCTCTCCTCCCCCCTTTTTTTTTAAACTTGGATTTTGCAAATTTCCTCATAAATGTAAATTAATTTACGTATTTTGTTAAGAGTTAGATTTTCTCCAGGATAGATTACATGTTAGGACACAAAACAAATTTTAATAAATTTAAGAAGATTGAAATCATATCAAGCATCTTTTCTAACCACAGCAGTATGACATTAGAAATAAGTTGCAAGAAAAATCTGGAAAAAACACAAACTTTTGGAGGCTAACCAACATGCTACTGAGCAACCAGTGGGCCAATAAATAAATCAAATGAAAAAAATACCTGGAAACAAATAAAAATGGAAACGCAATGGTTCAAAATCTTTGGGATGTAGGAAAAGGAGTTTTAAGAAGGAAGTTTATAGCAATGCAGGCCTACCTCAAGAAACAAAAAAAATTTCAAATAAACAATCTAACCTTATACCTAGAGGAACTAGAAAAAGAAAAACAAAGCCCAGCGTTAGTAAAGGAAGGAAATAAAAAAAGACCAGAGTAGAAATAAATGAAATAGAGACAAAAGAGAGAGAGAGAGAGAGAAGAAAAAGCAATAAAACCAAGAGCATGGTCTTTGAAAAGGTAAACAAAATTGATAAAACTTTAGCCAGACTCACCAAGAAAAAAAAGGACTCAAATAAATAATATCAGAAAGGAAAGAGAAGTAAAGCCAATACTATAGAGATACAAACTATTATAAGTCATTAGTACAAAAATTACATGCCAACAAATTATACAACTTAGAAGAAATGAATAAATTTATAGAAACATACAACCTTCCAAAATTGAATTAGAAATAGAAAATTTTAACAGAACAATTACTAGCAATAAAATTGAATCAAAAATCAAAAAACTCCCAACAAACAAAAGTCCAGGATCAGATGGCTTCATAGGTGAATTCTACCAAACATTTAAAAGGAGAGTTAATACCTATTCTTCTCAAACTATTCCAAAAAACAGAAGAGGACAGAAGATTTTCAAATTCGTTCTACAACACCAGCATTACACTGATACCCAAGCAAGCCAAAAACACTACAAAAAAAGAAAACTATAGGCAAATATCCCTGATGAACATAGATAGCAAAATCCTCAACAAAATATTAGCAAACCGAATTCAACAATACATTAGAATGATCATTCACCACAATCAAGTGGGATTTATTCCAGGTATGTAATGATGGTTCAATTTCTGCAAATCAATTAACATGATATACCATATTAACAAAATGAAAGCTAAAAATCATATGATTATCTCAATAGATGTAGAAAAAGCATGTGACAAATTTGAACATCTATTCATGATAAAAACTCTCAAAAGTGGGTTTAGAAAAAACACATCTCAACACAATAAAGTCCATATATGACAAACCCACAGCTAATACCCATAATCAATGGTGAAAAGCTGAGAGCTTTTCCTCTTAGATCAGGAAGAAGACAAGGGTGTCCATTCTTGCCACTTTTATTAAACATAGTGCTGGAAGTCCTAGCCATAGAAATCAGAAAAGAAAAAGAAAAATTGGTAAGGAAGAAGTAAAACTGTCACTATTTGCAGATAACACTATATGTAGAAAACCCCAAACACTCCACCTAAAAATTATTATTTATTAGAACTAATAAATGAATGCATAGTTGCAGGATAAAAAATTAATATATAGAAAAATGCATTTCTATACACTAACAAAATAGCAGAAAGAGAGATTAAAAAACAACAACACATTTACAATACCACCAAAAGGAATAAAATACCTAGGAATAAATTTAATCAAGGAGGTAAAAGCCTTGTACTTTGAAAACTATAAAATATTGATGAAAAAAATTGAAGGTAACAATGGAAAGATGCACAATGCTCATGGATTAGAAGGGTTAACATTGTTAAAATGTCCATACTACCCAAAGCAATCTACAGATTCAATACAATTTTATCAAAATACCAATGGAATTTTTCGCAGAACTAGAACAAATAATCCTAAAATTCATATGGAACCAAAAGGCCCTGAGTAACCAAAACAATCTTGAGAAACAAGAACAAAACTAGAGGTGTCACTATCCCAGATCAACACTAAAAACTACAGTAACCAAAACAGTATGGTACTGGCACAAAAATAGACATACAGATCAATAGAACAGGATCGAGAGCCCAGAAACAAATCCACACTTCTATGGTCAATTAATCTACGACAAAGGAGACAAGAATATACAAATTTCTTCAACAGATGGTCTGGGAAAACTGAATAGCTACATGCAAAAGAATGAAATTGGATCACTTTCCTATACAATACACAAAAATTAATCATGGTGGATTAAATATCTACATGTGAGACCTGAAATGATAAATTCCAGAAGATAACAGGCAATAACCTCTTGGAAATTGTCCTTAGCAACATTTTTCTAAATATTTCTCCTTAGGCAAGAAAAACAAAAGCAAAAGTAAACTATTGGGAACTACACCAAAATAAAAAGCTTTTGCACAGCAAAGGACACCAACAAAACAAAAAGGCAACCTACTGAACAGAAGATATTTGTAAATGATATATCCAATAAAGGGTTAACATCCAAAATAGATAACTAATACAACTCAAAACCTCACACAAAAACAAATAATCCAATTTTAAAATGAGCAGAGGGACTAAATAGACATTTTCCCAAAGACATACAGATGCCCAAGAGACACATGAAAAGGTGCTCAACATCACTAATTATCAGAGAAATGCAAATCAAAACCAAAATGACATATCACCTCACACCTGTCAAAATGGCTAGTGTCAAAAAGACAAGAAATAACAAATGTTGGTGAGCATGTGGACACAAAGGAACCCTCATGCACTGCAATGTAAATTGGTGCAGCCATTATGGAAAACAGTATGGAGGTTCCTCGAAAAATTAAAGATAGAAATACCATATGACCTAGTAATTGAATTGCTGGGTATTTACCCAAAGAAAACAAAAACCCCACTTCTCTGAAAATATATATGCACCCCTATGTTTACTGTAGCTTTCTTTATAATAGCCAAGATATGAAAGCAACCCAAGTGTTCATTAATAGATGAATGGATAAAGATGTGATATACATATACACAATGGAATATTACTCAGCCATAGAAGAGAATGAGATCTTGCCATTTGCATCAAATAAGTCAGAGAAAGACAAATACCATATGATTTCAGTTATATGTGGAATCTAAAAAACAGAACAAATGAACAAAGAAACACAGAAAAAATAGAAAACAGACTCCTAAATACAGGCAAACTGGTGGTTGCCAGAAGGGAGAGGAGGGGGTGGTTGGATTGGTGAAAAAGGTGAAGGGGATTAAGAAGTACAAACTTCCAGGGGCACCTGGGTGGCACAGTCGTTAAGCGTCTGCCTTCGGCTCAGGGCGTGATCCCAGCATTCTGGCATCGAGCCCCACATCAGGCTCCTCCGCTAGGAGCCTGCTTCTTCCTCTCCCACTCCCACTGCTTGTGTTCCCTCTCTCGCTGACTGTCTCTCTCTGTCAAATAAATAAATAAAATCTTAAAAAAAAAAAAAAGAAGTACAAACTTCCAGTGGTAAAATAAATATGGGAATGCAAAGTACAGCATAGGGAATATAGTCAATAGTATTGTAATAATGTCATTTGGTAACAAAATAGTACACTTACTGTGGCGAACATTGTGTAATGTATAGTATTGTTGAATCACTAGTGGCACACCAGATACTAATATAATATTGTATGTCACCTATACTTCAAAAAAATAAAGAATTGGAGTTTTTTTCTTGCTAGAAATGTTCATTTCTATTCTACTATTATTTGCCTATGAGAATGTTAAGACATAAACCCCCCTTTTAGTGGAAAGAGAGAACTTAATTGATTTTGTTAGAATATAAACAGACTTCACAATCCACATTATCTATTTTCAGCTTTTGATGGCAGCTCCTGGACTGTGGGGATGCTTTTGTTTTACCATCTCATGGAATAGCATGATTATTTGGTTTGTTTCAGAAAACTATCATCAAAGAGGAGGGAGGACCCAATTTCCCTCATGGCTGAAAAAAAAACATATTATCATATTTTCTATGAGTGCTGGAGGACAAAAGAATTCTCATAGATTTTCTATTTCTAAGGAAAGAAAATCCCACCATTAGTGACAGTCTTGAAGAAAAAGGAAAGCAACATTTTTTAGTTTCTTTGTTTTGCAATTGTAAATTACAGACCCTGGGGCAGTTCTAAAAAGAGTACATCCTGGGGTTTCCCAAGCGAGCCTGCTAGTTTAGGCAAGTATCTCCCAGTGAAAGACCTCTTAAATTACGTATATTTAATTCTTCCTCTGAATAACTCATAACTAAAAAAAAAGGAATGTTGCAGTTTTACTGTGCAAAGAGAATGGGCTGCACATGAGCAGTGGAAAGCAGAGTGAGACAATTATAGATCAAAATTATTTTATTAGGCATTACGTAGCAATTTTATAATTGAGGATAAAACTGGTGACTATGTTGATTGGAACTAAGAAAGCAGAGCTTTTTAAAACTTTTTTTTCTAAATAATGTTTCTGAATTTTTTTTCCCCATACCTTGCTGACTGTAAGAAAAGGCATTGTCAGAAGAGTTTTAAAAATAATATCTCAGTAGTGGCTTAAAATCTTCCCACTGTGATTTTTCTACTTTTCTGCTTCTTTTTATTTTAATTTTTAATTATGAAAAGACTCAAACATACACACAAAAATAGAGAGAACAGTACTATGAAACTCCATGTACCTATCAGTCAATTGCACCAGAATCAGCATGACTGATCTTATTTATTTATACTCCAACCTATTTCCTCAATGATCAAATCCCTACTTAATATCAGCCCATCCCTGATACCATCTCATCCCAAGTTTATTTTGAAGTAAATAACAGACTTTACTTCATTTTTTTCCATAAATCTTTGAATATGTTTCTCCAAAAATTAACCTCCCCCTAAATATTCATAATATCCTCATCATACTGAAAATAAACAAATAATTCATTAAGATCTCAAACATCTAGTGAATGTTCAATTTACAAAAATTTTTTTGGCTTTTCTTTTGGTCTTTCTTCTTCCTCTCTCTTTCTCTCACTCTCCCTTCTTCCTTTTCTCTTATTTTCTCTCTCATTCTCCATCTCCCCCTCTTCTCAGTTTGTTGATTGAATCGGGATCTGAATAGGTAACATGCATTGTAACAGATGGAAATACTAAATATTTTTAAATCCTTTCAAACTCTTCTATTTTCTATTATCATTTTTCCTTGTAAGCATTTATTGAGGAAAGAATTACTTACTCTGTAGAATTTTATACCATGTAGATTTTACTCACTGTGTGCACATGCTGTCTTATAAAATGTGCCCCTCTCTCCTATATTCCTCTAAACTGGATATGACCTAGAGGCTTAATCATATTCTAGGTCACTGTTTAAGATTTCTGTTGTTGATTCTTGAGGTTTTTTTTCTTTTAAGATTTTTGAAAGTGATTGCATACTTCCATTATAAAGGATCTGTTTGTCTCTCTTTTTGTGATGTAAGATACCATTGATTCTCATTAATGCCTAGATGTGCTGGTTCATTAGGGGTTAAAATTGTGATGCTCCAATAAAATCATCCATTCATTCCCTGGAATATTTCTAAAAACAAACATCTCCTCATCTACTACTTGGTTACACAGAGGTACATTTGAGAGAAAAGGCAGAGTAAATGCCAGATTATTTTCATTTATTTACTTTAAAAAATTGCAAATTAGTTCTCGACCATGTTTATAAGATGACCAATTATGTTTTCTGTTGTTTTTTTGAGTACCACTACTAATCAGTAGATATTTGATGTGTTTGAATCCATGGCAGTTATTATTCTTTTTTTTGAAAGATTTTATTTATCTATTTGAGAGAGAGAGGGAGAGAGAATAGGGGGAGGAGCAGAGGGAAAAGGAGAGAATCTCAAGCAGATTCTTCACTGAGTGTGGAGCCCAACACAGGGCTCGATCTCACAATACAGAGATCATGACCTGAACTGAAACCAAGAGTCGGACGCTTAACTGACTGAGCCACTCAGGTGCCCCATGGCAGTTATTATTCTTAACGATGCTCAAATTTTTCCAGGTTTGATCATTAGAACCTATTCAATTGACCCCTATATATTTTGATAGTCTTTGATGACTTCCATGTTTGTTAGTGCGAAAAAAGCTCATCTTACACATTTCCTGCTCCAGATCTCAAATTAGCTCATTTCTTCAAAAAGTCCTGTTTTGTTTTAAGGGAAAATAGTACTTGCAGAAATGGGAAACTCACTCATTGTTATTAGGACTTTTCAGTGGACAAAAGCATTTTTTTCAAAATAAAATATTTCCTGGGCTCATAAGAACACTTCCAATTCTAATTTAGGACTGTAGTGTTTTTTCTTAACCTCGCCAATCTTAGATCTTTATATCTTTTTCCCCCTTGCTAAATATCTTGGTTCTTAACAAGACCAACACAATTACTTACTTACTTTTTTTCTTAGCATAAAAATAGGAACAGTAATTCATAATATGAATACTGAAAATAGTTTAAGAATGTTTGAAGTCTGTTGGTCTTTAGGGAATATCCTGTTAAATATATAGCCAAGCTACTGTATTTTAAAGGCACTTGGAATTGTCCCTGTATTAGTTTTTTATTGTTATTATGAAAAATTACAAACTTAGCAGCTCAAAACAGGACAAAGTTATTGTCTTACAATTCTGTAGGTCAGAAAAATTAAGGTGTTGGCAAGGGCTGCTTTCCTTTCTGGAGACCCTAGAAGAGAATCCATTTCCTTGCTTTTTTTCAGCTTCTAGATGCTGTCTATCTTGGTACCCTTCCATCTTCAAAGTCAATAATATAGCCATCTTCCTGAAACTTTTTCAGTCTTCACATCTCTCTCTGAACAAAGGTGCGAGTTTTTCCTCACTTCTAAGGACTCATGTGATTATATTGAATGCATTCAGATGATCCAGAACAATTTCTGCTTCCCAAGGTCACATGTGCAAAATCCCTTTTGCCATGTCAGGTAACATATCCATAGGTTTTAAGGACTAGGGTCTGGACATCTGTGGGGGACGCCATTATTCTGCCTATCACAGTCCCTTTTTTCTGAAGCTATGCCACCAACTACACATTTAGTTTAATTTGTTTTATTTTCAGGGATTGTTTATCCATATAAATAACACTTTTATAAGATATTTACAGGATTCCAAAATCAAACCTACAAAACAAGATATATTCAAAGGAATCTATCTTCTGTTCTGTCTACTCTATTTCCTCTTTCCCTTACAGATAAATATTTTTGTTATTTCTATGGTGCATTATTCCATTGGTTTATTATTTAGTATAATATATTGTATATGTTAATGTATATCTATACTCCTCTCACATTGTTAGATAAACAGCAGTGTACCCTTTACACCACAATGTTTTACTCAACATATCTTGGTATCACTTCTTTATGGTACACAGTTCATTCTTTAACACTGTTGCATAGTACACCACTGTGTGGATATTCATGGTTAATCCAAACAGTACACTTTTAATGGGAATTTCTTTGTTTCTAGCCTTATGCTAATCCAAATAGTGCTACAGTGAATTGTACAGCCTTTGTAAACATTAGCTAGTATATCTCTGAGAAGTGAGATTGCTAAATGAGAAATATATATATTAATATAATATTATTGTTAAATATATAATTATATATGTTTATGTGTGTTTCTGTATGTAATTTGACAATTTACTATTTTATGTCAACTTCCCATTCATAGAAGTTGGAGCATTTTATATTTCCCAGGTCAATCTGATGTGGTTCATAAGAGATGAATCTCTGACCTCTGTTTGTGAACAACAGCTCTAAAACTGGGCCATAAACCTTTCCTATAAAGACACAGATAATAAATATTCTAGGCTTCACTGGTCACATAGCCTCTGTTGTAACTACTTAACTTTTCTACTGAAATGAAAAATTAGTCATAGATACCATGTAAATAAACAAGTGTAACTATATTTCAATAAAACTTTACTTATAAAAACAGGCAATAAATTGGACTTGGGCCACTATCTGGGGCTTGTTCACCTCTTTTCTAAAAATGTATTCAAAAAGAATATTTTAAATTAAAATATCCAAGGATTTTTCATTTTTGCAAAGTAACCTTTGTTGAAAAATATAACTTAATGCCATAAGCATTTGAGTAAATGGCTTAATTTCTATTCACTAGAGAGCAAAACTTCAATATATTTCATACACTCTTAGAAAAGTGAGAAACCTAATACCTCTAGGGTCTGGGTCATTGTGAGTCTTTGTTTCTCTATAAAGTCAGATCTGCTGATTATTTCAAATATGTTTATGTAAATACCTCAAATTCATACTGGAGAGTTTTTGCTATCTATCATCCATAGAAAACATAAAAATAACCAGGGAATTTGCAATCCTATGGCCCTGAATCCTGACTTCCTAATCTATAGGTATTTTATTTTAGAAAAAAATGAAATTCCTGATGAGCCATTTAAGTGTATCTGGTTCAGTCTCCAGTTCTTCATGGAACTGCTCAAACAAGGAGTTGTCTGAAATTTTCTTGAATACTTCCAAAGGTGATCAAGGAACTAAATGACAGGGTAGTCCATTTTGTGGTAACTGTTAGAATATACTGACCTAGGATTTGTTGAAATCAATTTACTCATAATTTTACCCATAGACACTAATGTCTGGATTTTACATGATACATACTGTTCTTCCTTCTGGCAGTACTTTAAATATAGTGATTTAAACTGATTGAAATCATAAATTACAATTTTTTGACACTCACTAGAGCTTTCTATATTACTCAATTCTGCTAGTTGAATTAAATATTACATGAGACCATATGTTGTTTTCCTAAATTGTTTATTCCATCCAGACTGGCATCAGTATCCTTAAACACTGTACTCTTACTTGTAATTTCAAGCTTTGCAACTTACTTTACTCTCAAGCAAATGTTTCCCATCCCAGCTCTAATCCCAACCTCACTTCCTCTCATTGTGAACTTGTCATGTTTCAGGGATTGTGTTGAGGCCAGAAACTTAATAAGTAGGGCACACCTGCTGTTTTTTAAAAAATAGTTGTAATTGTACTATTTTTATTATAACTTACATTATAGAACTGGTTTCTAAACCAGTTGATAAAGAATATTAGTTCTGTTTACAATCTTAAAACAGTGTGAGGAGTACGAGATGAAAAAAAATCAACATGACATGGTAAATGTTAAAGAGTTGTGTGAAAGAAACACAATGAAAGACCGGAAGATTTGACAGTGGAGGTGAGGATGCTTGGTCTTGAATAATAAGTATAAATTTGTTGATATATTGAATGAATAAAGTCATGTAGAACAAAAGAGGAATAGGATATGATAATGGATTTCAAGATTTTACAATTCTAGCATGGAGGAATTAAGCTAAAAATTTTGGATTCAAGTCTCGGTTTTACTTCCTAGCTTCTTTTAGTTGGATAAGTCACCTAACTACTCTAATATTTTTGAGACACCTATGTGTGTGTGTGTGTGTGTGTGTGTGTGTGTGTGTGTGTATTATTCATGAATCATCTACAGGTAGTATTATATAACCACGTAGGTTGAACCCAAAGAGACCCACATCAAGACCCATTATAAATTGTTGAAAGACAAAAGAGAGAATCTTGAAAGCAGCAAGAGAGAAGTGACTCATATCCGAGAGATCCTCAAGATTATTAGCAGATTTCTCATCAAAAACTTTGGAAGTGATAAGGCAGTGGGGCGATGTATTCAAGGTGGTCAAAGAGAAAAAAAGCATCAACCAAGAATTCCATATCTGTCAAAAATGTTCTTCAAAAGTGAGAGAGAAATTAAGACATCCTTGGAGAAACAAAAGATGAGGAAGTTTGTCACTACTAGACATTCACTACAATAAATGTTAAAGGGAGTCCTGACGATTGAAACGAAAGGTAACTAGACAGTAACTCAAAGCTGTATGAAGAAATAAAGATGTCAGTAGAGGTACATACATAGGCAATTATATAGGTTAGTATAATTGTAACAATAGCCTGTTACTCTACTTTTACCATTAAGAGACTAGTATATTAAAAAAGAACACACAAGTATTTGTCTAAGAGCTAGTATTACTAAAACATTGATTTGTAACTTCACATTTTGTTTTCTACACAATTTAAGAAACTAATATATTAAAAATTAGTTTATATTTTCACCAAATGTATAAAGATATAGGTTTGTGACATCTAAAATAATGAAAGGGATGGGGACAGAACTGTAAAGGAGCAGAGTTGTCTTTTTTTTTAAAGATTTATTTATTTATTTTGGGGGGAGGGGCAGTGGGAGAGGGAGAAAGGTGGTTCTAAGTGGACTCCACACTGAGCATGGAGTCTGACACAGGATTTGATCTCACAAGAGAACATAACCTGAGCCAAAACCTAGAGTCAGACACTTAACCGACTGCACCTCCCAGGCACTCCAAGGAGCAGTTTTTGTATGTTGTTGAAGCTAAATTGATATAAATTCAAATTAGAGTTTTATAACTTCAGGGTGTCAAATATAATCTCCGTGGTAACCATATTGAATATGGAGAAAAGGGAATTGAAACATTTCACTGCAAGATATCAATAAAAAAGAGAGGTAGGAAATGAAGAACAAAAAAGTTATAAGGAATATATAAAACTAAAAGAAAAATGACAGAAATGAGTCCCTCTTTATCAGTAGTTAATTTACTTTTTTATCAGTAGTTATTTTAAATGTAAATAAATTAAATTCTCTAAGAAAATAACAGAGATTGGCAGAATGGATTAGAAAAACATGATACAACTATATGTTGCTTATAAGAAACTCATTTTAGGTCAAAGCTATAGACAGGTTGGAAGTGAAAAGATAGAAGAAGACAGTCCAAACAAATAAGTAAACGAAAGAGAAGAAGGGTGGCTATACTGATATCAGACAAACAGACATTAAATTAAAAGTTTATGAGACAAAGAAAGACATATATTAATATTCAACACAGCAAGAACATGTAACAGTTATAAACATCAATGTACTAATAACAGACCACCAAAATATGTAAAGCAAATATTGACAGAATTGAAGTGAAAAATAGACATTACTACAAAAATACTTGGAAGCTTCAGTACCCTATTCCCAATGAAGGACAGAACAATCAGACAGAAGATAAGTAAGGAAATAGATGACTTGAAAAACACCATAAATCAACCAGTCCTTAAGAAACACATACACAATATTCTACCCAATAACAATATTGTGGCATTCTTTTAAAACACGCATGGGACATTTTCCAGGATAGACCATATATTAGGTCATAAATTAAGTTGCAATAGATTTTAAAGGAGATGTCATATAAGCTTTTTCTCCAACCATAATGAAAAAGTTAGAAATAAACCAGAAAAACAACTGAAAAATTCACATATTTGTGGAAATTAAACTAACTTCCTACACAACCAATGGATCAAAAAAATAAATCACAATGGAAATCAGAAAATACTTAGAAATGAATGGAAATGAAAACATAACATACCAAAATTTATAGGACACAGCAAAAACAATTCTAAGAAGGAGATTTATAGCTATAAATGCATTTAAAAAGAAGAAAGATCTCAAATCAACAACCTATCTTAAGAACTTAAGGAACTAGAAAATATAACACAAAGCCAGCAGAAGGAGGGAAATAATGATTAGGGTAAGATTAAATTTAAAAAAGAAAACAGAAAAATAATAGAGAAAATCATGAAATCGAGGTTGGTTTGTCAAACAGATCAACAAAATTGAGAAAGTTTTGGCTAGATTAAGAAAAAACGACCTAACTTACTAAAATCCGATATGAAAGTGGGGAACATTAGTCCTGATTCTACAAAAATAAATAGGAGTATAAGAGACTATATGAACAAGTGTACGCTAGCAAATTGAATAATCTAGATGAAATGGAAACATTCCCAGAAACACTAAATCTATCAAGACTAAATTACAAAGAAACTGAAAATCTGAAAGGACATACCCAGTAAGGAGATTTAATTGGTAAGCAAAAATTTCCTAACAACAAAAAGCCCAGAGCCTGATGGCTTCACCCATAAAATCCACCAAATATTTAAAAGAACTATCACCAATATGTCATCAACTTTTCAAATAAATAAATAAATAATTGGGAATATTTTCTAACTGAACCTATGAGGCCAGCATTACCTAATACCAAAGCTATATAAATACACTACAAGAAAAGAAAACTACAAACCGATATCCCTGTGAACACTGATGCAAAAATACCTTCAAAAATACCAACAAACAAAATTCAGCATTTTAAAAGAAATGCATCATAATCAAATGGAATTATTTTCTGAAATGTAAAGATGGTTCAACTAATGAAAAACCAATCAGTGTGATATACCACATTTACAAAATGAAGGGGGAAAAATTCATGATCATTTCAACTGATGCAGGGAAACCATTTGACAAAATTCAGTATCCTTTCATGATAAAAACACAATAAACCAGAAATAGAGGGACACTACCTCAACATAATAAAATCCATATCTGAAAATCCATAGTGAACATCATATTCAATGATAAGAGACTGAAAGCTTTTTCTTTAAGATCGGGAACATGGCAAGGATGCCCTCTTTCACCACTGTATTTAACATAATACTGGAAGTCCTAGACAAGAGAGATTAGGCAAGAGAAAGAAATAAAAGATATCCAAATTGGAAACACAATATTCAAAACATAAGATTATTATCTCTGTTTGCAGAGTATATTATCTTATATGTAGAAAAGCCTAAAGATTGCACACATACACACACATACTCAATTAGAGCTAATAAATACAGAAAAATATGATACAAAGTCAACACAAAAATCAGTTGCATTTCTATATATTAATAAGAATCAACCTGAAAAAGAAAATTAGGAAACAATTCCATTTACAGAGTATCAAAAAGAATAAAATACTTAGAAATTATCTTAACCAAATAGGTGAAATACTTATACAATGAAAAGTATAAAACATTGCTTAAAGAATTAAAATAAATTATGAAAAGATAGTCCATGGCCATGGACTAAAAGACTTACTATTAAGATGTGAAAACTACCCAAGGCTACCTACAGATTTATTGCAATCCCTATCTTTATCCCAATGACATTTTTTGCAGAAATAAAAAAAATTCATTAAAATTCATATGGAGTGAAATAGAACTCCACATAACCCTAGTAGTCTTGAAAAAAGAAAGTTGGACAATTCACACTTCCTGATTTCAAAATTTACTACAAAGCTACAGAAACCCAAATTTTGTGGTACTGAAATATAGGCAGACATATAGACCAATGAAATAAAATAGAGAGCCCAGAAAGAAACCCTACCATATATGGTCAAATGGTTATTGACTAGGATCACAAAACCATTCAAGGGGGAATGACAGTCTTTTCAATAAATGGTGTTTGGATACCTAGATTAGAAGTTAGATTCCTGCCTAATGCCATATAAAAATCAACTCAAAATGGATCAAAGACTTGGATGTAAGAGTTAAAAACAAACTCCTTGAATAAAACACAGAGCAAAATTCTTAAAACATTGCATTTGGCAATGATTTCTTGGATACATTACCAAAAGCACGGGCAACAAAAACAAAACTAGACAAATTGGACCTCATAAAAATTAGAGACTTTTGTGCCTCAAAGCATATTATCAACTGAGTTAAAAGGCAACCTATAGAATGGGAGAACTTATTTGAAATTCACATATCTGAAAAAAAGATTAATATCTAGGATATATAGATAACTAAAAACACTTAACAAAAAATCAACCAACTTGATTCAAAAAGATAGAATAGACAGTTCTTCAAAGAAAATATATGACAATCTAAAAAGCACATGAAAAAGTTCTCAATGTCATTAATAATTAGGGAAAAGCAAATCAAAACCACAATGAAATATGACTTCATACCCATCAGGATGAGTTCTATATAAAGACAAAGAAAAGAACAAATGTTGCTGAGGATGTGGAAAAATTGGAACCCTTGTGTACTGTTGGCGGGACTGTAAAATGCTAAATCTGGTGTGGAAAAATGGAAAGTAGTATGGCAATTGCTCAAAAAAATAAAAATAGAATTACTATATGGTTCAGCAATTCTACTTCTGGCTATATAGCTGGAAGAATTAAAAGTAGGGTCTTGAAGAGATATGTGTATACTTATATTCATAGGAACATTATCTCAGTAGCTAAAATGTGGAGGCAACCCAGGTGTCCACTGACAGGTAAATGAATAAGCACAATGTGTTATATACATACAACGGAATATTACTGTCTTAAAAATGAAGGAAATTCTGACTTTTATAATATGGATGAAATTTGAGAACATTATGCTAAGTGAAATAAGCCTGACACAAAATGAAAATCATGTGTAATGCCACTTATTTGATATAGCTAGAGGAGTCAAAATAACGCAAAATAGAATGGTGGTTGCCAGGGCCTAGGGTAGGAAGAATAGGTATAAGAATTTTAGTTTTGAAGATAAAAAGATTTCTGGAGACAGATGGTGGTGAAGGATATTCAATGATATGGATATACTTAATACCCCTGAATTAATGCTTAAAAACGGTTAAGAAACTAAATTTTATTTTACCGTAAGTAAAAAAACAAAACAAAACAAAAACTTGTTTCTTTCTAAAGGAACAAATGTAGTGTTCTCTTAGACATCAAAACATAAAGCGTATCAAATAATTCAAATTACATTAATTTTGTCATTAGTTTAGAACATAAATTTCTTGCAACAGTTGAATGTTATTAAAAACTCTAAAATCCATAAAAGCAAGAATCTTTTCTCTTCCATCCATTGCTATATACTTTGTCAGAGCATAGGACTTTGAATATAGTAAGTTCTCAAGATATATATTTAATTAATTAATTAAAATTATGAAGTTAATATAATTTATACATTTGGTAAGCATTCTTTGGGTCTTACAAAATCTATAAGTGCATTATTATGCTTTTTGTCCATGCTTACAAATATATTAATATTTTATATGCTTATATTTCACATTATGCAATGTAAAATCATTTATACTAATACTTAGTAAGTTTATATACTACTTTTTCATAAGTCTACCTTACCCTAAAACATTGACTCCCCATGTACTTTCAAGGCAAGTGATGTGGCAGTTTGTTTTGTTTCCATTTACTCTACTCAATTAATAGTCCTGAGTTTAAAACAAATCCCTTGGAAATACATATTGCTGAGTCATATCTCAGGAGTCATGATCTGTGCCATATTTCCTGATACTGCCTCCATAGATTAGAAATGTTGAGACTTCTGTTTATTTTTTTATTTAAAAATGCCTTTAAAAAAAAAAAAGCGCCGGGGGAGGGGGACACCTGGAGGGCGCAGTGGGTTGAACCTCCAATTCTTGGTTTGGCTCAGATCTTGATCTCAGGGTTGTGAGATTGAGCCCTGCTGGGAGCTCTGCGCTTAGCTGGAGTCTGCTTCTGAGTCTCTCCCTCTCCCTCTGCCCCTCATCCCATCCTGTGTGTTCTCTCTCTTCCGCTAAAATAAATAAATAAAAATTAAAAGAAAAAGAAAAAGATCTATAGTTGAGTGATAGCGCAGGGAAAACATGGTATAAAAAAGTGGGATTTACAGTTTAAGTGCTATAGGTTTGGCTAGACAGTACACTGCTGAATTTCCAAAGAACTGAAAAGCTAGAGACGTCTCAGTCAGCAGAAAAGGACAGTCTCTGGGGAATTTTGAGTTACATTTCACTCTTTAACATTTAGATAAGTACTTTTCTTTGTTAGGGTGAGCAAAGAGAGGCACATTTATGCTAATGTACCTTTGTATCTGGATTACAATTTGAGCAAATTTAATTGCTGCATTAGTCAAAACAGAATTTATATTTAAAATTTGACAAAATGAAGAAAAATAATTGGCTTATTAATGCTTTTTTTTTAGCCACAACATTTTTATCTCTGACATTACACTCTGAAGATACAGTTGAGTTATTATTAAAACTGATTTTAACAAAGATGTGCTAATGATGAGTTCACCGAAGCTGCGTCAGAGCGAAAATAAGCAATCTGTATCTAACTTTATGCTGATGATACAGTGGGAAATATGTTTGTTTAAAAAACCATCTGTTATTTTCAGGCATTTGTATGGAATTTTATGGTGGATAACAAAACGATCTTGACTGTAACCTAAAAGGAGGCATATGCTATTAACAAAAGTAAAGCTCCCATCTGCCCCTAGATATTTGTTAAAGAGCTGATTTTAGTAAACTATTTATTTCAAAGGGCATTGGTTGCCTCTAGTGGCTTATTCATTAATTTGTGTGTGTTTTATTAACGTTTTAGTCTTCCACCATCAAGGCCATTATTTTAAAACCAAACTAAAAGTATAACGGGAGAGTGAAACTGTGGTTATTCTAAAGCCCCCAGGTATATTATAGTAAGGGAAAGCCTTTCTTTCATTTGGCTTTAATTTACTTTTCATTTGGCTTTCATTTAATTTAATTTATTTTTGGCTTTCTCTCATTTGGCTGAAGGCAGGCCACCCCAAGATGAGCCACTTTGTCATGAAGATTATTCTGAGCTGAAGGCGACTGAGACCTTGTGGGCTCCAGAGGAACTTTTGCCCTTCCCTTAACTATATAGAAGAATCTAAATTGGGGGTCTTCCCCAGAATAAGGGTCATTAGCAGAGACAAATTTTATCTGAGTGACCCATCTGTATGGCAGGGCAAACATCTAATTACCAAGCATTTGCTCTTCTTATTGCCCTGTAAATTGCATTCCTTTCCTCTGAAGGCCTAGACCCCTAGTCCCTTCTTTTTAGTTCAGGATGAAATATACACCACATTTTGTCTCACTGTCTTTGGAATTTTCATGTCCATGTGGATTTCCTGTATGTATACCTTTAAATTTTATTTTCTCCTGTTAATCTGTCTCATGTCAATTTGAGTCTTAGTCCAGCTAGAAGGACCCTTGAAGGGGATAAGAATTCTTGCTCCTCAACTCTGTAAAATGAAGGAGGTCAGTTCTAAGGTCTTTTATGAGTCTAAGGTTTTATGATTTTGTTAACCATCCATAATAGTGCTAAAAAATGTGGTTTATAGGGGCACCTAGGTGGCTCAGTCGTTGAGCGTCTGCCTTTGGCTCAGGGCGTGATCCCGGAGTCCTGGGATTGAGCCCCCCATTGGGCTCCAACACCGGGAGCCTGCTTCTTCCTCTCCCACTCCCCTTGCCTGTGTTCCCTCTCTCGCTGGCTGTCTCTCTCTCCATCAAATAAATAAAATCTTAAACAAAAAATGTGGTTTATAGAGATCCCTCCAAGCTGTCTTAGCATTACATACTGTTCATCATTTTAGAAATATCTTTAGGAGTAACTTGTCAATGGTCACACACACACACACACACACACACACACACACACACACACCACTGAGAATTTGATAAACAGTTTGTAAATAGACACTCACTATCCTTTCACAGAGTATAGATCACCTTCTAAACTTGTGTCCATGGCAGATGAGAGAACTGAATAGGCAGTCTTGATCTTTCTGGCTTAGAGCTTTTCTCCTAAGTATCAGGATCTGAACAGAAAACCTACTCAGTTAGCATCACCCAGTGTTCTAGAAGAAAACCTCTGGCATCAATGTGTGCTCTCTATTTTCCTACGGCATCCTCTTAAGAATGGTGTACATGCAGATTTCCCAGTCCAAAGTAGACCTGACTGGAGACCTCCTCCCCAGAACTCCTTGGCACTATCCTGTTCCCCTGCTTCATTACATTGGAGTTTCATAGGAGGGTAAGCAAATTATGCTACACTTGGAAGCTCCCTACATAAGACAATTCTATCTGCATATTCTTTCATTTAAGTATATTTTTACAAAATTACAGATTTCTTCTACTTGTCTCCAACATTGTCATCAAAATATAAGTTCTCCTTAATAATTGTACAAATATATTACTTTTCTGTAGCATACTTAGTAAAAAGGATTTTTTATTCTTTGAAACCAACTCCATGTTTTTATTATTTTTTAAAGACCTCTACACTGTAATGAGTTAATAATTGGGCAAAGAAGCCCTCTACTACCTACTATATCAAAATTTGACTAAGAAATTATCATTCTAAAAATATTTAGTGTAAGTGATCATTTTCCTTGTTGTTTCTTATTTGGGGGCGACAAGGATGCAATTCTTTCATCTATCCCTACAGAACAGAGAGAGAGAGACAGAGGGAGAGAGACACCAAGAAGGGAAGAAGGGAAATATATGCTCTCTGGATATATCTCAGAAGTAGGAATCTCACTCCAATCCTTTCTATGAATATCTAAGTATTTCTAACAGTTGTTTTCCTTTTTTTAATTTTCAGTTATTGTGCCTATTTTTTTCCTCCTCTCATTTTTACTAAATAGTTCAGTCTAGCAAATATCACAATAATAAAAATCCTGGACATACTCAATTTCAAATCTAAATCAGTTACTTGAGAGATAAAGATCTTCATCCTTATAAAAGGCATTGATCCTCCCCACACATTTCTCTGGCCAGTCTGTCAAATATGAAGTCACTGAGCAAATATATCATATTGGTGCATATGTGAGTTCATACAGACACAAAAGGGAAAGGGTCAGACAGAGAAAAGAACTGAAGTGGAAGAGAAATTAATCATTTTAAACATATGAAGTGCTTTGAATAAAATCATAAATTAATGCATTAGTTTCCCACATTTACAATAAAATCTCAACATTAGAAATATTCTTTTTCTCAGCCTCACAGATATCTATATCTATAGATATATAGATATAGATATCTGTATCTATCACCTATCTATCATCTATCTATCTATCATCTAATCTATCATCTAATCTGTAATTAGAAAAGATATTCTTATAATGAAAATGAAAGTGCCTAGTGATTTCTTCAGTTTCATTTTCTACTGAATATTTCTAGGATGGAGACTGATTAACTAAATTTAGGAATAATCTTTCTTTTCCATTGGTTGAATTTTTATATAAAATCATTAAAATGGTTCATTGCTAGAATATGGATGATTTTGGTGGGGGAGGTGGAACAGACTATGGCAATAATAAAAGGCATTTCAACTGTGTAAGAAGTTAACAACCAATTTTTTCTTGATGCTTCCAATGATAATGTTCATCAGTTCCAAGTTCATTTTCAGGGTATAATAATGTTCTTAGAATTAGCATAAATTTAAAATGATGGGTAATTCATATCTATTAGACGAAAAAGCCATCTTCTATTTACAAAATTCTTGTTACTGTTAAGTAACTTGCAGGCTTTAAATTAAATTTCCTGATTTGCATTAAGTTAAAAACTTTAATAGCTTTTTAGAATATATAATTGAGTTGATATTGAGTCTGTTGACAAGAGCATCCTATTAAAATACAGAAATTTCTATTAACATTTGAGCTATGATTTCAGAGACACCAAGGGAAGACACAAGACAAGCAATATATTAGTAATATGCACAATATTGCTAGGTTCTTTCCAACAAGACTCACCAGAGAATCATAAAGGAAAGGGAATCAAATAATAGTACAATTACTGTTCCCCATTGAGCCATATTTTACAGATTACTACAGATGAAATTGGGTGATAGAAAATACAAAGAGGAACAAAAAAATTAATATTGACTGAAGGAAAAGCAAATCAGCACTTTGCTAGTCAAATACAGAGATGTTTCCTACTCTTATTTAACACAGTAATTGCAGAGGAAACAAATAAGCCATTTGATCTGCATAATAAGTTGTATTAACTGATTAAGTGCAACAGTGATTGAGATTCTGGTATTCAGTTAGAAAAACCTGAGACGTTTACATCTTGAAGTTGCGTTGTTAGCAGTTAACACTTGAATACTCTTACTCTTTGGGGTTTGTAACACTATATTTCCATGATCCTTCTGATTCTCCAACCACATCCTCACTGCTTTTTTTTTTTTTCAATTTTCATCCTTAGCCCTCTTCTCTTTTCATCTACCTCCATAACTTCCAACTATTGCACCTATACAAAAAATCCTTAAATTTTATCTCTACTTGTGAGCCTCTTCTTTAACTCCAACCCATATTTACTCACAATTTGTCCTGCATGCCCTGATACCACTTCCAATACAACATGACAAGCTGAATTTCCTTATCATCTTCCCTCAAATCTTTTTCTTGTGTTCTCTCTTTCTATTTATAAACCACTATTATTTTTGTCATATATTTGGCATTTTGGGACTCTGGCAGAGTTTTTCACTCTTTTTCCTTTCACATTTAATAATTTCCAAGGCCTATCATTTGTTATTACAATAACACTCTCTCACCTCATTCCATTTGCTGTATTTCTACTATCATGTGGCTTTTGATCTTATACCTTTAACCATCCCAGCACATACGCACCACATACCTGCAAGGTTTTCGACAAGACAGGAAGTCATACATTGCCTTCCTCATCTGTTCCTTACTTCCTCTGGCAAGCCTTATTCTACTGTCAGACTTGTCTTTATTATCCCATACCAACCTTTTGGCTGTGGAAATTGTATCCTATTTCTCTGGCTTTCAAGCCAAATTCTTGTTTAAGGGGAGTTGGCTTGTAAGTGCTCAATTCAAATCACTGAGTAATGAATCAAACCCAGCAAATCTGGCTTCAGCAGAATCCCAGTGTCTGCTCTGTCGCCTTCTAGTATCACTGTATGTTTATATTTGTCAGACAAAACAAACAGGAAAGCTAACATCATGTCTATAAACTTCTGGAGAGGAAGAGACCTGCTATCTGAGTGCATTTGCCCTCTGGATCCAGCAGCATTCCATGGGGTCCCCAAAGAAATTTTCTTATCATTCTTTACATATCATTCTCAAACCTGCTCTTTTCCTATTCCTACTCAACCAAAATGATTTTAGAAATGTAGATACAACAGTAAGAATTCAATATCTAAAGAAGACTTCTTATTTATTCTTATTTAGGTATTCTTATTTATTCTTGCTTCTTTTCCATAAAGCATCCTGACCCAGAGCTGACTGTAGAAATATTTTATTTTGTAAAGGTGGTAATAATTGCAGTCCTTTTGGGAAACTCCCTACCATTTATGCCTAATTACCCAACAGTGTAATAATGATCATGCGAAGCAGCAAATGTCAGGTTAAATTGGCTGTAAGTTTTGTTTGACTGCAACTTTCAACCTGTGTCTACTCAGTTTAATACGTATTGCTCATTTACTATAGCCGTATATACCCAACTTAAGTCAATCAAGGAAACACTGGGAACAGTAGTAAATAACTCAAGAGAGTAGTGGTGATTCAATCAACAAATTTTAGGATTGTTCAAATTCTGTTTTTTAAAAAAAGAACATTAGAATCCACAAAAGGATTGCATAACAATGAACAGCCCAAATGCATATAGTTCTTGGCATGAGAGATTTTAGTTTCAAGCATTATAGTAGATTATGATGACCACTCATATTTGGTTTCCTAATTCAAAATTCTTCATGGGACTTAACACAATAATGCTATCTAGGTATTGAATATTGGAAAATCTCAAACTTGGTCCTAAGCCCTTGTTTAAATTATTCATAAAGCAAACCATCTCAAAATTTAATGCCTTAAAATAATAGTAACATTATTTCTTATGCTTCTGTGGGTTGGCTGGATAGTTCTGTTCTCCTAGACTCATCTGGACCCACTCACATGTCTTTGTTCACCTGGTAAGCCTCGATCTACAGGGTAAAAGATGACCTCATTCTCACGTACAGAATTTGGCAGAGATAAGTGAGTTTCTGAGACCTCTTTCTCCATACGTTCTCTCATCATTCAGTAGTTTTGCTTACACTTCTTTACACAGTGTAAAGTCAAATTTTATTGGCCAAAACAAATCATAAGGCCAGCCAGATCCAAAGAGATGTGGAAATCTACTCTACCTCTTAATAGGAGGAGTGATAACATCACAATGCCAAAGACCATGAATCCTGCAAGTAATGGTTAACTGGGGACCATTACCATCACAATGCACCTTACAGCTCATCTTTTCATTCTATACTTTTTCCACTGAGCTCTAGAACTATATTATTTAATGTGGAAAATATTTATTGAGCATTTAATTTTTTCTAGGCAATATTCTAGAATCCGAGGACTAGATGTAGCCAAGATTAAAAAAAAAAGTTCTGCTCACTTTGAGTTTACATTCCAGTGGGGTAAAAGGATATAAACAGGTAAAAACCTTTGTAAAATAATTTTAAATAGTAATAAGGGCTAAGAGGAAAATAAAACAGGGCTTAGTAATATGAAATTACTATTGAGGGAGAAAAAAACCTCAAGGATCCTCTCTGATGAAAGAATTGTTAAGGTGGAACATTGACTTGACTCTTCATATTTCCAGATAAGTGGAGTTGCAACGGTGCTGCTCTGGCCTCCTTCTGGCTTTTTGCTCACACCTCTCTTGTTATTCATACCTCCCCATGAAATAGGATTGACTTATCTTAGTCTGACAGAAGAAATTCAGCAGTACAGTTCACATACAAAAAGAAGGCATTCTTAGCTCTTCCATGCCTTGACATATAGGATGAGACCATACAGAGAAGCACTCTGTCTACTCTGTCTGAGTGGGTAAGTTCAATTCTGGGATGCAGAAGTAGCAAACCAAATTTGTCTTCAGGCTTAAGTCACATTTCCAATTACCTTTAACTGTAATGAAAGTAAATTTGGTTTCCATCTGTCTGACTCTCCAGTCTATGAATTGGTTCTGAATTTTAGAATTGAGGAGATGAGTGTCATTTATTGATATTCTAATATCCTAACAGAGACACTTTAATTAATATCTTCAAATATAAAGAGTCTGCCAAGCGAAGGTATAAAAGTGACTTTTCAATATGGGTGTACCAAAGGTATCACAATCTCAAGAATAACATTGACAAATTTACAATATCCACATACAGCCCCTAAAAAGTATGGTCCTTTTTCCATATTTTTTATGACAGTGAACAGAAATGCTATGAATACAGTAATATAGGCCAGAGTCTAGAATTCATTTATAATATTTTTTTCTTCATGTCTCATTTATTCTACTAAAGCCCACTTATCTTCTAAAAACTCTTAAAACTTTTTTTTTTATTTGAAAATTTTATGTTTCAAGTTTTAATTTAAATTCTAGTTAGTTAACATATAGTGTAATATTAGCTTCAGGAGTAGAATTTAGTGATTCATCCCTTACATATAACACCCAGTGCTCAAAGCTAAAAACTCTTGAATCTAATGATCTTTTATTTCCACTTCAACCACCATTTTGCTGTTAACTCTTGCCTCAGTTTATTTTTTAAATACACTATTTTCTATAACCAATGTATACCTTATATGTCAGTTAAAGTGATTTAACTACTTCCTACTGTTCATTATATTTTTTTCCTTAAGAATGTTTCCATTGTTTTATGATAAACACTTAAATCCATAACACAGTTGAGGTGGCAGAAATGTTAACCTGGCCATCAAATTTCATGTTCCCCTTTCCATAGTGTGGACTTGTCAAGGCAACTACTTAGCAGGGATTGCATTTCTCAGTTTTCCTTTCTTTCTCCCTTCCTGTCTTTCTTTCTTCCTCTTTCCCTTTCTCTTTCTTTTTCTTTCTTTCTTTCTTTCTTTCTTTCTTTCTTTCTTCTTTCTTTCTTCTCTTGGTTCCTGTCTTTCTTTCTTCCCCTTCCTTCCTTCCTTCCTTCCTTCCTTCCTTCCTTCCTTCCTTCCTTTTCTTTCTCTTCTTTCTTTCTTTCTTTCTTTCTTTCTCTTTCTTTCTTTCTTCTTTCTTTCTTTCTTTCTTTTCTTTCTTCTTTCTTTCTTTCTTTCTTTCTTTCTTTCTTTCTTTCTTTCTTCTTTCTTTCTCTTCTTTCTTTCTTTCTTTCTTTCTTTCTTTCTTTCTTTCTTTCTTTTCTTTCTTCCCTTTCTTTCCTAGTTCTCACTAATGGAATATGAATGGAAGGAATAATTGTCCTTTGTAGGTCTAGGTTTGATGTAGTCACTGGACCTCCTCAATTCTCTCTATAGATACAGACAACTTGCAAGATGACAGGGATGGCAGAATCACGAGATAGAAGCAGCTGGGTGATGAATCAGCTGCTTCACTAATCACAAACAGCTATACTGGACTTGAGGAAAATAAAGAATAAACTTTATTATGCTAAACCACTGACATTTTGGGATTTGCTCATTTGAGTAGCTAGTATTACTCTAGCTTACATAGCCTACCTAGCTTAAAATGGTCTAGCTTATTTCATGTCTGCAGCCTAACTTTGTGCTACTTTGTCTCACTATGCTCTCTTCATTGGATTGCATTCGGTTCCTTGAATGCTTCTATTAGAAGACTTTAGTACATAATATTCCTTCTGCCTGGAATGCTCTCTAATACCTTTATAAAGCTTACTTCCAGGCCTCAATAGCAGATACTGTCAGTGGTCTGTCCATATCTCCTAGGATCTCTTTTTATGAATTCTGTGTACTTCCCCAACCTCTTGCTCAATGCTTTTGCATCTAAGAGTCCTCGTCTGGTATTTTCTTTGAAGGACATCCCTCAGGCTATTGGTACTTGTTGCTCGCCCAAAATCACACACTCGTTTGACTTTTACCTCCTTTCCTATCCTGCTCTTCCCGCTCTTGAGAGTATTAGCTTAATAAATCATGTGCACAAGAACACTCATCTTAAAATCTGCACTCAGATGAATCTGACCTAGAGCAGCATCTCTCAGATTTCAGTTTAAATGTTGCTTATTCAGGGCAGCCTTTCCTGATGTCCCAAAATAAATCACGTTCCCTATATTATGATGCTTTTATGACACTGAGAATTTGACTATAGGGAACATTTTGTTTTTGCTTAGTACCTGGCATGAAGTTGACTGTTAGTAAATACTGAATGAATAAAATGGGGCAAAGAAAGAAGGAAGAATGAATTAAAAGAGAATGGATTGATCTCCCATTAGGGATGACATGAAAGAAAACCTAACCATATAAGAAAAAAAAATCACTGTAATGGTTGCAAATTGCATTTCAATCAGCTCCATACATTACAGGAAATGATTCTGAGGAGTTAGTTTTGGGAGTGTTTATCATTTCAAGTATTTGATTAACTACTACCAACCAGTTGACTTTTTTCTTCACTGGATCAAATTAGGATTTCTTATAAGCTGTCAACAAATGGCACCCTAAATAATTTCTCTATATAAATACTCTTTTTTTCAATGAATAATTATTCATTGATCTCTATTCTGTATTAGGCATCTTGTTAGCCTTGGAATACAGAGGTGACAGTATGTATGTCCTTTTATAAGGCCTTAAATATAGGAGTTGGAAAATTTATATAAATGACTGATTATAATTGTTCTTGAATATATGGTTATTATATAAATATTAAACTCCTCAAGAGCCCAGGTCCTTCCAATGTTTTTTGGGTTCTGATTGTAGTGATATGAAGGCTTTCTGATTTTCTATTTTGCTATTTTTGAGCTCCCAGTCCTTTCCAGGGTGGCCTCTAAGAATTGCTTACAACTAGAAATATCTCTGGGTCAGTTTACACTCCCAATTCCCTGCAGTAGATACTGTGCAGGGAAGTAGGGATGAGAGGGGACTGGGAAGAGATTTATATTTCTGTGCAACACTCTAGGGAAATGGTTGAGCCTCCTAATGGAAGACAAAGTAGAAATGTTTTGGAGGCATGCATCTGCCTGTAGACCTGGGAGAGCCACCTGAGAATGAAAAGGCAGTGAAAGGCCAGTAGGGGTTGATTGGACCTCTTAGAGCTGAGGTGCAAGGAGTGGGCTGTCCAAGACTCTGTATGATTTGCAAAGGGTGGGGCAGCCTCACTGAGCAGCAGAAATGCTACACTGGAGAGCAGAGTTTGCCTGAGGTGATATGAAGCAGCTGAGCAAGGAAATCTGCTGTGCCTGGAGACTGCAATGTGGGCAATCCACCAGTGAATAATCAATTTTTGGCTGATGACTGTACATGCCGCTGGGTGTTTTTGAAATACTCATTCTTACTAGGATAGGGTCTGATAATAATTAGTTGTTCTATAATCTGATGCATCTCTCAAAAGTGATTTTTATTAAGCAGAATTACACTCTGTTTTAAATCTAGCAATTCAGACTCACATGTTGCATATTTGTAATTATTGTAGATCTTTCCTTTTTCACCTAGACAACTCATTATTATATTGCAGTCATTTACATTAATAATGATCACCATGCACAGCTACAAACACTCTTGCAAGGTATTACAATGTCAACAGCTGCCAGTTTTTAGATGAAATGATTTGGTTCATGGGAATTACTATTCTTGGGGATTTGCATCTATTTCTTGGGTATATAAGTTGAACTTGCTGAAGTTATCCAAATAGAGTTTGCAGAAGTTTCCGTTTGCATTCATTATGAGTTACTAAAAGTATTCAAACAGGAAAAGATATTTTTATGTGTTCAGAGATGAGGATATAAAAGAGTTCTTGTTTATTTTAGAACTGCATACAACTCAGTCATGCCACAGTTCAGTACAGGTAAGAACAAGGGAAATCATTCCATTTTAATTTTAAAAAATCAATGCTGTGACTATTTCTACACAAAAGGGAAAAAAATCTGAACTACTATGAAGTATTCAAATGACTTGAGTGGATATAGGATAGTTCGAAGTGGTCGAAACATATAGGTCACTCCTCTTTGTAACTGTGAGTTTTGATTTAATATACAACTATCAGTAATAAAATAACATTTTAGAGATTAAGTAGGAACAACAGAACTTTGTTTAAATTGTCTGATGTAGAAATATATTTCCATATAGTACAGTGCTATCTTGATTAATCTTAAGGAGAGGACAGTTAAATAAAGTAAAATAAGGTCAGATTTTTTTGCCTAGAACTGATTGATGATAATTTTGTCTTCCTTAAGTGGAGTAGTTTATAGAAACAACTGAAAAGGAGCAGATGATGGAGCAGTTTGAGTATTTGGAAAATGATCTGAGAAGACTTCAGCAAAGGCTGGAAGATCAAGGGAGCAGAGGGAGAGAGCATCCTGAAAGAGGGCCAATGGAGGGGAATCCATATGTTGGAGCATGGCTTTGTCTCTCTATGGTCTGTCGTCTCCTTCTGTGATGATCTTTCTGAAAGCAAATGTCTTACTACTACATTTAGTGACTGGCAAAACTTCAGTGGGAATACATAAATTTAAACAGTGTCATTTTAATGGACTTTTTAAACAAAATCATGAATTATAGATAAAAATGACTTCCTCACATAAGAGATACAGATCTAAGGGATCATGTAGCAATTTTTACAGTCTATATCCTCCTCTTCAGCTATAGATAAGGGCAACTATTTGCACTGAACTTTCTTAAATTACACAGTACTTTTCTATAAATTATCTAATTGGAGTTTCAAATCAATATCATCAAAAATAACTTCTTTGACCTGATTTTATAGGTCAAAACATTAAGATTTAAATGTTAAAAGATTTTTTTCAAGGTTACAAAAACAGCATTTGATCAAAGCAAGAAGTGTGTGTGTGTTTGTGTGTGTGTGCATGCTTCTTTTTTCAACCAAGAAATAAACTGAAGTGTTTGTAACTTTTACTTTATTATGAGACATAAGAATTTCAGTGACTTTCTTTTCCCCTTCACTTTTTGCACAGAAAGGAAAAGAATAAAAATTTCAAATTGATAAAATCCAAACACAATAAAAAGTTCATACTTATAGACTGTGTACAAGATAAGTACCTTGGGAAAGTTATCACTTCATTGTACAATTATTACATCTTTTTCTCTAAATCAGAATATATCCCTTTTAGCCTATTGTATTTTAAAATCTTTCTTTTATGTCCTGAATGTATACATTAATGCACATGCATACTCATACACACATGTATTCTCTGGGATAAAAATTAAGAATCTCAGCCACAACAACAGCAGTAATAATAACAACACTGCAATTTATTGCACTTTTACTATATGCCAAACTTTGTGTACTTAAAGAATCTCATATAATCTTTATAAAACCTACAGGGATAGTGATTGTCCTTATGCGACAGATAGCTAATCTATGGCTCAGAGAGGCTGAGAAACTTGGCATAGTTGGGATTTATAAGTCTAATATACCAAATAAGCCAATAGGATTTTAAAATAGAGAATGTAAAATTGTTTATTGATCTCCATACCACCAGAAGCATCAATTAGACAATATGTAGAATATGGGAAACACTGTTGTTTGAAAAGTGATGCTTGTCATACATAAAAAACGCTCCCTGTATTTTTCTTTCTTTCTTTTCCAAACAAGTGCCACGGTGACAGATGACAGCACAGGTAAGGGAGAGAATGTAATACAGTGTGTTTTGTGTTTTCGGGCCACTGGTAAGTCCTCCAAAGGTCAGATATTGAACATGATGACGATAATTCTAAACCAGCCTTTGGAGCAATCAAATCACATAAAACTCAGCCATATGAAAACAAGTCTTCAGCCTTAAGGGAAACATTTCATTCCCTTATTTCCAAAACCTTACACATGCCACACTGTCAAAGAGTAGAACAATTGAGGACTAATAACTACACCCACCAATAGACATGCCTACCTCTATGTCACTGGAAGCAGAAGAGACTGACTTTCCCCCCCAAATTACGAAATGTTTGCGGTTTCCTGCCAGTCACTGGAGGCTCCCGTTCCCTTCTCATTCTTTCCTTTATCATGGCACTTTGGGATCTTCCTGAGTGACAGTTAATGCTGCTGCTAAGGACTGGGTAGCGGCTCTGTCATCTTTACCTTTATTTCTGTGTCTTTAGGGACACATTTGATATCCTCGTAGGCTTTAAAACTAAGAAATCGCGATCCACTTTTTGAAGTAAATTCTTTGTCTTGCTAGGATAAATTTTCTAACGGCTATTAAGAAGTAATCGTTCTCATGGGACAGTGCAATGGTTTTGGCTTCTAGGGGCGCATTCAGCCTGCAGATTTGTCCAGTCGCTTCCCTTCGTCAGTATGCTTCCCCCCCTTTAATTCACTCACAGTTTCCTATAAAACTCAAATTTATATTTTCTTAAAAATTATATTTTTTACTTTCTATCTTTTGACTGTTTTAATGTATTCTATATTATATTTTAGCTCTTCCTTATCATTTTAACGGAAACATTAAGTTTTCTTTTTTTTAGAATGATTTCAGCACGCTGTCCTCATTATTAAAATAGTTTATAAGGCAACTTGTGGAAAGCTTTTATTTGTAAGGGATGACTTCCCAGCTCCTGCCCTACTCCTGAGGGATCTTGAAGAGCAATCCCTTTATCCCTAAGTATTATTCTTGAGGCGTGAGGAAGGACTATAGAAATTGCTGTCTGACTGAACGATTTGGTTTGAGAAAGGAGGGAAATAATTTAAGGGCTGAGAGAAGGAAAAAGAACAGATCATGAGTACAAAAAGTGTAAAGAATTACTGACATATAGGGGAAAGAAAGACAATGGAATAAAAGTTGTCCACGTGGAACAGTTGGAACACCATATGGAAAAGGTGTTATAGATTTTTATCTTAATTACTTCAAACATTGTACTATCCGTGTGCCGGACTTTGCATTCTTCTATCACTATATCTCTGTATTCTGAACTTTGGATTCAGTACTTCGTATGGATCCTCGTTTTCCTTTGCAATTTTTCCTGCCCCAATTCTACCCTCATCTCTTCTTTGCATTTGACTATACTTGACACAAAACACCCCATGTTTCTTAAAACCTTGTTTTATCTTTTGTTTCCAGAAGGTGCTCCTTGGAGCCACCAACATGTTAAATGTCAGCTGCTGAGACTGGTATGTGGATATTTCTTGTGTCAGTTTCGATCGTGGTTGAAAGACACAAGAACATTATCCATCCAGTGTACTTTCCTAGTAGTATGACTTTGAAGAATAATTATATAACACTGCAATGTTCCATCTTATTGTGGAGAGCAGAGTTGGATTAAAATGTACAGTGATTATACTTCTGCAAATTGCAAATATAACACAAAAAAATTAATAAATTATAGATATGGGGTCCAAGTACTATTCAGAAAAACTGCAGATGTTCATCAGTTTTAATTATTTGGGAAATTACCTATGACCATTTAGAAATGAAAGCAGATGTATGAAAAAATTATGAAAGTCAATTTAGGATATGTTTCCCTAAATCTGGAAATAAGATTCTTGTACATTTTCAAGACTGTACTTAATACATGCCTAACATGTGTTTGAAAGTGAAATATCTAAGATTTGCATGTAGTAATCCGGATTAATGGCCAAAGACCTATAAAATCTTACATAATCTCTGCTATCTCCCTACAAATTTCACAAACATCCAGGATCTTCAAGGCAGGAAACATGCCAAGGCATCATGATATTGCCTTGAGATCTTAAGATATTGAGGAGGTACTTCCTTACACTGGCCCACTGTTCTGTTCTTGTCCTTTTCTTTGGAGAGGATTTAAGATAGAACATAAGAACTAGGAAGATCGGTAGGGGAAGAAAGGGATAAAGAAAGGGGGGGTAATCAGAAGGGGGAATGAAGCATGAGAGACTATGGACTCTGAGAAACAAACTGAGGGCTTCAGGGGGGAGGGGGTGGGGGAATGGGATAGACTGGTGATGGGTAGTAAGGAGGGCACGTATTGCATGGTGCACTGGCTGTTATATGCAACTAATGAATCATCAAACTTTGCATCAGAAACCAGGGATGTACTGTATGGTAATTAACATAATATAATAAAAAAATTTAAAAAAAAAGAAAGGCCTGTTGCCCCCATCTTTAAGTTTAGGTGCCTAAAGCATTCATACCTGGCACCACAGCATCAATGGGTATGGCCTTGAGGAGCCTACCCTCATATGAACGCTCCTGTTGTGTTGCTTTCACTGAAAGATGTTGACCTTTAGATTGTTTTCTCTAGCTACACAGAGAATAAACTCCAGCTAGCCCTTGTCCTTGAAAGATTACACTTTGGTTCCTTTTCAGGTGCTTTAAGTTTCTACTTCTGTAGGCCTTATAACAGAAATAGAATGCTTCCTTCATAATTTGTCAAGTGTCAGTATTATTAGAAGTGAATAAAATTGATTATAGACCATGTCCAGAAGTACCTTCCTTCTCTAAGGAGTAGAAACTGACCAGTTCATACTGGTGATTAGCCCATAATGAAAAGTTTCATTACTAGGGAGCAAAATGGTATAGGAGAGACTCAATCATCAGTGCTACTGGGGTCAGGATCTCTGCTTTTCGTCTGGATGATCCAGATTTGTATCACTAGACAAACAACTTTAGAATTCATAATCTCACATATTACATGAATTTGTAGTATTTTACCAGTATTTTGCAAGATAGATTAAGAAAGTAGAACCGTTTAACTTAGTAACTATTTAGAAAATATCTGATTTTAACTACCATGTGTAATCTGCTTATCCATCAAGTTTGAGATATTTATATATAATTTATGAACCCATTTTTATGAACCAAATGTTTAGAGAAGTTCTGGAAACTTTTTAAAGATTTTATTTATTTATTTGAGAGAGAGAGAAAGAGAGGGTGAGCATGAGCAGGGGGAGAGGCAGAGGGAAAGGGAGAAGCAGGCTCCTCACTGAGCAGGGAACCTGACGCAGTGTTCAATTCCAGGACCCCAGGATCATGACCTGAGCTGAAGGCAGGCGCTTAACTGACTGAGCCACCCAGGTGCCCCATGAAAATTTTTAAGAATATTACTTGAATCAAGAATGAGTACTTTTTCCTCCCTCAAAAAAAACCAGTTTTTAAAGGACCCATGCATTTCATAAAAAGCAATATTGGTCTATAATATTTTTAGTCTGTGTGTGTTTTGTGGGGGAGGAGTCAGACATAATTCCAAATATTTAATTATCCTCTGGGAATTATGATAGAAATGTACTACTCAGAGAAAGAGAGAAAAGATCAAATCCCAAGGATATGGAAACATTATTTTCCATATCAAGAGAGTTCAGAAGAATCTTGTTCTAAGAAGTTTCCAAAGGAACAGTAATGAATAGAACTGTTAGTAATAAAGTTTAAATGTTTTAATAATAATCCAGGCATATGCCTGTAAAGAAAAACATTGGATTAATTTTTATTACTCTAACAATTTAAATTCCCTTTATTGCATTTTACTGGAAAATAATTTATATTTATTGCATTTTTATATAAATATGAAAATCACATAGTAGTGTACATTGTGAACCAACAGTGAAAAATAATATTATTCTATCAAAACTGCAGTGTAGAATGTGCTTTTTGCCGATGAAATGTGTATCAGGGGCACAGAGCATTTATTTTAAGAATGGCAGTGTACACCTTTACTAAAATAGAGTGCCATGTTTTGAAATATAGCCTTTTTATTTCATTGTGGTAGACATGCCCTACACGCATTTTATACAGTGTTTTTGCACCCTTATTGTGAAGTTGCTATTGCATTGTAGATGGAATCAGTGGGGCAGATGGGGACAGACTTCAAATTTTCAGCCTTTGAGTCTGAACTCTATTTTGAAATAGGTTTCTTCCTAAATACTGTATGCATGCTGAAAGAGCATAGCTTTGAAAATGAGACAGTCTTAAAAACATCACACACACTCACATACATAATGGAAGGAGTAGATATTTGCTTCCTAAAAAAAAAAAAAGTATGTTTATTTCCAGTTTTTTCGTTTCTAAAAATATATGTTTCTCTCCCCTATCCTGTGTCTTCTGGTTCACTTGGTTGGAGAGCATGATTTCTCTACTGTTAAGGGTGAAATACAGTTTGGTAGGTTTTCCCAAAATGAAGCTTGTTTTTGAAAGTGCTTACTTATCACACATTTTATAGAAAATTTTAGTATCCTACTGGCTTCAAATATGTATGTATTATCATAACATACTCATGGGTGATAAAACTACAGTGTGTGTTGGAGGCCTCTGTTTTGGAGAGCTGGATTGTTCGGTGGTTAGTGTGCTTTGGTGGCTGTGTTCATGTAGCCCCTTTCATCTGTGGTCTGGACCGTGGAAAGAGAATGGCCTACCTTGACTCACTCATGACCTCTCCATCCACCTCCATCTAACCAGGGAATAAAGAGAAGGACTCATCTTAGTTTCCCAGCTGAATGAACTGTGTTCGCTTCACCATTCTGAAAAAATGTAATGTGTACCTGAAGTGCTTGGGGATCTTGTTAAACAGCAGATTCTAATTCAGTAGGTCTGGGTGGGATATAACCTGCATTTCTAAGAAGCTGTCACGGAGCAAGGAAATGAACAACAACAACAAAAGTTTTACTCTAACTGCCATGGCGACCCTCACCCCACCTGCCATGGTTCTAAGACTATTGTAGATGCTGCCTGACGAGTGAAAAGGACGAAGTTATTTTGAATAGCGGAATACATATGCACATGGAAAGTTAAGAAGTGGAGGAAGAGGCAGGAAGAATGAAGTTAAAAGTGACAGGGGAGAAACAGGAACTGGTTTGGAAAAACTGGTATCCATGCTTTTGGAGAAAACCTACAAATCATCTACTAAAGCTGCCACAGTCGTACGGCCTGGAGGAGAAGACTGGATGCTCAGAGGAGACAGCAATCAAATGTTAGCAAACTGTAAAGCACAGGGCTGGCGAGGAGCTGCCTTTTGAATTCCCTCCACTGTCTGGCAGCAGTTGGCTCTGAAGGTCTGGAATTGCATGGTCGCGAGCCAGAGCTCCAAATTTAAAACAGCTTTGATTTTGTGTCGTAGGTGTGGTTTAATACCTAAGCGGGTTCTTTGTCAGTACACAGACTTTCTCATAGTTGTTGAGTTTCCAAGGGCTCAGAACATTTCCCCAAAACTGTATGAAAATATTCACTGTTGGAAGTCAACTAAATCTGCAGCGATTGAATATAAACTAAAGAGACCTAGGAAGGATTTTAAATGATTCAACTATCAATAAAGGCCTTTTCGTAATTATGAGAATACCATAAAGTTCAAGTATTCAATTTTCCAGAGAAGAGAACTATGCTTTTTTAATTAATAAAGCACCTATTTTTTTCTTTCTTTGAAATGCTCAACTTTCCTCTTGACATTTTAAAAGTGAGTTTGGTGCTTATGATTGATAATAATAACTTTACATTTAGTCATCTTTCATCAGTTTATCGATTTGTCTATTTTCTTATGGCTTTTTTCTTTGATCTCATTTAGCATTTGGGTGCACTTTATTGATTTCACCCTGCGGTCAATTTTGCATTCAAAGTTTGCATTCAGTTCAGTCGAAGCACTTGTAATATTGAGTATTAATGAGGAGATTCAAAGATCAACGTCGTGCTATCTGCTAGGGCGGCCTAAAGCAAATCATAGTGGACAAAGACGGAATTATTCACATGCACTAATTAAAGGTTATTTAAGTAATGATTTTCAAGATAATACTGCTAAGACAAAATTATTTTATAATACATTTCTAGCCACATCTCTGTAAGGACACCTCTGTGCTTATTCTTTAGGGTGGGGGGAGAGGCTATAAAGAAAGAAGCGACATCGGTCTCTGTCTATGTGTACCTCATGCTTTCATTTCCATGATACATTCAGCTATATTTAAAATTCAACTGCAAGTTGTAGAATTTTGTCATTCTTTCCATTTTTCACCTTGTCAAATTAACTATTAAATTCATTTTACTTTTAAGATGTTCATCCAGTTTAATAACTAATATGTATAATCAAAATGTATATCATGGCAATAGAATAGAACCTCATTTTACCAAGACAACATCATTTACATTATAGAGCTTTTCTCCTAAAAAAAAAAAAAAAATCCTGCTGGCCTAAATGTACTTTAATATGGAGTTTTACCTTGTACTTCAGTAATATTGTGTTAAAAGATGAGATGGTGTCTTGGAGGGAAATGCAACTGGAATTGATTTGATCTCTCCCTCTTTCTCTCTCTCTTTCAGAGGTAATTCAGTGACAAGCCCTCTACAGAGATGATGAATGTAATGTAATGTTTCTGAACATGAAGTTTTTTTTGTGTGTGTGGGGGGGCCTAATTAACCAACTTAAACTACTTCTATTCAAACACTCCAGGAAGATAACACCAGTCACAAATGTTAAATATCTGTTTTGCTTTACTTTGCTTACTCATGCATTTATTCAACACTTGCTATGGCAGTTTATCTAAAATTAGGTCCAAAGTAATTTAGGCAGCCATACCCTATGTGAAAGATTCTGTAGAAAGCTTAAATCATAGTGACAGCCATTAGAACTTGCTTAAAGGAAATGCATTTCTGAAAAACTCCAGAGGAAACAATAGGGAAAAGAAGCTATAAGTATATCCGTAAGGTCTCATAAGAAATTACTCAGCATTTAGATATGTGCTCCTTTGAAACAATGGATTGTTTTCTTTGTTTGTATATACCTATTTAAAATAAAATAATAGCATATATATATTGGGCATTTGTTCTGTGTCAGGTATGTGTCTGGGTGCTTAGATGGTATCATAATATTGAATTCTCAGAATTTCTAAATTAAACAAACTATATTGCTACCTTTGTTTTACTCATGAGGAAAATAGTAGTACAGAGGGAACAAACGATTTGCCTAAAGTCACATAAGTAGTTAGTGGCAGACATGGGCTTTAAATGTGATTCCACAACCAGGTTCCAAACCTCTTGCCATTTTCACTTCAGTGCTATCACTGATTTCTGTGTCAGTATCATAAAGTCCTTCACATTAGTTTTCCAGCCATCACAAGTGAGCCAAAGTCATGCTAAAATGTTGATGAAGACTTCTAGAGTTAGCTCTTCAGTAAATTTCTAAATTCAGAAAATACACTAGACAAAGGATTTAATTACCTGGCTATTACTTGAATGTTATAAATATGTCCAAAACTCTGAAATAATGCACATCTGCAGTATATCAATTTAATAGTCGAGTGCTGCTATCTTAAGTGCAAGGATGTCGATAAATTGGCCTAAGAAATATGGGGACTATTTTATAGTACCATAAAAACAACCTTAATATTTTATTCTGAAAAATAGTATTCAGAAACTCATTTGATTTTGGAAGATATTTCCTTTGAAGTTTGTCAAATTGTAAGACTAAAGCAGTTTAGAATATGAATATTTCAATTTTAAAAAATGCTTATTACAAAACTTTTCCCAAATTAGATGCTTTAAACCTCTGACACAAAATTTGAAAGAAGGGAAGCTATTTATAATCTTACAAGAAAAGAAAACCACTTTAAAACACTTTCTTAGGGAGTTAAGTGTATATGCAACTTTGAGGAGTTTCATGGGAAATAGTCTAGACTGATATCTTTCAGAGATAGCAGCTGAGACCTCTAAAAAAAAAAAATGTTGGACTCTAGGGAAAAGGTTGTAAAGTGTTTTCAGCCTAAGAATTTTCCAAAAGCAAAATAAAATTAATCTCAAGAAATATTTGCAATTTGCACATTTATTTATTTTTATTTATAATCATGGAACATGATTTCCTTTTCTTGGGGGAGAAAATTAGACAATGACTCATTTAATCACTGAGTGAATAGTTCACTTGAGAAACTTAAGGAGAATGGGCTTACTTTACCACCGGGTAATGGGATATAGTCTCAGCTTTTATTTATTCATTTTATTTTATAGGGCAATGAAAGATTACTATAACTTGCTAGGAAATTTTCAGATTCCTTAGAAGGGCTTCCTTCATGCAAACTCTGCTCTGGCCTCACAGAAATAGCTATAATCTTTACCCCAAAATACACATGTTGATGTCTTCTTGCTTTTCATTATGGTGTGCCTCAGTCCTACTTTTTAAGGTTCAATAAAAAGTCTACACTATACATAACACCTTTGTTGATGAATTCTTTTAGTGGAAATAATTGTTCCATCTCAGAATCTGTAAACTCAGCTCAATCTTTTACTATAACGCTAATTTAATTTATCTTTCGGAGTCCTTACATTTTATATGTATATACAACATAGTTCTTAGATGTTTATAAATGGGCCATATTTACTGTTAAATTTCCTTCTTATAAAGGTAATAATGTTTTCTAAATTTGACTGTAAAAAGTTTGAAAAACTACCTATATCTACACCCCCCAGGGTTATCTTTGTTCAATTTTCTTCTTTTGTTACCATTTGTGTCCATACTCATAAATATCTATACAATAAAATGGGGATCAGAGGGGTATACTATTTTTGTGCTCTTTATCACTCAAGATAATTTTATGAGTATATTCCTTTATCTGTACATGGCATGTGCTTTTTAACAGTTGTATGAATGTCCATCTTTAGTGTGTATTTTATTTAATCAGTCTCTAAATATTTAACAGATCTTTCTATAATTAAAAAAATCAACTTAATATAATTTTACATAAATCTTTTCATAGAGTCTGTATTTTTCTAAAGATTATTCGTATGTATAGAAGCTTGACATTTGAAATGTATTGCTGTTTTGCTGTCTAAAACTTTATTCTACCCTGGATTCAAACCATCACTGATTTTCAAGACCTCGTCAAGAATAACAAACAAACATAACAGAATTTTCTTAAAGAATTATTTATTTATTTTTGAGAGACAGAGTGTGAGCTCACACATGAGTGGGTGAAGGGGCAGAGGGAGAGGTAGAGAGAGAGAGACTCAATCCCCAAGGAGACTCCTCTCTGAGTGCACAGCCCCATGCAGGGCTTGATCCCAGGATCCTGAGATCATGACCTGAGCTGAAGCTAGGAGTCAGACACTTAACAGGCTGAACCACCTAGGTGCCCAAGTAAAAATTTTTTTTTTTAAATTTATATGTTATTTTATGGATTTCTTGTTCATATAATTTAGTCTTTCTTTCTCTCTCTCTTTCTTTCCCTTCCTTCCTTCCTTCCTTCCTTCCTTCCTTCCTTCCTTCCTTCCTTCCTTCCTTCCCCTTTTCCTTTTTACCCACTGGGTGTGAAGCCCAATGTGGAGCCCAGCACAGGGCTTCAACTCAAAACTCTGAGATCAAGACCTGAGCTGAGATCAAGAGTTGCACACTTGGAGCACCTGGGTGGCTCAGTCATTGAGCGTCTGCCTTGGGCTCAGGGCGTGATCCCGGAGTCCTGGGATAGAGCCCCGCATTGGGCTCCCTACTCTGCTAGGAACCTGTTTCTTCCTCTGCCACTCCCCCTGCTTGTGTTCCCTCTCTCACTGGCTATCTCTCTCTCTGTCAAATAAATAAATAAAATCTTAAAAAAAAAAAAGAGTTGTACACTTAACCAACTGAGCCATCCAGCCGCCCCTAATTTAGTAATGTTTTAATTGCTGAGGTTTTAAAAATCATTGACTATTTTTATAAATTAATGTTAAATATTTAACTTCTCATAGAAATTATAAATACTTACTTACACTTCCTTTAATTAAAAAAAGTCCTTTATTTACTTTTCAAGACAAACAGACTTTTTCAAATTCAGTAATAAAGCAAACAAAAATCCCATTAGTTTGGTTGCCTAATATCTTTTATGTGAAACAAAGAATGTTAGTTCTTGGAAGACCCAGTTCTAATGTGGTTCAATTTTTTATTCACTGTAACAGCAACATATTAGGCAACTAAAACTGTTGCTACATGAATAAATAAAAGAATGAATTACTGAGTGATACTTTTTTAAAATCTGATACTTGTTTTAAATATACCTCTATATATAGAAAAACTGAGCTAGAAATTCTTATTGGCCAAGATTTTGATTGAAAATGAGAGTATCTTTGTTTATGGCATCATCTTCTAAATAAAATTAAAAATCAAAAACAAGATAAAAAGCTTCTGCACAGCCAAGGAAACAGTCAAAAAAACTAAGAGGCAGCCCACAGAATGGGAGAATATATTTGCAAATGATACTACAGATAAAAGACTGGTATCCAAGATCTACAAAGAACTTCTCAAACTCAATACACGAGAAACAAATAAACAAATCATAAAATGGGCAGAAGATATGAACAGACACTTTTCCAATGAAGACATACAAATGGCTAACAGACACATGAAAAAATGTTCAAAATCATTAGCCATCAGGGAAATTCAAATCAAAACCACACTGAGATACCACCTTACGCCAGTTAGAATGGCAAAGATAGACAAGGCAAGAAACAACAATTGTTGGAGAGGATGTGGAGAAAGGGGATCCCTCCTACATTGTTGGTGGGAATGCAAGTTGGTACAGCCACTCTGGAAAACAGTGTGGAGGTCCCTTAAAAAGTTAAAAATTGAACTACCCTATGACCCAGCCATTGCACTACTGGGTGTTTACCCCAAAGATACAGACGTAGTAAAGAGAAGGGCCATATGCACCCCAATGTTCATAGCTGCATTGTCCACAATAGCCAAATCATGGAAGGAGCCGAGATGCCCTTCAACAGATGACTGGATAAAGAAGCTGTGGTCCATATATACAATGGAATATTACTCAGCTATCAGAAAGAACGAATTCTCAACATTTGCTGCAACATGGACGGCACTGGAGGAGATAATGCTAAGTGAAATAAGTCAAGCAGAGAAAGACAATTATCATATGGTTTCTCTCATCTATGGAACATAAGAACTAGGAAGATTGGTAGGGGAAGAAAGGGATAAAGAAAGGGGGGTAATCAGAAGGGGGAATAAAGCATGAGAGACTATGGACTATGAGAAACAAACTGAGGGCTTCAGAGGGGAGGGGGGTGGGGGAATGGGATAGACTGGTGATGGGTAGTAAGGAGGGCACGTATTGCATGATGCACTGGGTGTTATATGCAACTAATGAATCATTGAACTTTACATCAAAAACCAGGGATGTACTGTATGGTGACTAACATAATATAATAAAAAAATAAAAATAGTAAAATAAAATAATTTTAGATATCTGAAAAAAATCAAAAACAATATTGCTTGGTTTCATGTTTCAAGTAAACAAGGTAATATTTTAAAATTCATTGAAACCATTACCCTATAAAGAAATATTACCACATATGAAATACTTTAAATTTTACTTATATAAAATACTATGATATATACCTAAGAAAAAATTCACTGAAATACTTCTATAAATCTGATAAAAACTGCACTGATAGGTATGACATTCTGTGAATCTAATGTGCTGAAAGGCTTGCTTAAAAATAGGGAACTAATATACTAAAGGGAATGACTAGAAAGATGGTATGCCCTATGTCATTTGATAATTTTAAAACTAGGAGAACATATAGATGGAGAGTTCACAAAATTTTTAGTCATTGTTAAAATGAAGGTATTTCAAAGTCCATGGAGATCATATAATCAAAAAATACATAAGGAAGTTAGAAATATGTGCACAATAGGATGGAATGGAATTCACCATATAAAAATGCAAATTATCATATCTAGAGAAAAAACAGTTTGAAAATAACATGTTTGGATACTGAAGCAACTTAGAAATTAGCAACACTGAGTAATGTTGAAAAAATTCAGAGTGCAAAACCAAATCTCAGCATGTCTTGTAGTGTAATATTAAAATCACAGAGCTATCCATCATGCTTAGGATACAGTTCGAAAACCTTTAAGTTGGCTTACGAAGACTAAGCAAAGTGCCTCCTGAAAACTTCTACAGCTTCTCCTCTCTACTTGCCCCACTTGGAATATCAAGAATGATTCCTTGAAACAGACTCTTAACTATAGAGAACAAACTGATGGTTACCAGAAGGGAGGTGGGTGGGGGGATGGGTTAAATAAGTAATGGGGATTAAGGAGTGCACTTATAATGAGTACTGGGTGATGTATGCAAGTGTTGAATCACTATATTGTACACCTGAAAATAATATTACACTGTATGTTAACTAACTGGAATTTCAAGAAAGACTTAAACACTAAAATTTTTCAAGACCAGTTTCTGTGACTGTAAAGATCAAGCTCTGCCTAGGAAACACTAGTGTTTTACTTTTTGTTTTTAGCAATAAACATGATGATAGAAATCTACACTATTTGTTGTATAGACATATATTCAGAAGTATATTTCCATATATGGAAATAGTTCATTGACTGTAATGGCAAGGCAAAGAGTTCCGTGCAAGGTGCAAGGATCTGGGCTGATCCTCATGTCAGGTCAGTTATGCAAGAAGACTCATGCATTCAGATTTGCCTGTTCTCTTGATATCTCCATAATGTTCCCATTTTGTAACGTAACTTTAATAGAATTAATATTTGAAATTTCCAAGGTCAGAAAAGAGGAAGAATGACTCTTTGGCTTTGGGCCTATGCAATAGGTTAATTTTTTAATCAG
Organism: Ailuropoda melanoleuca; assembly: GCF_002007445.2. NCBI lineage: Eukaryota > Metazoa > Chordata > Mammalia > Carnivora > Ursidae > Ailuropoda > Ailuropoda melanoleuca. The sequence continues at coordinate 47,406,157 of NC_048232.1, forward strand.
GTCAGATGGTAGTGTTATTCTCTAAATGAGGATCACAGGGATAAGAGAGTAAGGTGTTGTGGCTCAGACATGTGTTAGGTTTTGTGCATGTTTGGTATGAATTGGAATCTTGAAAAATCAAATGATGACACCAAGGAGAAATAACACACATGTAAATGAACCTGGAACCCCCCTGGAGGTGACTTAAGCTTTGGTAATGATTTACTTCTGTATTTGAGTAGAAGAAAAGCTGATATTCGGCTAGTATCTACTTGGCCATCTTGGATAACTACAGATGGCCTTTTTTTTCTGAACATACGGGATTGTGTCATACCTGTTGTTAATTATGTTGAATATGTTCTTCAAATAGAATATTGTGATTGGATTTTCACAGAAAAAAATTAAGATGCAGATGGAGATAGTCTGGGTCCAAAACCAATCCCAATCTCCATCCTGCTTTGCCTTAATGCATAGGAGCAAATGCATGGACTCATACAGAAATGGAAGGCTGCCATCCAGACTACCTGCAGCTTATGTCCACCTGAAAGGTAAAATCTACCAGCCCTTTGTAATTAATGTACCTAATATTTTAACCGTAATTTTCCCAAGGTGAAAGAGCTATATAACTTTTTCAAGAGAATTTTTTCTAAGAAAGTTAAAATTGTTAATAATTCCTTATCCATTTATTTATTGACTGTCAAAATACTTATTTCCCCATTTCTGAACTTGGGGAGAACATTGATTAAGGTGTTTATTTTTTTTAATTTATTCAGTTTGGATTTGTGTATAATTTAGTACTTTGTGGCAAGGCATTTAGTCTATATGTTCTGGTAGGAGGATCGTTTTTACTTCTTTATTTTTTCAGATATTACCATGTTGCTATAGGTTTTTCCTAAAATGATTTTCTTCCTTCCATTTCCTACTGTGTTTAAAAAGGGAATATAATTTCTACATGCATTTACTGGAAGCTCTTGTATCTGATAGACTCATCTTTTACTAGAAATCAGCCTTCTCAGAAGAAATCATAGTCAGCATAAGAGGTCATTATTATTCTGTATTTTCAGGTCCAGTATATGTTTTACTTCAGAACCTGATTTTCTCACCATGTGGTTTTCATCAGCTTATTCAAAATGTTTATTTTATTCAGGATGAGTTCCAAAGATGGAATGATTGAGATTGGAAGAAACCTCACGGCACTGTGTAGTCTTTCCCTCGATCACTAAGAACTTAAACTGTAAGTTCCTAAAGGAATATTTCATTTTTAAAAATAAAATCTTTTACCCATTCATTCTCCAATTTTATTTCTTCCCAATTACATCCATTCTAACATTTATTTATTAAAATAGACAAGTAGATTTTAAATTTCTAATATTTAATACATAGTAAATACATTTCATCATTTTTACCAGCAATTGATCTTTAAGGCAACTACTATATATACAGATATATCAGGATCTAAATATATAAAGATTCATATTTATAGGGATATCTATAGAGATATCTATACCAATATCTATATCTACCCTATTCCAATGTACACATCAAACTTTTTGTTTGGAGTTCCCCTATAGAAAGAACTTTTTCTTTTTTTTTTTTTTTGCTCTGGGGTTTTTATTTGGGTGCATAGATTTGTTTCATTGCTTCATTCTAGTTTGAGAAACTCAGACTTTGGGGCCTGGGAGTATCTTTAAAGGGCAATCTAGCAATCAACAGAATGACACCCTGCTCTCAGTAGAGGGCAGAATCATGGGCTGGTGTTTTCAAGATCTCTGGCAAATTCTATTTTATATGTATAATTTTATTATATGTAGTCTATATATAAGATAGAATATATATATTGTGGGTGTATGGATATATTATGTATGTTTCTACATGTATGTATGTATGAAGAGAAAATGCAATCTGCTGCAGAGTAGGTACTAGCAACTTCACAAGAATTTCCCTCTTCCCAGGAATGATTCCCTAGAAAGAATCATGGAAGAACTCTGAAAGAGGCATGTCTCTTCAATACCCAAGCAACTATCTGAAAAGCAGAAGGACCTAGGTCCTATTGGCCAGTTGTATCATTTAATTATAATAAAATTAATTGAGCATTTAAAATTTACAAAGTACATTAACACACATAATACATTTTATTTTCATTTGATCTTCACAAAAACCTTTGCAATGGGGATTATTATTTCCATTTCCAAGACATTACATCATCCATGTTTGGGGTCAGTCAATATTAAGAGTCTCCTGCATTCAAATGACATGAATAGCTATAAAAATACGAAACAGTATTGGTAGATAAAAGACCTACCTGTTGTTTCCTACTAAATGAAATTCTAAATATCTAAATAGAATATCTAAATGGAACTCAAATATTTTGGAATTAAAATTGTATGTCATTTATCTCATGCTTATTTCAATAGCAATCAAAGATCTTGACTCTCTAATTATTCTTCTGAATTTAGTGAATATAACAACCCTATGATTTATCTCAGTTCTTCAAAAGGAACATTCAGGTCATTAAAAGTGATAATCAGAGTTTATATTCCTGACTTCATTTTGGACTGGCACTAATACTAACATTAGACTAAGTCTAATGTTGTCAAAAATGCATCCAATAGTTTTTCATCTAAAAATTAGAAAAAAAGAAGGCAGATGCTGCTGGTTAGAAATTAGCACATATGGGATGATCTTAATCTGCCCAAATTATTTTTAATTCAACTATAGAATGCATAGGTAATAAATATTAATTTTCCCTCTCCAAACATTTAATTTTTTTCTTAAACCTATATCTCCTATTGTTTGAAAAAAAAAACATAGTGCTTTTTAATAAACATTAAGTATATGAAGTTAGGATTTAAAATTGTATTTGTAATCAACCTTTGGGATTAGCTATAATAAATAAGAAAATCAGACTCACGATTCTGAACCTATTGAAAATACCTTTTCATATATCACTTTCATCATGAACATGGCAATAATTATGCTATAACTGCTAGATAACTAAACATTTATGTACATGTGATTATATTGTAATTTTAAAGTTGTTTACACCAAATGCGGAAAGGTATTACTGTGCAATTAGATAATTTCGTTACTTCTATATTACATATTGACATAATTAGTAAATTGCATAGAAATTACCATATAAAATGTATATTTATAAAATATTTTATAGTAAACTATATAGTTGATATAAAGGAGGTTATTGTAAAAGGGTAACTTAGAAAAGTTTTACTTGAAATAAAACATACTTTTCTAAGAAATTCTGCTTTAGGAACAATTTGTGTTATGGACATCTCTCATTTGCTTACAGAGTACCCATCTGCAAATGGAGTAGACCCTAGTCATCTATATGGTAAATATTCTAAGAATTTTGAGACTCTACAAATATGTGAAAAATGCACCATAACACTTAATTCACCAATAAAATGCAGTGAAATAAATCTGAAAGATGAGAGCAAACTCTGTAGACCCTTAATAATTTTATAAACACAGGACTGAAGTCATTTATAAACTATACAAATATATTCAGAATAAGCCCTCACCAAAACTGTTTCCTATATCTTTTAAAATTTTAATAGTTCATATGAATTATTCATACCTAGATGAGCCATTGCCAAATTAGATAGTCCTGTTTTGCTTTATATATTTTGTCTATATTTGCTAGCTAAGAACCATCACTTTCTGGGTCTTAATTCAATAAAAATTACAGGTGCTTACTATGGGCCAAGTGGTATTCTAGGCTCTGTGGCTCGGTGTGCTTATTTGCCCTCAGAGAGCTTACATTCATTTGTTCTTCCCTTCCACGACCATTGCTACTAGTTTGCTTTGTGCTGTGTTTACAATAAAATTCAATGTCTTACATAATCTATCTGCCTCCTCCAACCTCATCTCTCCTACTCCCTCTGTTCAGTTCTCCCCAGCATAGCAGCCTCCTCTATCCCTGCAACACAAACAGACACACTTACCTCTTTTTCACCTTTGCTTCCTCTGGCTAGAGTTTTCTTTCTCAACTTTTTCATGGCTAGGTTCATAATGCCATTCAAGTCTCAACTCAAATGTCACATCTCCATAGAGATCCCATGTGACTATAAAGTTCCTGTCTCCCTTCCCCATTAAATCATCTGCCCTTTACTCACCATTTAGCACAATTTATGTACCTGTTTCTGTCTCTCTGCCATGCAAGGATAGAAGCTGGAGAAAATAGGAAGTATAGTAAACATTCAAGAAACAACTGCTTGATTCATGAAGAAATAAATGGAAACCAGGTAGAAATAATAATTAAAAAAAAAAGGTTCCATAATCTTTTTTGAGAAATGCTGCTTTTTAATACCTTGGAGATTCATAATACAGATTAGCATATTAAAGGTTCTGCATATTTTCTAGTAAAAAAACCTATTTTATTTGTTTGACTCAGAGTTTCTGAAGCTTTTTGAACACGAAACCTTTGTTTTATTTGTTTTTTAAATAGTATCTATTAACATCTTTCTTAACTCAGTTGTTCTCTGGAACACTTGATGGCAAACATTAGTCTTTCCTTATCCTATTGAGATTTTCATAATTCAAAATATAATTTAAATAAGCATTCTAACAAATATATGAAAAGTTTATAGTATGGAGAGGGTCAGAATTTGTTTTCTGAGTGAACCAAGTTCAGTTCAATAAGAAAAAGGCATTTTGCCATTAGCTTTCTTGCTCATGGTTGACAGTTGATGGAACAGTGCATGGAGTAATATGTTTTCCTTTTGCTTTCTAAATTTATATTAAGCCCATAGCAGTTCTGCAGCAAATTTAATGATGTTGTGGGGAAAATGTCTAATATAAAATATTTTATTATAAAGATACCAAAACATTAAGGCTATACTGTATCTGTTTCCATGTTTGACAGCATGGGGAAAAAAGTACTACACTTGTAGGGAGGGATGCAGAATGTTTTTAGAAATGAAAGTGAAAACCTGAACTGAATAGACATTTTCCCTAGCGCTCAACCTGTGAGATATTTTTACTGCATTTTGTGTTTGACAAAACATAGTTTTTCATGTTCAAATTTTGGGCAAGTTTAGCCTGTTCTGGCATAATGGATTACGTTATAAGTTCTCTTCCCATTTCTGAAATGATACATGGAAAGATATTTTTGAAATGGTATGTTGAAATATATTTATGAAAGAGTTTCAAATTTTTTTTAAAGATTTTATTTATTTATTTGACAGAGAGAGACAGCCAGCGAGAGAGGGAACACAGGCAGGGGGAGTGAGAAAGGAAGAAGCAGGGTCCCAGCGGAGGAGCCTGATGCGGGGCTTGATCCCAGAATGCTGGGATCACGCCCTGAGCCAAAGGCAGATGCTTAACGACTGTGCCACCCAGGAGCCCCAAGAGTTTCAAATTTTTAATGAAAGAGTTTCAAATTTTTAATGAAAAGAGATGCAGCTTTAAAGGATTTGGAAGCCTTTTTCAGGGTCATATTTTTACCTGCTCTTCCATTTTGCAAGGATGATGTGTCAATAAACTTCCATTAAAAATATTAATTACTCAAAAAATGAATCTTAAGTGAAATAAACTCTGCCTTAGATTTTACATTTTATAGCATTCTTATCGACTACTTATTTTCAATACTTTAAAAGAAAAATAATGTCTATCTCCTCTGAATCCATAATATTAGGCTGAACTTCAAGCTACCTGAATTATTATCAGTTTAAAAAAGCATGCTTACAAATAGATTGTGTCCGTTGAGTACATGTCACATAAACACTGCTTCCTTTCTAAAATGGGTTTTAGGGCATGCTTGGGTGGCTCAGGCCTAACTAGGTGTCTACCTTCGGCTCAGGTCTGGATCCCAGGGTCCTGGGATTGAGTCCCACATCAGACTCCTTGCTTGGCAAGGAGCCTACTTCTCCCTCTGCCTGACTCTCCCCCTGCTTGTGCTCTGTCTCTCTCTCTCTCTGACAAATAAATAAATAAATAAATAAATAAATAAATAAATAAAATCTTTACAAACAAATAAATTAAATGGGCTTTAGGTCAGTCTCAAAAAGCCAAGTCAGCTGATAGACTTTTTTTTTTCTTTAACCAGATCATCTGGGTTTATTTAATTAATCTGGTGGCCCTTTTAAGAAACATTAAGAACAGTTAAGGGACTGTCTAAGATTATTTCCAAGCTCAATCCCCACAACTATGAATAACACTAAAGTGAATTCACAAAAATGGGTTTTATCTAAAACTGCTAAGGGTTTCAAGGTGCATGTAAGATATAAGAATTTATTGAATATATACCCTGTGTAGACATTCATATTCTTTTCTTGAACTCTTATTTTACACCAGGCCCCACTTTAAGCACTTCATATATGTTCTGTTTTAATTCTCACAACTTTGATGTGGACATTATACTATTTCTATTTACAGAGTCAGAATTCAAAAGCTGCTCTACAGAAGCATTACTACAATGTGTATTGAGGACTATAGATGTAAGCTTTGAAATAATGTAGAAAGAATTGGTACTTGAAATCAGATAAATGGGTAAATGCCAAGGAGGGAATTCTCAATGGGAAAGATCAGGGAAACTGCAAACTAAGCTTTTTTTTTTTTTTTTTTTAAGATTTTATTTTTTTATTTGACAGAGAAAGAGACAGCCAGCGAGAGAGGGAACACAAGCAGGGGTAGTGGGAGAGGAAGAAGCAGGCTCATAGCAGGGGAGCCTGATGTGGGGCTCGATCCCATAACGCCGGATCACGCCCTGAGCCGAAGGCAGACGCTTAACCGCTGTGCCACCCAGGCGCCCCTAAGCTTTTTATTTTGGAACACTGGCATTCAATATGAAAGGGTAAGAGAAGGATCCCTTTTTAGAGACAAAAACAGAAGGGTCTTGCAGAGCAAAGTGATACAATTCTCACTGCTGGTGGAAAACCGTGTTAAAGGAGGTATTAAGGTCAGAGTTTTGTCTCATTGGCCTGGCTGTATTCCTGAGCTCAGGGCCACTTGAGATATCACTAGTGCAGTCACGTCGTGTTCAGCTGAGAAACTGAGACCTAGGGACTAATTGGTGACAATCATTTACTGAGCATTTATTGAGCCCCTACTATATTCCAAGAAGTTAGCTGTTTTCACATAAAGTCACTGGTCCTTCTCTTCGGGGACTCGGTGTTTAGAATGGGAGATAAATGAGTAATTATGTACAACGTGATGCTGTAAGAGGATTATGTTCGAGAATCAGGGCTAGGTTGTAGGTCAATGCTATTTCAGTGGAACTTAGTAGGGCAAAATCTGGAATTGTTTTTCAGAGAATGTGATCACTAAACTGTGCTTTGAAGAATGAGTAGAAGAGGCAGGCCACAGAATGAAGGAAGAATATTACAGGCTGAGGGATGAAGTATGTGCAAAAGCATGGGACATGCACTAATTCAGTGTCTGTGGAAGGCCACATAATAATACTGGGATAGGCTAACATCATAAAAAAACCCAAAAAAACCAAAAAACACCTCTTTATTTCCCATGATTTCCTGGTTGTCTTTTTGTGTTTCACCTCCATTAGTGTCACGTAGGCGTATAAAAAAGTGTAGCTTTTAATGCAGTATCATCTCTGACATCTCTAATTTTCTAACCTATAATTAGAGGATTTTATTAGAACTTAATACATTTTTCTTTTTAATGGTAAACAGTTTGTGTTATGTCTCTATCTGCAGGTGTAGCTGATGCATTTTTATCATACGGTATATAGTAAATCATATTTATCCTTTGTATTTGCTCATATTTTAACAATTAGCTACAATTCCAAATGGTTTCTCAATCTATTAAGTTCAGGATCACAGACACACCATCTATGGTAGCCAAGCAAGCAAATTCCCCGGGTGGAGATGGCAGGATGCCAAGTGCATGCTCATACGTTGTGTGGTCGGAGGTGCTGAGGAACCATGAGGAGTCTCTGTGGCTCAAGGGGAGCCTATTGCTACCAGGGAGGAAAGTGAAATTAGTTCAGATTAAAAGCACTTTTACTCTGAAATATCTTTTAAATACTCTAACTGATCAGCATAACTTGACTGCTTTAGGTCAATAACATTAAGCTGCCTTTCATTCTTGTATTTTTATATTCGAGTAAGTTATTTACAGAAATTTTATGACAGGGAATATTTATCTCGATTTTCTATATATCTATACTGTATTTCTTTTGATATGGTATTTGTCTCAATAATTTTATTATCTTTTCTACAGCTGCTCTATAATCCCTTCTGTGTTTTGAAAAGAGAATTAAATGCAAAACATACAGTTCTAATAGTTTTAACTTAAGTAGGCTGTGGTAAGAAAAAGCAGTTTAAATATTCACTGAGGACATCATGGAACAATACAGAACACTGAAACTTAACCTACAAACACAACATCTATTAGGGGAGACACAAAAACTATGTTTTGTGAATAGAGTCATACAAAAACCTAACAAAATAACTGATACGCAAGGAAACACTTCCACTGTTGGCATTAGAAATATTTAAGCATTTTCAAGCTTACCAACTTAAGTTTTAGGAAGGCTATATGAGACGTACATCTTATCCCCACTCCCACAAATCTGGTGACATAGTGATTTATTATCAGGTGGACAAAGAGTTAATAGCAACTCAGCTTTAAACCCCCGAGCTAATGCATATAAATTACCTAGTACTCATCACAATCTGCAGTGCTGGCTCTACCCTAGTTCAGTACGGTATCAGAAAAGCACTTAAAATACATAAAACTAAACCAGAAAATATTATAATGCAATCATAATCAATACATATGCCATTTAGAAGAGAGATTAACCATTTGTGTGTGTGTGTGTGTGTGTGTGTGTGTGTGTGTGTGTGTAGAGGTGGGCGCACATACGCATTTGTAGATACGAAAATAGTCACACTGCCAATATACTAATATATATTCGGGAATAATCAGAATCATCCAATCTTCTAACTAAGGCTTTATGGATCATTCAACCACAGCAATTGCACTGATAGATCTTTCAATCTGGTATCATCATCTCTTAGTCTTCATTATTTTGCTTCTCTATAGCAGTCATGACCTCCTGGGGAAAGGACTTTAAATACATTTTTGTTAGAGATTTGATATAATTTTTCCAAGGTAATGACATTAAGAAATTTATCTTCTTTCCTTTAATATCATATAACACTTTTCACTATCCAACAGAATCACAGGGGAAAAAAACAGTTTCTGACTCTAATTAATCTAGTACAGACCAAGATAATAATGGTCTTTTTTCCTGTGCTTTCACATTTCTTCTCTTTGCCCTCCCTGGTGTATAGTCTGGCTCCCTTGCATCAAATTTAAACAGGAAGAAATAGTTCCATTCATTCATGAATTAATCTAGTCAATAAGGTTATGTTTTCTAAACACATGTATATCTTCTTTTAATAAAAGAATTTTGTGTCTATTCATAATCATAATTTAAAGATGTGGAATGTGTTCATATCTTATATGTCCATCATACATTTTGAAAATATTTTTATCAAAAAATTACAAACAAATAAACAAAATCAGCCATCAAACAGAATGTCATTCTTTATTTCCTACAACGACCATCAGCGATCTCTGATCCCACATTCAACTGTTTCATTCCTTGTCTCCCCCGACCTCCACCCACCCCAGGTTTCCCTTCTGCTTCTCACACATTGAATGGTGGTATTCCCAAAGACTCCGACCTGGCCTATTTGTCTTTCCTTTCTGCACGCCTTCTCTGACAATATTTTCTCTTATTGTGATGTCAGCCATCGTTTCAAATTATGTCTCTTGCCTCAACTTCTCCCCTAGCTCTTGCCTCAATGGCTTCCTCTTAGAAATACTTACCTGAAGGTTAAGTTATCGGCGTGGCCAGCAAATTCCTTAACCTCTATTCCCAATCACCTCCTCTGACTGATCTGATTTCTGTCCATGGCATCGTCCTGTACCCAGTGGCTCTGCCACAGTTCTCAGTCTGTGTTCTGAGTAAAGACAAAGCTCTCAGTGGTGCCTGAGAAATCCAGGGTGCTGTTCATTGTGTGGGGCGCTGGCTCCCACCCCTCCTCTCTTTCAACCAGAGCAGCTGTACTTTCATTTCTTTGATACATAGGTTTTCTGGATATGATCCCATTTGTCAGTAAATAAGTAGAAGAACAAACAAGCAAACCCGAAAACCCCTGACATAGAGGAAAAACCTTGAAGCCTTTCTTAATCGTTTATTAACGACACAACTTCCCTCCCATTAACAATCAACATTTCAACGCTTTTAAACCCATATTTGCTTCTGCTGGGAAATTTGAAATGTCTCCCAATACCAGATAATAAAGTTGCCACACATTAATGGATTCCCTCAATATATTTGGTCTCCGAGGATGGTTGTAACCTGTCTCCCGCCTTAGCTTATCAGAAACCTATCCCCCTGCAAATGTTATTCTGTTCTAGCTCTTCTCTTCAGAAAGTTCCCCAGCCATAAAGTACCTCTATCACCCGACTTTACGCGTAATAATTCTATCCATTCTTCAAGTGGTAGCACAAAGAAACCTTCCCTGAAACTCCAGGCAGAAATAACATCTTTCTTCTTAGAACTTCTACGGCATTTTTTTTCCCTTTCACTATTTTACAAATTCCATTTTATGCTGAATTGTAAATATTGATGAACAAGACTTTTGATTTCTGCTACTCTTCTTGGTCAAGGGGATCTATTTTAATCTTTTTTATAAATTCTTTCATACCTCTCTGAATGCCTAATTCAAAAGAACTTTTAAAAATATGTTCAATAAATCAATGCATTTCTTTTAATTCCTTTATTCTTCAGAAAAAAGGAAAGCACATAAGTATAATAAGTTTATTTGCCTGCTTTTGTAAAGTCAGCTGGTGTCAGGAAAAGGAGAACTCATATTTATTAATTCTCCATTCTCATTGTAAGAAATACTCTTAGATATTTCCTGTGATGTGCACCTGAATTTTTCACTAATATGTTTGTAGCAAATTTAGTGTGAATCAGCCAGCAAGATTCCAAAAGAGGAAATTTCAGCAGGCCATTGGAATTTTACAATTCAGCTTCATAATGGTTTATTTATCGAATAAGTTTTCATCAGAAACCAGCTATAGATTCAGTCACCAAAAGGTCTTTCCTGCAGAGTTTCTAATAAGGTCATCAAAATCCATCTGTTGAAGAAAAGTGTTTTTATCTCCACAATGACTGTAGAGTTGAGTTGGCTTTATTGAAAATTACACTTCCGTCTCTCCTCATTCTACGGAAAGCAAGATCTCATCACCAGGCTTACCACAAAAAAAGAATATATATTCCTGAAAGTATCCCCCCAGTTGAAGTCTCTGCCTTGGCTACTGTTTTCAATATGATCTGTATATACTTAGGATGAGCTCAGGGTTTTTTTCTGTTTTCTAATTTCAATGCCAAATACACCTCCCAAGTGATGCACTGTTCTCACAATTAAGATATGAAGTTGATAGCATGAACCAGCGATTGCTAATACAGGCTAACGATCAGGATGACCAAGGTGACTTCTACAAATACACATTCCAAAGCTCTAGGGCCAGGTCTGCTATATAAGAATTCCCAGAGGATATGATTTACACACGTACATACACACATATACATTTCATATGCATTTGTGTGTGTGTGTGTATGTGTGTGTGTGTATACACACATACATCTTTAGGATATATAGATCTTTAAAATGCACCCCCCCACCACTTCCCAGGGTTTCTGAACATAAACTAGATTTAGCAAACATAGATAAGAACTTACTCTGTGCTCCTCTAGAGAACAGAACTAGACAGGTTGTTATATGTTGATAGATTAAGCTTAAACTCTAAAGGAAAAACAGTAAGAAAACTTTCTAGTAGTAAGGTAATGAAGTGGACTCTCTTTATTTTCCCTAAACTCTGGCAAAATACACCATTAAGATTACTGGAATTATTTAATGAGTGTTTGGAGAACAGTCCTCCAGATCTTCTGTAGCAAAAAAATTTAATTTAATTATAGGATTTTATGATTTTAATCAAGGTATTATAATTAATGATACTAGATATCATTGAAAGATTATCAACTAATACTTTATCTGCAAATCTGTTCATAAACTTATTTTCTCAAAAAATTTATATGTCCTAAAATAGATTTTCAAAATAAATTTCTAAAGATTTATGTCTTCAAATACAGAAATTCAAGGTAATGAAATTTCAAAGTAAAGACTGGATATGAAAATTACTTGTATAAAGAACTATTTGCTCATTTGTTTACATGGAAAATATTTATTTATCGTTTTTAGATACCAGACACTAAGCTGGGCGCTGGGAATACAAAGAAAGATAAAATTATTTTTTTGTGGCTTTAGGGGCCTTCAGATTAACATATTTATATGCATCTTTTAAATTTTTTCTTCACAATATGGTTTGCTATTTATATGTTAGTTTTTCAGTATATCTTATGGTAGCCATATCAAATTCCCAAACTTTTTCCTTTGAAAGAAGGATATGAACTGTAATAAAATGTTTTAGAGGATTATAGATTACAAAATAAAATACTTAGCATATAAATTTCTATATTTAATTGTTAATTCATTATTTGTGCTACTCAACCAGACGGTGTGGTAATTTGCCTATAAAAAATATGTTGATCAATTTTGTGAAAAAGCCTGGCATACAATTTGTTCAAATTTTATGATACTATAAACTGACTTCAGTTTAAAAAAAAAATTAGTTGAGGAATAAATGTGATAAACATGAATAACTCTGGCCAAGACTGCCTCCCATCATGTAAGAACAGTAAAAGTAGAAAGAATGTCAAGGTGCCAAAGAGCCTTGCATGACAGTGGTCTTTAGGAAAATTGTTAAGAAAAACACACAGTGGTTTTCATCTTATGTGGAGTTGGAAGAACAGGGATGGTACATTTCCATGCGGTTGGAGCTGACGGTGTAATATTAACTAGTGAAAACCTCAGCACTTCATTTGTGGTTCTTCATTCTGAGCAATATCCCATAAACTTTTATCTATTACCATTAAAAGAGTTTAGTTTACATTGCTTTATTGAGTAATGGCCAGAATGCAAAATAGTCTGGATGGAATGAAATGGTAGGTAAAAATTAGTGGAACTGGATATAGAGTCCTGAAATTAGTTTTAGAAAAATCACCTGTGAGAGCCGGCTGGTATTTAGTTGGTTTGTACAGATGTGGCTCCACCAGTCATTTAGAACAAGCTGTCGGTGTCATTGGTCAGGCATCTGCTTTGATTGATCAGTGCCTCTGACTTCCCCAATGTTTTATGTTTTGACTATCTCCTCTGCAGGGAAGTATAAATGTGAATTGTTAGTTGCTATAAAATTATGGGTTGTCTCTGGAATTAATGTAGCCCTTTTCTTTTAAGAGCTCTAAAAGCATAGGGTACATGCAATAAATATAGTAGCAGAGCAAATAGAAATAATTTGGGGTTTTTTTTTTGTCTTCAAATTTGCTGTGACTGACAGTTTGATAAGGATTCTAAAAAGGGTTATGTGATTCCAGGGTTCCACATAGAATTTGGAACAAAGGAGACAAAAGTTCAATCATACTTCTGTGTATATTTTCACCAGCTTACACTGAATCTTGAGTATTTGTTTATAAGTGTCTCCTACTGGCACACTGTTGGGAGGGGCTAGTAGCGATGACATCTAAGAGTATTCAGGAAGGAAAAACAAGGATTCCCACTCCCCCTGGAAATAAGGAGAGTTAGGAGAAATAAAACTGAAATATATAAGGTAAAATCTTCCTCAGTGAAGTGAATGTAAGAAAGGCCTACCATACAACAGAGAGTATAAAATTTGAGTGAGAGAAGGTGAGTTCTTAATCACAGATACGATTCAAATGGAACACTAGATGAACAGCAATTGGAGGTGATGAGAAAATGTTGTGTTAAGAGCTGAACTCCCCACTTGTCATTCAAAATTGAGATTATTTTGTTCTCTGATTGGTTAAAGCAGTATTTCTCAACTGGGGGTAATTTTGGACTTCTAGGGGACATTTGGAAATGTCAGGATACACTTTTGTTTGTCACAACGAGGGTGGTTCTAGTAGTATCTAGTGGATACAGACCAGGAATGCTATTACATGTCCTACAACCCACAGAATAGTCTTCCACAACAAAGAATTATCCAGTCACAAATGTCAATATGGCCAGGTTGGAAAATACTAGGCTAAATTAATAGAAAATTGTTTGCACTGAGTGAAGTATAACCTATCCCATGTTCATGGGATACTTAAGTCTCAGAAATATCTGCATTGGTTAAAAACAAAACAAAACAAAACTCTCAATTTCCTATTTTTAAAAGATTTATATATTTATTTTAGAGAGAGAGAAAGAGAAGAGAGAGAGAGAGAGCTCGTGCATGCGTGAATGAGAGTGGGGAGGGGGGAGAGGGAGCCAGAGAGAATGCCAAGCAGACTCCCGCTGAGTGTGGAGCCCTACTCACGGCTGGACCCCACTACCAGAGACTACCACCTGAGAACTTGACCCAAGAACACGACCCCAGCTGAAACCAAGAATCCCATGTTCAACCAACTGAGTCTCCCAGGCTCTTCTCCATCTACTATTTTTGTAACACAGTGTTCTATGTTTTCCACATTTTCAGAGACAAACTAATTTGTACTTATGTTCTGGGGTTCACTTTGTATCATTTTTCCTCCTTTATACCTTACTTGACATGAATTCCTTTTGTTTCCTGGCTGTCTTGTTTTGTCATTTTGTTTAAGTTCCATTTCTACAACTGAATTAAGAATTTTTCTACTCCGGCTCCTATAGTGACAGTGATACTTTGCTTTTCCCAAAATTCTGGCCAAATTCCAATTGAGTAATTATATGTTACCTTTCAGGATTTATCATGTAGTTTCTGTTCTGAAATGCTGGGCAATTTTCTTACATGCTTGAAGTACGTAATCTTTAGTTATGGCAACATTTCAGGTGACAGGAAAAAAAGGGAAGACCAATGCTCATGTGATGCATATACTGCTACTATTTTTTCTTTTAATTCCTTCAGCTTTGGGGGTTCTTAAAAAAGAATGGGTTTTGATAGCAGAGATTCACCATTTCTGTATATAGCTCTTTGTTTTCCTTATTGACCATATGCTGGTGTTACTTAACCAGTAAGAGCAACATCCATTTAATTTAACAAATAAATATAGAGATTTTTATGTGGCAGACATTGCTGCAAGTACTTTAAAAAAATTAACTTATTTAATCTTTGTAACAACATATGAGGTATAGGTGTTATTGTTATCTCATTTTACCAATGAGGAAATAAAGGTAAGAAGAAACTAAATAGTTTGTTTGAAGCCATTCAGCTAATAAATTACAGAACTAAATTCCAACCCAGGTAGTCTGGCTCAACAATTCACACTTTTAAACACCAAGCTGTGCTGTCTCTCCCAATTTTATATTACATATGATATAATTACATATATACAGGCACATGTATACACACATGTGCACATTAATGTACATAAAATACTTATGACAGAGTTGTACAAACTATGTGTTACAATTCTTTGTTCATATGCACAACAATCTTAGGAGATAGGTACAATTATTATTTACCTTTTGGAGTTGAAATAATAGTTTCTGAGCAGTTAAATGACTTGCCCCAAATGACACAACTAATCAGAGTTGAAGAAATGTGATGTGAACCTAGGAAATATGGCTTTAGTCCAAATCTGAAACACTATAGCTCCGTATGAATAAGCTGTCAAATGACTTTCCCACACTGAGTGCTTTTTTAGTATAAACTTTAACTGGATATTGTTCTTAACTATGGCAAATTGTTTTTTAGCTTGCCACTGCACTTCCAATAGTGAGTATGAAAGGGGTATACAGGTGGGTTTCTTAGCTTCATAACGTATAAACCCTTTTTATGTCAGCTGAGGGTGTGTTTCTTTTCTGGGCATTATTCCACACCCCTCTAAACTTCAGGTAAAATTCTAGCAATGCAAATATATCTGAAAGATACATTTAAAATTATCCTGCTGTCTTAGCCATGGTTTCTTTGTCTGGTTACCTCCTCTGTGTTATCTCACCAACTGCTGCTTATGCAAATAATGAAGGCCTTATTTCTGATAATTAAGAACTGAAATCATGTTTTTAACTTTTTCATACAACAATATTTGTTGTGATGTTCTTTATACTATCTACTGTTGGGAAAATAAAACTCAATGTCAACAAGAAATGTAGCTATTAAGACAATTATGATATACCAGTAGGATGGATTAGACTGTTGCTAGAAAAAATACGTTGTGACATGGGAAACACGTTTGTTATGTTACCACATAAAAAGATAAAATATAGTATCTACTCTTTAAAAATAAGCATAGCAGAAAAGATTAAAAGAAAATATATTAAAATACACTTTGTAAATATTTACTGGAAATCGGGTATTTTTCACTTTAAAACTTAATGCTTAATATTCAGGGCTGAAATATTTTTCTCTTTAGGTGATTAAGTCTTGAGATTAATACTGATTTTTTAAATTCTTAGAAGTCATTTATTTGTCTATTTAGGCATGGAATCTGTTTTGTTTTCTAAATGTATTCACTTTCATATAAGTAAGTCGGAGATATTTTAATTCATTGAAAATTATTGAGAAATTGATGCATGTGCACACCCTGTACTGGGGATGTTCAAGATAAAAATAATAGCAAGCTGTGGGCTCTGTTTTCTAGGAACTCACAGGCAGGTATAAATGTTTCCAACACTCAATAGATTATGAGAGTTTTATGGAAGAGGTACAAATAAAAACCTATGGGAACTTAGGTAAGGATAGCTCCGGACTGGGGGAATCCAAGCACAATTTTGACTGAAGATGAGGATATCACAGACAGAGAAGGGGGTTTTTAAAAGTAACAAGTCACCTAATTTGTGGTTTCAAAGTTTTATATACCAAACTCCAAATAGCCATTTTCCAATATCAAATCCACATAACTCTTCTAACGTCTTGGCATCTTCTTAGTTTGCTTTACAGATGCTGTTTTCAAACCTTACTGTCTTTTGTTTCTCTACTTTTCACATAAGCCTAAGTGACAGGATATGAGTATAAGCTTCATATTCATGAGCTACTCATTCTTCACGTCTCATTATTTTCTCATCTTCAGTTACTATATACTACAGAAGGACAGGACCCAAAAGCTGAAGGGGCTCCTAAGTAACAATAACTTGTTTTTCATAAAACACCCCCTCAGTGTTATTACTAATTTCCAGTGATCTTCTTTATTGTAAATCAGTAATCACAATAAGTGGAGAGTTCATCTTGCTACACCACCAAATAAGATTAGAGTTCAAAATTACATTTTTAAAAATATACCAGTTATACAGAAGCAGATGATAACAAAATGTTTACTGAATGACTAATGTAAAGAACTAAAATGAATACCTTTTGGATTTGGACTCGAGTTTTATTTTTCAACTGATTCCCCAAACATTCTTCCCTTAGAAATCCTACTTAAGCATTTCCACTTAAATTCGTCTTTGACAGCATGGTTACTGGGAGAAGAACAGTTCTTAATTTTTCTTCCTATAAGTTATGTCTAAAAAAGTTTCTCTTGAAGATGAAATCAGAGAGTGGAAGAACTGCTTAGGTTATTGATACCTGCCATCACCTAAATCTCAGAGCAGCATACCCTAAATCTTCAAAGGCTCAGCTGACATTTTCATGCCATTTTTATTTCACCCAGACCAAATTTGAAAGTATTTCAAGAGCAAATGCAGGCTCGTCTATTCCTATTTCTCTCAAAAAATACCACGGAATTGGAACAGTAATTCACACACCCTCTCTCAAAGTGTTTAAAACTTAAAGATAGTTCACCATCTAAATCACTGGGCAGTTTTTTACCAGTTTTTATGGCAGTCATATTCCTTTAAATTTCTTTGCCGGATGTTCATTTTGTTCATATACTTAGTGCCTTGTCATTTTGACTACCCCTGGCTAATGCTCTCTAGCTTAAAAATATGGTTTGAAGGAAATTGGCTTCTGGCTCTTATCATAATAGCACAAATGGCAAGTCTCCAGATGCCCTAAAGTGTCATAACACAGAGTACTTGCATACGTCATCTTACACAGTAGGCAACAAGAGTACCTGAGTACCTGACATTGCTAGAACCCAGCTCAGAAAGTTGACAATAGGATTGCCCATACTAAAGAGTTTGTGATACTGCACTGCAAATTGAGATCTAACATACGATTGAATTATTGTTTTAAGAAATAGGAAAATTTCAGTCTAAATTATAGGAATATTCCACATGTTTACTTAGCGTACTTATTTAAGGCAAAAATTTTTCCCTTTGGTGTCATTTACCAATGTTTCTGTTTCTCTTTTCCTCATACACTATCTGTATGCAATCTATATCATACACCCACATTAGCACAGTTTTTTCTGAAAACACAAAGAAGGGGACAGGAAATAAGAAACTGTGTGAAACACATATGATTATCAAAATGATTTTTGTGAATAACCGTGTAATTAAAATGTGTAGAGTTTGCTCTAAATATTCTGATGACTGATATTCTCTACAGTAAAGTCCACTAACTTCAGAAGATGCAAATAAAATTATTTTTCGGTAAGGAGAAAAGCCTTAAAATCTCTTGTTTCTAAGATCAAGGCCACTTTACCATTTATAAACCCACTGCAACTTCCGTTTCCAACATCAGTAGAAACAAGACAGTCAAAAAAAAAAAATCCCCCTGATTTCACAGTTATTGTTTTTCTCTGATTTGATTTGGCTTGTGGTTTTCATACCTATAATTTCAAGAACTACGAGATTTAAAAATTGCAGGCACACACAAGAAATGTAACACTGAACATCAGTAAATGGCAGTCTTGTGTTCATACATCTTTGCCATATCACTGGCTACCTGCTACGTTTCAGACAATTGTAGAATTTTTAATATCGTCATAAGTCATCATAGCTCTTGGACTTAGAAATGAAAACACCATGCCTGAGGAATATTTCCAACACTTTCAATAAGAATTAATATAAATGAGAAATTATGTAATCTATGTCACTGATGATTTTAGGCTATTTAGCCTAAATTTAATGTATTTTGAAAGTGAACTTCCTGAACTTAAAAATAATTTTGAATCTTTTAGTTTATAATAAAACTGTCTTATTATTTAGATAGCTAAAATAAAGAATGAGTCTACCAAATATCTCAAAACTCTTACATAGAGTTGCTTCCTTTCCCTCAATTATCTTCCTTTAATATATCCTTTCCCTTTATATCTGAAATTCGGAGCCTAGAGCTAGAAGGAAATTCACTGTGGTCTTAGTATGAAAACCAAAGGACTTGCTGAAACCTTGAGGTGGTATTAAGAAGTAAGTCACTGTGCACTGATGATTTCATTCTGAATAGCGTTTTGTCTGAATGCAGTGTGTTTAGGGAAGTCTTACCTTACGAGGTAAAGAAATCAGGATTGTGAAGGTTGGGCCTCTGGAACAGAGACTAAATGGAGCCTGTTCAAAATCCTCAGGTCTGATTTGTACTTGAAGCATCTGACGGAAGGAAAAGAACAGGCATTATGGATGAGAGCAGGACTGGAAATTAATGGTTAGAACTATTAGAACTATTTATCTTGATATTTTAGTGTTTAAATTTTATAGCAATAAATAAAGTACAAGCATAAAAAAAAAAGACTGTGCTTTTTTATTGACTTGAATACCAATCAGGGAAAATAAAATGCCTGTGAGTTTAAAATGAAAGTAGATTTGGTTTTGCTGATCACTGCTGGTAGTAAGCAGCCGGCTAGATGTCTCAAATCTCACTTTCAAAAAGCCTATTTTCTATTGGTGATGATAAATTTGCCCCTTGCTCATACTTATCAGTGGGTGTTCACTTTTACAGCAGATTGGAAGAGATTCAGTTCATTTCTTGTGTATTTTCAAAAGCAGGGAAGGATTTCACACTCAGTGGTGTGCTGCTTCACCGAAAGTAAAGAATAGTACAGCTTATGGGAGTGATAATTAAAGCCAATAATAACCTAGAAGTCTCCCTGGCTCTGCAATGTTGGGAGTAATACTTTACCATTGTCTACCTGTCTGGTTGGGGATGTTCTCACTGGCTCTGAATCAGGCTGAAACCATGATTCACATGGGAAATGCTGAAATCATATTCCAAAGCTTTCTTGTGGAGTTAAAATATGCAAATACACATTGTAATGATGAAGGTAGTGTATAAAGTAATATATTATACAGGAAAAAAAATGAAAGCCTGTTTTAAGGTATGATATACCATCTTATGTACAAGGGAGAAAAAGGAAAAATATTTTAATCATCAGATGAAATAGGATAAACTCATAAAAGAAAATGTCTAGTATGTTCTAAACATTGTGGAAATAATATAATATAAGCCACGTCAAATAATCTCTGACTGTAATACATATTTACTCTTTATTTCCCTTATAAATTAGTGAAAGAGTCATGCTTTACGTTAAAAAAAAAACTACATGAGTTATCCAAATAAGATTCAGAGGAAAGAAAATATCATCAAAATAGTAAGTGGTTAGAAAAGTCATTGTATTGGTTTGAAATGCTTCAATTATAAAAATAAGAGACTTAGGATCCATCCAGGTGTTAAATCTGTATGGACAGTTGAGAGGTTTCTGCCCCTTGGGTGTTTAATTTCACATTTCACACTTTTGTAAAGAAGTAATCAGAAATGTTTCCAGAAGAAAGTACTTTATTTTACACGGTGTTATGGACTGAAATTACTGTGTATGGGAAGAGGGGTGGAAGGTAGATAGGTAAATTTATAAAACTTTTAGGGGTGCCTGGGTGGCTTAATTGGTTGAGTGTTCAACTCTTGGTTTTGGCTCAGGTCATTACCCCAACGTTGTGGGATTGAGCCCTGCTTCAGGCCCCATGCTCAGCCTGGAGTCTGTGTGTCCCTCTCTCTCTCTGATCCTTCCCCCAATAGTGCTTTCCCTCTCTCTCTCTCTTTCTCTCTAAGATAAATAACTAAATCTTTAAAATGTTTACCAATTTGAACTATGAGTTATCTTGGTAATTTCTTTGTCTCTGAAAATGCAGCCCTTGAGAGAAATTTACATTGGGATCAGTCTAACTTCTATATAAATCTTTTTGTTAAAAATAAATAGCTACTTACCCAAATATTGTATGCTGCTTAAATATTATCCTTTGTGTGTATTAACATAACTATAGGGGGTACAAATCCAGTATCAACCATAATGTCTGTTCAACCTTGGGAAAGTCACTTAATTTCTTAGCCTCAATTTCCACACTTGTAAATGGACATCATCATCATCGTAATTTCTAAATCATAGGATGGCTATAATCATTATATTATTAAATATAAACAAAGTGCTTAAAACAAGGCCTTGCAATGCTGTATTATACTAAATATTACCTTTATTACATTAACTCTTACAGTTGAATAAGAACCCCTCTTAAATAACTATGCCAATATATTTCTCACACAGTTATGACAGTATTTTTTCATTTATTTATTAATTTGAAAAACATTTATTGTTTATTCCTTATGTGTCATCCTAACCCGGTGGGATATTAAGATGAAAAAAATATATTTCCATCCTTTATTATTTAGCCTAAGCCTAGGCTCTCATAATACAGGGAGCCAACTCAAAGAAGCTTAAAGAAGATGGAAGCTTAATTTCCCTCTTGGATAACATTCTAAGTCAGCAGACAGATCTGTTCCACATGGTTATTCAGAAAGCCAGAATCTTCTAAACTTTTTTCACCATCCCCAACTACATTGCCACAGTCAGGTAGCCACCACATCTGGGTTGTACATGCTGGGAAGTAAAAAGAGACATGGAAGGGGCGTGCCCACTCTCTTATGGGGCGTTGAGTGAAGTGCACACTCTGTCTCTGCTTACCTTCCATCTGTGAAAATTTAACAAACATGGCAACTTTAATTGCAAGGGAGACTGGAAATGTAATATAGACAGGAAGCCAAGTCTCTGGCTATTGCCAAGGAACATGGGGAAAGGGATTTTGTTTGACAGCTAGCAGTCTCTAACAAATAGCCTTCTGAAACCCACTTTTTCTTGGAGGAGAATGGTAATTACAAGGCAGTGTGAAACTGCTAATACAATTAGATGCATATAGTCAATTTAAACAAGTCAGAAAAAGCCGCAAGCACTTAAGTATCTTGTTAAATCTCAGTTTTTCTAAATTTGCTCCTTGGCTCAATGCTAGCCTACGATAGAGTTTTCACCTATGTGCAGTGAAGTGAAGAAAATAAGGGTAATATGGTAAGCTCCCACAAATCTAAATTATTTTAATTAAAAAGCCCTTTTTTATTCTGAATTTATGCTCTTCTTATATTTTGCTGTTAAAATGTCCTCTCTTGAAATGATGCTGTTAGAAGGCAAGTTTCATTTGGTTTAGAATGTCTTTAATTTAACTTTCAGCTTCCTCTCCATCAATATCCCCTTCACCCAAAGTACAGTTGTGTACTGAGCTTCAAACTGTGGGCAGGGAAAACACAATGATTTGTGAATGTCTGAGAACCACTTGTCTTTCTGTATCATTTTACAGAATATTGTATTTTTGACTAATTGGAAGAAAATACAAAATACTTTGGCACAGTATTATTAGAGATAATTTTTTAAAATATTTTATTTATTTATTCAACAGAGATAGAGACAGCTAGCGAGAGAGGGAACACAAGCAAGGGAAGTGGGAGAGGAAGAAGCAGGCTCATAGCAGAGGAGCCTGATGCGGGGCTCGATCCCAAAATGCTGGGATCACGCCCTGAGCCGAAGGCAGACACTTAACCACTGTGCCACCCAGGCGCCCCTAGAGATAATTTTTTATTAAAAACATAATATCATGGCTACTATAGAAATATACAATAAACACTTTTCAACAATTTCATTTAGTTCACTAATTAATGAAAAAAACCAATAAAATGTTAAAACCAATTCAAGGGCAAATTAAAAGAACACACATATTTGGGCAACCCAGAAAGCTGAGTGAATTTACAAGTAGATGCAAAACTGATCAATATCCATAAGGCAACAATCAGTTGCATCTCCACTAGCCACAATGCAATTTATTTACATAAGATAAGAATAATTTATATTATCATCATATTTCTATAACCTATATAACTCTAAATAGTTTAAAAAGACTATGGAAAGTGGAGATAATTCAGAAGAGCACTCTCAACGAGACAGCCAATGATTATTCTTGCCCATTTCTAAGTCACTCACAATTTTGCTGGACAATAATAAAAGGCTTTGATGCCCCCCCTCCTCCCTATTTGGCATGTCTTCTCTCAAGTCAAAATTTAATAATGTAAATTTATTGTGAGAATATTTGAATCCCTATTTTAAGAGTAACTAACTATGTATTGTTTATTACAATATTCAGTATATTGTTGATGCCCACAAATTATTATCATTATTAGTCATTGTAAATATAATACCTTTTTTGATTAGAATAAAACTAGACAGTATGATTCAGTAACTAATCAATGCAAAGCTTATGGAAAAAAAATAAGGTTCATGAACATAATGAGGAATCTGAATGGAAGAGTAATCTGCTTAAAAAAGCTTTATTGTTTAGGATTAAGTGGCCTACCTGAGTTTTGCCTCTCAGCAAATGTGTAAATCTCTACTCTCAAGAATGCTGTCTCCAGAATTTCATCCAATGTCACCAATTGTTTGTCTAATGCAAGAAAACAAAGCATTCATTGATTCTAGAAACAAAGGAAAAGAGAAAATAAGAAATGAGTGTATATTCTGTGTACATAAAAGTGATGGGGGTAGGGTGAATGTTGAGAGGCAGTTGAACTAATTGCAGTGTATAGAGGGTTCACTGGGAAAACATATGGAGAACACTAAGTATTTGGCACGTTAAGTCACACTAGCAATAAAAGCTGTGGCAAAAGATGGGTGAAGTCTTTGAATAACCTAAGTTTGTCTTCTTCATCCAGTAATTTACAAACTTTCTAATCTCAGGATCTCTTAACTTTTTCTAAAAATTATTAAGAACATCAAAAAACTTTTTGAAAAATTATGGGTTATATCTATTGAAATTTGCTATATTAGATATAAAAAGAGGGAGAAGTTTAAACTATGTATTCATTTTAAAATAAGAACAATAATATAGTTACATAATATATATAATATATAATAAAATAACTATAATAAACCCATTATATGTTACCTCCAAGAACTTTTTAATGAGAAATAACTATATTTTTAAAAACAAATATTTAGTAATGAGTGACTTTATTTTCATTTTTACAAGTATCTTCTTTAATGTTTGCCTTAATTAAAGATACTTGGATTCTCTTTTTGCTTCTACATTGTTGCTTGGGTTGGATTATATGAAGAAAATCCCACCACACATTGTTAAATAGTTAGAAAAGGGAGGACCTCTGGAACCCTGGAAAGTCTTGGGACTGTCCCCACTAGAATCACTGAATGTCATTTTTAGAATTGCTACCCTAGTCCATTTATGCTCAGCCTCTTCTAGATAACATTAGCTTCTGTCTTCAACCTCATCTGAAAATCTTCCTTCTTATTTCATTGAGGAAAAAAAAAAACTACATCATAATCTCTATCTACATGCACTTGTGCTCATATAATCTTCCAACTTTCCTTTTCCTTCGGACAACGTACCTGTGCTCCTTAATTATGACAGCCTGCGTGGGCCCTTAATCTGCTAAACACTGAAGGATATTGCTTTAGCATTTCTCCTCTTTATGTCTAGCATCACTCTAATACATCATTTCCATCAGCATATAATCACTGCGTTTATTTTCCAATTTTTAAAATAAAAGAAAATAAATAAAATAAATTAAAAAAGTAAATCTATCTTGGGTCTACATTCCTGTCTACTTACTATTCTATTTCGGTTTATCTCTTAGAGCAAAACCTCTGTAGAACTGCTTACAGACACTACCTCTAATTTCTCTCCTTTTATTTTCACATGAACTCTCTCCAATACATCATTTTCTCTACTTCTTTACAAAATTGCCACTGTGATGGTCAACAGTGACCTCTACTTTGCTAAATTAAATGTCGATTTTGAATATCATACTACTTTACTTAGAAACAGCAATGGTTGGCCTCTCGCAACTATGTCAATCATTTTTTTCATTTAGCTTTCCGGACTCCCTCCTGGGTTTTTCTCTACCTCATTTGCCTCATAGTGCCACTCCCTTGTTGACTCTCCCCATCTCTCCTACTTATATATTTAGAGTGTCTTAAAGTTCAGTCCTCAGGTTTCTTCTGTTCTCAATTTATATTCATACCCTTGATAATATCAAATTTTATCTCTTCTGAACCTCAGAATCAAATATCCAAATGATAACCCACAAATCTACTAGAATGCCTAATGAGTATTTAAAATTTAACGTATCAAAAACCATACTAATGATAATCCCCTCCTCCATTTTATTCTTTCTAATTTTCCCCATTTTGTTAAATGTCACTCTACCTGCCAATTATTCAGGCCCAAAACTTTAGTTTCATTCTTGGCCTTTCTCTCTTTATCACATTCTATATCCAATTACTCAGCTAACTTCCCTTTACCCTCCCTCTCCAAAGTTACTATTCTGGTCTAGTGTACCATTAAATATACTAAAAAAATCTCATTGGGGTAGTTTTATGAGTATTCTGATCTTCTGTCTTCTGTACTTGGACCCTACACTCTAGTCTCGGAACAGTAGGTCTGAAACTAAGATCATATTTTTTTTCTCACCGCAAAATCTAATAATTTCTAGTCCCATAGAGATTAAAAGCTAAAGTCCCTCTTAATTCCCTTTACCTATTTTGCCTGCCTGCCCCAACCCCTCCCTGCTCTGATAACCAACAGTATGTCTCCTGTGTCTATGAGTCTATTTCTGTTTTGTTTTTTTTTGTCTATTTGTTTTGTTTTTAGCATAGGGAATATAGTCAAGGATATTATAATAAATTTGTATGGTGACAGATGGTAACTAGACATTATGGGAATCTTTTCACAATGTATAAAAATACCGAATCATTATGATGTACACCTGAAATTAATAGGCTATTGTATGTCAATTATACTTCAATTAAAAAAAAAAAGCCAAAGTTCCACCAAAACCCTCAAGGCACTAAAAGTTCTAATCTTTCTTTGACTTTCTTGCTTCATTTCACACCACTATTACTTTACCTTCCTCTGCTTCAACCACTCCAGCACCTTGCTGTTCTGAATCATACCAAGCATGTTTCCAACTCTCTGAGAAGCCCTGCTCTCAGATCTTCACTTGAGATCTTGCCCCTTTCAGATCTTTGTTCAAAGGTCACCTCCTCATTAAGACCTCCCCTGGCCTTTTTATTTAAAATTACAACTCTTTCCACAGTTAACCCTGTTCGCTGTGCTCTCTTTCTCCTATCACTTATTAGCAATTATCATTTTTATGGGTTTTTTTCCTATATCTTCAGCTTAGCATTATGCAAAATTTAACAAATATTTCTGAGAAAAATTAGACACTCAACATGTCTGCTCCCTTCTCAGTAAGTAAGCCAAGTCACTATTAAGATATTAATATAAACCCATTTACTTCTGAGAGAGAAATTTACTGGGAATCGGCCACAATCATGGTCAGGACTTAGTGAAGTCATGATTTCTGTTCAATTCTAAGGCACTTATATTCTAAACTATGCAGGAACTCGGAAAATATCCTTCTTGAAAATACTGCTTAAGAGAATTCTAACCCAATCAGAATAAAAGTCAAAATTAATAATACAAATAAGAGGAACACTTTCTATAGAGAGATGAGAAATGTGTACATGTATACAGAGAGAGAGACATATATACACACAGTTAGGAATAATTGTTTCAATTAATAGTTACAAGATTGAAAGAAAATAAGAAAAGTAATTTATAATTGTAGTATAAAGTAAAATACTATGAATATGATAAAAATCATAGGCTACATTTTCTTAAAAGTCCAACAAATAGTAGGAAGAAAGAGAAAATTATTAGGAATATATATTAGGAAGAGCAGGGAAAGTAATTTATTATGATAAACATGAAAAATTAAAACTTATTCTTTGCTTTTTACTTTTGATAATTAGAGAATTTTTAAGTACATATTTTATAAACTTAAAGAAATCATTTTACATACTTATCAAATCAATTAAGAAGACATATTCTAATTGTGAGTTGACTAGATAATTAGAGAAAAATATAAACAAATAGCATCAAAGCCCAAGCTTAAGCATAAGAGGTTTAATTTCCCTCAAGTTATATAAGAAGGAAATTCCAATCATATGCTACTTAAACAAAAGAAACCTCTAAATCTCCACCATGTAGTAAGGCTGCAAATAAAAATCTAGAATATGACATATCAGAGAAGTTAAAAATACAAAAAAAGCAAAAAGCAATAATGGTAAAACTATTATCTTGAGTGTTAGTTTTGTAGCATGATGTAAATGAATTACTACAAACTAGGTGGCTTAGACAGTACAAAGCTACTCTCTCACAGTGTTGAAAGCTAGAAGTATCAGTAAGTCACATTCCCTTGAAAGGTTCCAGGGAATGATCTGTGCCAGACCTCTCTCCTAGCTTCTGGAAGCCTCAGGCATTCCATGGCTTGTGAAGGGCTTTCTTCTCTCTGTATCTTTTCACATGGCATTTTCCTTGTATGTGCATACGTGTCCAACTTTGTTGTTTTTATAAGGACATTAGTCATACTGAAGTAGGGGTCTACCTACTCAAGTATGATGTCATCTTAACCAATTGTATTTGCAATGACTCTATTTCTAAGGTCACTTTCTGAGGCACAGGTGATTAAAACTTCAACAAATGATTTTTTTTTTTGGGGGGGGGCACAATTTAATCCCTAACATCCTACAAGTAGAATTCAAGACAGTCATTAATATTAAATGAGAAAACAAGTTTGCATTCATAACTATAATCCATAATGAATATATGAGCAATAGTTATGTGTCAAATAACTGCAAAATAAATAAAACAAAATATTTTGGCATACAAAGAAAAATTCAAAGAAACAAATTAATTGGGAGATTTTTAGCAAACAACCCTCAGACCATGACGAATCCGATAATCAAAGTAAATAGAGAAATGCACTTGATAATATAAAATAAAGTTAATTAATAGATATATAATCAAAATACTTCACTACATATGAAATAAATTTATTTTATTTTCAGGATCTACTGAACATTTTAAGAACATGGATGATATATATGGTCATAAGGAAAATAATATGTATATAATGTTAGTATGTTCTAGGCTCTGTTCAAGTAGTATCTCTATATATTATTCACATTATGTTATATAGGACAAGAAATTTATAAAAGGTTAAAATTTAAAAACTGTCATCAGGATATTTTTTATAACACAGGTTGAAGGCCAAATCAAATATGTAATAACAGATTAGCTATGAATTCACACATGGGCTTATATCTTAAAATTACAGTACTTTATTATTCATAAAGAAAAAAATGCCATGATCCAAGCATTATGCTCAAGAAGTAGGTAATAAGTGTAGCTATAAGAAATACATAACACAAATACAAATAATTAACCAGAGAACAAACAATAAATAGAACAAAGGTATAAAATGAAATGTACTAATGTATGGAAATATGATTTAAAAGACAAGAAACAGATAAAATAAACTTGTGAGCAAATAGTGACTATATTTAAATAATTATTTTAAAATTTCTATATTTATTATCTTTCTAATTGAGCTGATTTTGAGTAAATTCAAGTTATCATTTTAAACTTCTCATTATACTCCTTGTTTATTGATTTGAAAAATTAAATTTAGTGAAAGCTCTGGAAAATAGAAATAATTAAGATGGACTCTATATTCAATGTAAAGAGACCAATCATCATGGAGAAATTACTTCTACAGAAAACCATGGACCCAGAGAATTCCTTACGTGAGTTTTTTTCACACTTTCAAGCATGCTTATTATGCTATGTTTCAGAGAATGAAGAAAATATAAAAAGACATACAGAGATCCTTTTAGTTAGCTATATTAATTTTTATACAAAGTTTAAAAAGACAGAACCAAAAATATCAACGACTAATGTCACTTAATGTAAAAGTGGACCTTCTAAACAAACTACTAATTAATTGAAATCAGCATTACATTTAATATATATGTAACTGTCTTTTAAATTTTTAAAAATTTTTCCTGTTTTGTATCCCTTACCACTACACCTGCTAACAGTACTCTGCTTCTGTTTTATGAAAAATCTTCCTTGTCATGGGGACTTCTTTGAAGCCGTCAACCAGCACTCCCTACTGTTTTGTGAAAGGAGTGAGAAAACTAAGAAATCTGGCTTATCAGATGATTTTATTCTTCCTAGTTATATATTTTCTTTATATGTCAATAAATTTCCTCCTTTTTATAACCTCTTATCATTGAGTCTATGTTTCATGAAACCAAAACCAACAATATAAAACAATTACAATCCACCTCAATCAAATAAGATTTATCCTAAGAATTTAATGGTAGTTTACTCATTAGAAATCTCTTATCATATCAATAAGGCAAATGAGAAAATATCACCTCAAGAGATTCTGAATGTCATTTAATAATCTTTAAAAATATTGACAAATTTAAGGAAGACTAAATCAGAAGTATTTCCTTAAAACTGTATAAAATATGTACTTTAAAACAGGAGCCAACATGAAACTTAATGATGATACACAAAAAGTCTTACTCTTTAAAACCAGAAAGAAAGCAAAGATGTCTATAATTGCTATTATTATTTTATATGATTCTAGATGTTCTGGGCAAAGCATGAATAAATGAAACATAGAGAAAACTCTTAAAAAGGAAAAGTATAAAATTATGATTTTCAGATGACACAGTTATATGTCTAAGAGCCCTAGAGAATCAACTCAGAACTATTAGATTTAATAAGAAAGTTTATCAAAAGCTACATATATAATAAAAAATACTTGAAATAATACCTCTAGTCTCTGTACTGGGGATAGATGTCTGTGGGAGGCAGTAATGTAAATATGTGTGGATAAGTCTTTGCTTTAATATTCAAGTAATACTGTGTGAGAAACCATCATCCATGTTGAAGGGAGTCCACTCCACCAGCCTTTTATTCCTGAGAATCCCCAGGAAGGGTGTCTACAGATCCCACAGAACTATCCTTCTAAAGTGTGTACACTTAACCACTCTGGCCTCTCCTTGAATAGTTTTCCAGGCTGCTGCAGCTCTTCCCACTCTATTATGCTTCAAATTTTATTAATTCCCCAAATCACCGCTAAAATAAGGCTACCTTGTTAAACAAATTTTATCAAATGCTTGAGGACAACATAAAGGAATTACAATCCATATAATGAAATCTGAAAACCAGATAATCAGGTTTTATTTTTTCTCTAGTCCACTGGCTAAACGCTCCCTAGAGCTCCCTTTTCCTTGGATCCAGCCTGAGCACCATTCTTTTTAAAAATCTGTCTCCCTAGATCCATAGATTCTAAGAACTCAACTTCTAGCAGGGTGCTCCTCTTTCCTCCACCTGCACTCCAAAAATGAAAAAAGAATGAAGGGAAAAATGCATAGCTAATAATCTTATTGGAGATGCCCATGTCCCAAACAAAAATCTAGTTTATTATTAAACTGAATGCTTAATATCTCAATCAGAAGCATTAGTCTTTGGATACCATCTCATTTTCAGAACTTCCTTTTTTATATTGGCATATGTAAAAAGGCTTGCTAGTATGGTCACTCTAAAGAAGGAGGAATATGCCTCAAAAACAAAAGTTAGCTTTTACCTTTAAAGCCATGGGGAAAGAAAGTGCAGGCAATTTGAAAATAGCATTTTGACTTGGCTACCATCCAAAATGTATGCAGATCTGTTGGGCTCAATCTCAGAAAAGTACCCCTCCCTGTGAAATAAAATAAAATTTTAAAATGAAGTAAACTGAGTGATAATTATATTTCAGCAACAACCAGAAATGTGTAATGTATAAAAAAGTCAAATTACAGCAGGTGCACCCAAATAAACTGCCACCAAATAGCCATAAAAGGAAATGGGCGGGACCACGTGATAAAATCACAAACCTTTACTGCAAAATGTAAAAAGAACTTGAATAATTTAAGATATGACTCATATTTCTATATTTTCTTGCCAAATTTAAGTTGGAAGGTAATTTCAAAAAAAAATCTCACCCATATTGACAAGGTGAAAAAAATTAGCTGGAAGAATAAAATTCTATAATTCATCTGATAAGATTCTAGATAATTTCAAATTCCAGGATACTGGAAAAAGAGTAAGGTGGGAGAGCTAGTCCTACAAGATATGATCTACATTTTAACACTATAATATTTAAAACTAGTCCTATTGTCTTAAGAATAGTTAGGTGGTTAGTAAGATCACAATAAAAACACAGAAATAAATCTTGTCAGATAGATAGATAGATAATATACATATATATTAAAATGAATGGGGTACTGAAGCTTTTTCCATAAATAACTTTGAAACCAATGTTTAACCATTCTTTTAAAAATCAATTCATTTTCATGTCACATATAAGGGAGGAAAAGTTTTTTCCTTTACCTTTCTAGATTCTTTTGGCTGGGCTATTAATTAAATTTGATGCAAGACAAATTAACAGGAGAAAAACAAATTTAATGATTTATATGCAGGAGCCCCATTAGAATATGAGACCAACAGGTGATAAGACAACAGAGGCATATATTATATTCTGAGCTAAAGAGAGGGAAGTAGTGGTCTAAGACTTCAGAGGGAATAGAAGATAATTTATAGAAAGATGGGAAGAGCAAATGTTTGTTAAAGAAATGTTTGCAATGCCATCTAGAAACAAGGTGACACAAGAATTTGATCTGTAGGCCCTGCTGAACTTTCCCCCAACATAACCACCCCAGTCCATATTCTTTGTAGATTATCTCTGGTGATAGTTCTCTTCCTGGACAAGGCCCTTTATCTAAATTCTTTTAGGCAGTTAAGTGGGAGATAAAAGCTCTTCCTGATTCTTCTGTGCCCTGATTGACTTTAGTTCACAGTAATCCACATGCCGAGGTGACACAGTCTGGGGACACTTAGTCTGAGCCCCTTCACACACCATGCAACAAAATTAATTTCATGTAGATTAAAGGGTAGTCAACCCTTTAAAGGGTAAAAATAAAAAAGCAAATTAAAAAAATAATTAAGATGCTAGTCAGAATTTAAAGACAGTTTTGACTACATAAACATTTCTGAAAATTTAGAAGAAAACCAAATGAAGAAACAATATAATATACAAAACAGACAAAGCAGATAAACTAAACAAATTAGGGAGATATTTGTGATACAAATGACAAAGCAGTAATATTATTAAAATATGAAGAGGTCATAAAAATGGTATTTTTACAAAAGTAAAACTCCAATAAAAATAATGGGCAATAAGCAAGTAGAGACAAATTACACACACACAAGCTAGAAATAAATATGAATACCAATTATTAGGAGGAAAAAAAATCAACCACACTTAAAATCAAACACATTTAATTACATAAAACATTAGAAGCTATCAATGCCTAAAAATGCATATTTTGAAAAAGTAGCTAAGTTCTGGCAAGTACAAAGTAATTGATAATTCTCTTATAAAACTGATGAGAATGAATAAGTGAGACTCTCTGTAAAATAATTTGGTAATTTCTATTAGGAGCCTCAGATACATTCATATTCTTTAACTCAATAGCTCCATTTCAGTGTTTAAAAAAATTCATGGGAATCTATTTTAAAGAAATAATCATACATGTACATAAAAAGTACATATAAATACCAAAGGTATACCTGTGTTTATGATAGCAAAAGAGTTATATATGAAGTAATGCTCCAGAAATAGTAAAACTAAATTAAATTAAAAATGTTAGAAGCATCTTACTATGAAAATTAAAATATCATTAAAATGATATCCTGAAAAAATGCTTAAAATATAATATTGAATTTGAAAAATTTTAAATTCATTACAAAATTGTGGATTTTACATTTTAATTATATGAAAAAAAAGGCATTTAATGAGCTGCAATTGAAACAGACCCATAAATACAGATAACAAACTGATGGTTGCCAGAGGGGAAGGTGTTGGAAGCATGGACAGAACGGGTGAAGGGGAGTGGGAGATATGGGCTTCCAGTTAGGAAATGAATAAGTCATGGGAATGAAAGGCAAGCATAGGGAATATAGTCAATAGTATTACAATAGTGTTGTATGGTGACAACTGATAGCAACACTTGTGAACACAGCATAATGTATAAATTTGTCAAATCACTATGTTGTGTACCTGAAACTGATGTAACATTGTGTGCCAACTGCACTTCAATTAAAACAAAAATGGTTGGTGGGATAGTAGGAGCCATATTTCTCAGTATCAGACTGGAAATTTAATGACACAAAAGGTTGAAATGATTCATTTGACAATGAGTTACAGTTGGAGACATTTAAATTTTAACATTGTCTGCGATCACCTTATGTATAGTTTTAATCACATCTCAGATTAAACCGAAATAAATAAATAAATAAATAATAAATAAATAAAATTCAATAAATAAATGAGCTGCAATTAATACACATCAGTTAACAATGGATGTCCTTCTTTCCTTTGCTATTTTTTCCTCCTTTCCCCTCTTCATTTTCTTTGTGCTATCCTCTCCTTTTTTATCCTTTATTTCCTAAGTTTTCTACCATTAGCACAAATTTATTTTGTATTTAGAAAACATAAAACAAAAACAAGGGGGTTGCACAAAGAAGAGTGTAAGGGAATTTACAAGATAGGGAGAAACATAAGACTTATTAGCTTAGT
The DNA here is from genome assembly GCF_002007445.2 of Ailuropoda melanoleuca. Taxonomy (NCBI): domain Eukaryota; kingdom Metazoa; phylum Chordata; class Mammalia; order Carnivora; family Ursidae; genus Ailuropoda; species Ailuropoda melanoleuca. Next base: position 47,439,904 of record NC_048232.1, read on the forward strand.
GACAAAGTATTACTCATTCCTTCCTAAACAGTTTTCTTTTCCCCCACTATCTTCTGTGACATATCTGTGTTTTGGTTCCCCTTTTACCACACTGGTTGTGCCAACTCAGTCTCCTGTGCTGTCTGCCTTTCATCTCCTCAACCTCTAAATCATTATAAATCAAAGTTCAGTATTAGAAATTCCTCTGTACTTTACCCATGCTCACTCTCTGGGACACTCATTGTAGTCTACTACTCCAAAATCAGTGGTTTAAACAATAAGCCTCTATTATTACGTATAAGTCTTTGTCTCATCTAGGTGGTTCTCCTGATCTAAGTGGTTCTGTGGATCAGGGCTAGACTTGGCTGACCTCCGTTGGGCTCACATATGTATCTGTGGTCAAATTATATGTTGGTTGGGGTAGCTGGTCTAGGGTGGCCTCACCTACACGTCTAGTGCTGGGTCCACTGTCAGCTGGGACAATGGAGATGACTGGGCCAGGTGTTTCTCATCATCTAGTAGGCTTATTTATGTGGTGATATCAGGGTTTAGAGGGAACAGAAGCATGCCAGGTCTTTTGAAACCTGGATAATGGTATTGGCAAACTGTCACTTTCAGAACATTTTATCTGACAAAGGAAGTATCAAGGTGGAGAAATAGTATTTATTTACATTTTGATGAAAGGAGCAGCAAAATCATGTAGCAAAAGTGTGGAGCCAAAGAAGGTAAAGATTTGCAACCATTTAGCAGTCAATCTATCACAGACAATGAATTTCAAATTAATGTTTTGTGGTATGAATGGGTAGTAGAAAGTTATTCCATCCTTTTATATGGAGCAGGAGACATAATCAGAATTAAGCTTTCAAATTAACATGGGAGCAACAAAAAATAAATTTAAAGTAGGGGATAAACTGAAGGTGAAAAACTCAGAATTGATGTTATTCAAATATCATTAACATGGTATCAAGGGCTAAAATTCAGTTTGTTTTTAAAAGGATTAGAAAAGCTGAGTTGTAAAAGTGTAACTGAACAAAGCATGGGAATTCCAAATAAGAAGAGAAAATAAAACCATTTCTAAATTCTTACACCTTGGTATTGGGTAGACTTTCCAAACATGAAAGTAAAAAAAAAAAAAAAGGATAGAGTTTTGAACAAAATGAGACTTGATTTGATCATGTGGCATTTGATTTTTTTTTTCCTTCAGTGTTTGAAAAAAAGTGGCATTCCTACTGGAAATCACCATAATCAGTAACATAACACTAGAAATCCTTTACAGGAGCACTGTCCTTCTACAAACTTATATTTACTCCCATTACCTTCCCTCTGGTGTTTTTCCTCTGCATGGGGAAATTCATACCTTCTCTTCACAAGCTTTTCAATAATATTCTTTAGGATATGCTCTGGAAGACTTTTAAAATTAGATTATCCTCTGGCGGGAAACTATATATCTATGAATTCATAGATTGAAAAAGGGCTAAAATATTCTCAAAATCTATAGATATTTTCTTTTTACAGAATTCTCTCATTTTCTTCAATTTATCAATAGCTACTACTGTAGTAACACAACTTCTTATTTTTCAATCTGTACTCCTTCAGCAAGCACTGTATCTTATTTTTTATATTTATTGATATCACAAAACTAAAAGGACAAAAAGTATACTTCCTTTGGATTAGCTCAAAGTCTTAACATAATTAATATATTATTTTTCTTAAAGAACTCTATATTCAGCCTTGGAAAACAGTAATCAACATTTATTGACAGCCTTCTGTTACAAGGATATTATGGGTTGAATTATGAAAGCCCAAATTCATATCTTGCAGTCTTAATCCCCAGTGCTTGAGAAAGTGACCTTACATAGAAATAGAGTTGTTGCAGATAAAATGAGTTAAGATAAGGTCATTAGAATGGGCCCTAATCCAACATAACCATTATTTTTATAAAAAGAAAATTTGGATACCAGAGATATACACACAGAGAGAACACCATATGAAGGTAAAGGCAGACGTTTGTAAGCCAAGGAACACCAAAGGTTGCCAGTAAACCACCAGAATTTAGGAGAGAGGACTGGGACCTAGTCTCCCTCATTACCCAAGAAGGGATTCTCCTTAAGAATGCAACATAGAAACACTGCCCAGTTTCCAGCTTGCTGTCCTGAATAATTCAGACTCCAGGCTGTAATATCAACTCACCATAGTCTCCAACCTGCTGGCCTGCTTTATGGATTTCATATATGCCAGCTCCAACAATTGTGTGAGCCAATTCCTTAAAATAAGTATCTCTGCACTCCATAGATAGATAGATAGATAGATAGATAGATAGATAGATAGATAGACAGAGATAGGAAGATAGTTAAACTAGATACAGACATGTCTAGATAGATATCAATATATCTATATATCTTTATCTATATTTAGAGAGATCCTATTGGTTCTATTTCTCTGGAGAACCCAGAGTAACACAAAGGAATTATACGATAGCCTAATGAGAGAGTTACAATTGCTCTGATTTTGGTAAATTTACTAACTTGCTCAAGGTCACACAGCTCATAGGTGACAAGATTCATACCCAAGTCTCTGACTCCATTGCCCATTACTTTAGACACAGTGATATTCAGTTATATCTTAATTCAAATTGTTCTCTGTTTTTTTATGTGACTTGAGGGAAGATACTTCCCTGTTATCCTTTCAGTATATTGAGAAAAGCTGTAATTGCACTTTTTACAACACATACTTACAATTTCTGTAATGTAGATGTGGAGATGTAGTGCCTTGAAAGGTATTTCAGTCAAACTGCAAAGATCATTAAAGTTAGTCCTACTGTGCGGGCACCTGGGTGGCACAGCGGTTAGGCGTCTGCCTTCAGCTCAGGGCGTGATCCCAGCGTTGTGGGATTGAGCCCCACATCAGGTTCCTCCGCTATGAGCCTGCTTCTTCCTCTCCCACTCCCCCTGCTTGTGTTCCCTCTCTCGCTGGCTGTCTCTATCTCTGTCAAATAAATAAATAAAATCTTTAAAAAAAAAAAAGTTAGTCCTACTGTGAACTCCTACCTGATCCCCACACATGCAAGGAAATGCTCCTTTAGAATGTAGGAATTAATCACAGCTTTACTTCAGAAATTCTTCAGACAAGTCACATCAATCTCAAGGTGAGTCTTCACAACCTTACCCTCTCTCTTTCCTGTATTCAATCTGGAAATCTTTCTTTCATATATCTAAAAATATACACAATGCTTTGAATAGTCTTTACCAAAAATTAAGAGTTACTTCTGTGATACTGCGATTTATAAGAAATCCATATATTTGGTCATTCAGATGACCAAAATATATTTCTCATGTATATCTGGTTTTCATCCACAGTTCCACAGTTCCTGGCTCAGACTCCTAAATCTCTTGGAATTTGCTGATCAAGAAGATCAATCAGGGCATCTTTTTTTATAAACACTCAGAGCCATAAAGTTGAAATAGGTGTCTTGTTATTCATAACATGTCCCTTTCCCCAACAACTTTATGTTAATTTATTAATGTTAATGAAGGCGACTGTTGGAAAGCACCTAAGGATAGGGAGGGGGTGGCTGGGGGAGGGGAGATGACCCTGGAATAGAGGGTTGGAACTTTGCGAAGTCCCACCTTCTGATTTCCAGGGAGGGGAAAGGGGCTAATGCTTGAATCAATCACATCAATCACAAATAGCCAATGATTTAATCGATCATGCCTATGTAATAAAGCTTCCATAAAAACTCTAAAAGAGGGGTGGGGTCTGGAGGAGCCTTCAGGTTGGGGAACCAGAGCACTTCCACATGCCACTGTGCCAGGCCCCAAGTTCCATGAGGACAGAAGCTCCTTTGTTTGGGATCCTGCCCTCTGGATAGAGAGTCCTAGTAAAAATCTGGCAATGAGAACACACATTTAGCAGGGGGCAAAAAGCTGAATTTGTATCACTCTTGTGATTCAGCCACCCCTATCCTTGACCAGCTGAAAGGTGGCCCTGCATCTGCAAAATAACATGAAAGGGTCACCTTGGCCATCCATAGCCAATGCATGTAGAAATTAAGAGGCAGGTCTTCTGAGGAAGAAGTCACGAAAATTATTAATCATAAGATGACATTACTGACTGAGAGTGAATCACATTGGAGCATTAACAAGTGACAGGCTGGTGCTAACAAAGGAATCTACAAGAGACTTTAAAATAAATGAAATAGTCAAAGATAAAAATGAAGAACTAAATCCTTAACACAAGAAGAGGGGAGTTTGAAAATGGCTGCTTTGCAAGCAACGACAACAAAACAGATTTTAGAATCTGAACAAATTGTATTTAAAATAAAATAATGTACAATAAAAAAATAATTGGATCCTGATGATAATTTTGAGATTTCTCTTTCGTAATAGCTGATACAAAAAGCTCCAGAATTCTGAATATACAGTTGTGTGTGTGTGTGTGTGTGTGTGTGTGTTTGTGTGTGTGTGTGGCGTGTGTGTGCGTGTGCGTGCCCATATATCTATGTATAGATGGAAAATATACTTTTACTGGCATAGTTTAGTTAAATAATGGTAATCACTTTGAAAGCCATTAGTTGCCATTTCCCTTCCTAAAATTGAGGAAAAACATAATTCCTGATTCAGAAACTATATTGGACTTAAATTCTGGCCATAAAATTTACTTTTGAGCATCAAAACAGAATCTAAAGAAAATCACAAATTTTGATTTCCAGCTTTTTATTTCTTGGGATTATACTTTCCATAGAGATACTTTTTGAGGATGTTTGCCGAACCAACGTTCACTATTTCGAAGTAGCAGTCATGTTGTTTTTATAAATGAAATATATGTTTTTCAACCCTAGGCCTATTAGATAAATATCAAGGCCCAGCCTGGCCACACTCTTCCCTCCTACGGATCTGTGTAGCCTGGAAGTAATTCTGATAATCACCTTGCGGTGCTTAGAGCAAACTGCTCAGCCTACCAAATATACATATTATTTCTTACGTATATTCTACTATCTAGAATAAAGCCTCAAGTTGGATTTTTTTCGTATTTAATATCTGTGATTTTTATTTAAAATATTTATGAACATTTAAATATGTTATAATACATGGAAATAAAGAGGAGAAATTACACTACCTCTGCTTGATAACTTCTAGTGAAATATATGCTTTTAGCATCTAAGAAGAGCATTTGATTACAAAAATGCAGCAACTATTAAATGATTTTTTTTCCCCTAGATTTATTTTCTGCCTCATCTGGCTGATCATAAATCCTTCAGTGGTTTTAATTAGTCTTTCCCAAGGCATGTGGCTATGAAACACTTTGTATAAAATAAAAGAAGTAACACCTATAGAATAGGTTAGTAGAAATGAGTTAGACTGCATTGCTGATTCTTCAAAGCTCTGAGGATCACTTCAAGGGAGAATTGCTAATTAACCATACCAGTAGTCCCCTAATGGAGTGACACATTGGGTACCCGAGGGCTAAATCAGTGGATAAGAATATAATCACATGATTTTAAATTCTATGTAGGACATTTTCTGATACTTAAATGATCTTTGTTGCTTTGGCTCGAAGCTATTTAGATAAGTATGGTGAAGACTATCTCCAAAGAAATAAAAATAAAAATTGGAATCATTATCATGTCTTACACTATCATTGTTATCTATATTTTCTTACTCCTTTCCATTTATATTCCTTCCTCCACATAATGGCTTTACTCTAATTCTTAAATCTACAAATTTCTACCAAGGAGGCTTGCTAAACAAAAATGAATGGATTAGATCTCCTCGCTTCATCTTGACTAATTCGTTCACGTAATGAGTGGAGTTCAACTGTAATATGAAAAATTAGGAACGCTTTTAGTTCTAGCTCCAGCTTTTAAGTTTCATCTTTTCAAATAAAATTTAAGAATGCTATTTCTTTAAGTACCAATCATTTTTTGAACATTTAGGTAGAATATAAACTTAATGCCCAACAGCCCAATAGAACTTAAGAGATTGATCTCTCTCTCCCTTTTTCAATAATTTATTGGATTCTATCCTTAAATAACTGAAGCTAAGTTCATATAAGAATTTTAGAACATGCTGGTGGAACAAGAAAGGCAGCTGGTAATTTCGTTATTACTGAGATATAGAGTCACCAACCAGATACCTTCTTTTTAAACTCCATTTGTTTGGGGGTATGTACCATATATCATATATAAATATATAGTATGTTTCTATATTGTACTCTATTTACATATAACTGTATAATACATAAGTAAAAATATTATGTATAATGAGTTGTCTTGGAAACATATATATAAACCTCACAATACAAATTACATTGTACTCTATAGGTGACCATGATGCCACTTATATTTTTACTTACGTATTTTATATTTTATCAAGTGTATCCAATATTTTTAAAGCGATTTCTCCCTCCTTTTAAGATATCCAGCATTTCAAGTTCAAGACTTAACTGAATATATTATTTGTCACACACATTTTTGTGGAAAGGGTCAAAATTATTCATGTATTTCTCAGTCTTTGTCCTCTCTATGCTCCCTGGAGTTCTAACCTAGTCTGGTTCTGCAGAGTTACATGGAAGGATTGTGGAAAGACAAAAGAGTAGAGAGGACAAAGGCGATTCATTCAGAAAATGGCCAGAGTAAAGGATGGACTGCTTTCTATTCCAGCATAGCAGAAGGCATAGCAATAAGCTAGAGGGAGGGATTGAGAAGAGATGGGAAAGTGAATTCAGCTGAGGTAGCAGGGTGAGAGCCTCTCAGCAACTTTCAAAGTAGAGACAATAGAAAAAGACAGATATTTTTAATAAGAATTTCTCTTGACAATATACTTGGATGTTCTCTAATCTTATTGAGATATGATTGCAACAACTGGCATTTATTCTTTCAGGTAAGTTTGGATCACATGGCCCTTGTTTTGATATGGTGACATATACTTATTCAAGCAGAGTGGTTATATTAACAGCACCACCACTACCATCCCCTCCACACACACACATATACACTTTCCCCAAGACTGGTAAACAGGCCTTATAAGGTATGGCAATATACATTAAGATGCCATATTAAAAATCATATTGCAATAACTCTTTGCAAAAGAGAAACAGGATAGTTCTATGAACTCTTCTATTTATTGGTAGTGTTTACTAAATTTTATTAAGTGGTATTGCTTATGTTTCAGCATTTTCTGGCTCTTTTAAAATAATTCTCAAGACAAGATTAAGGCTGTATGCCCTAGGAGGGGATTATTAAGAGAATATAGCAAAATGTTGGATGTAGAGATGGATTTAAAGCAATTCAGGATACACTGGGTGATTCTTAAATCCCCTTACCTTGCAAATTATACAGTCTGAGTATATTGGTTTTTTCAGGTATGTTGGGGCAAAAAGGAACATGAAAATTTCCTTTATTATTTATTGAGTAATTGGAAGGGAAAGAAGCTGGGAGAATTGTTGGTATTTGTGTGGCAAGGACCACCAAACCAGGCATTTTAATTTTGCCGATGAAACCACCAGGAAGCTCATTTCTGATGAAATGAAACTTGCTTTTTGGGTCTAAGTAAACAGTGTCTTCAAATCATTAATGACCAAAATGTCTGCGTCAGTTTTAATTTCTTTCAGACTTGAGATTTAAAGTGTTACTGCACAGGTGACTGCATTTTTATTTAAATGATAATAAGGGTGGGTTTTAATTACTGAAAAAATTACTTTATATTATTATTGATGTCCTATGCATTGAAAACTCCATTTTCATATAATAGAATAATATTTAATATATTTTGAATTATCAACTGAATTCTCTTGAACTTGGAGACATTACTTGCTCACCCCTTTTGGCAAAAGAAATCCAATAGTCTGAGTTAGTCTGATGATTGTGTGGGGAGAATTGCCACTGAAGTTCAAGCTGTTCAAACTACTTCTTTTTTATTTTTTTTTTTAAGATTTTATTTATTTATTCAACAGAGATAGAGACAGCCAGCGAGAGAGGGAACACAAGCAGGGGGAGTGGGAGAGGAAAAAGCAGGCTCATAGCGGAGGAACCTGATGTGGGACTCAATCCCATAACGCCAGGATCACGCCCTGAGCCAAAGGCAGACGCTTAACCACTGTGCCACCCAGGCGCCCCTGCTCAAACTACTTCTTAACAGCATAGGGTAATCATTGCTCACATGGCATTGAGATAGATCCTAGTCCTATAAACAGTATTCAAAGCCAATGCCTTGTGCTGGAAAGCGGTTCCTGCCACATAAATCATAGATACCACAAAAATCACTTGACAGGAGAGGTGAAATTGATAGGCGATTACTACTGAGAGAGTGACTGACAGCAAGACAATGCAAAACATCTTTGACTGAGGGAAATGTGGCCCGTAGGAGACTGCTTTTTCAATCCCTGAGAAATGGTTTTTACTAGAATAAATAGGAAAATACTCTTTGCTTAGAGATTTATCCTAAAATGACTGATTATGAGAAAAAGGGGGGAAAAGTAGAACTCCATATATTGAGGGATAAAGGTGACCTGAATTTTCCCTCCTATAAGGTAGTGGTTCTCAGACCTGTGCATACATCACAGTGATAAGTGGTACTTATGAAGAAATGGAGATTACTCATCCTCACTGTAAACGTGGAGAATTATAAACTGAAGGGTAAAGCCTTGGTCTCAGCATTTTAAAAAAAGTTCCATAGATGATTGGGATAAATAGCCAGGTATGAGAACCACACTAAGGAATACTTTAAATATTAAATATTTACCTTGCACCCAACAAAAAGTCTATGTTTATCATCTTCATTTCTTCTATAACATTGATTTTATATTAATTCAAATTCATACTGTAATAACGTGTTTTTAATATTATCAAGAAACACACTTTCTAATCTCTAGCACAGATTGAGCAATATCATTTCCCTTTTCTAGTAATTTCAAATATCATTTATTATCTAAAGACCAAGATGCAACCTCGTTTGATCAAATTTGGAATATTTGACACTTTTTCTCCATTCTTCCTTTAAATACTTACTTATCGTACCAGATCCTCAGCATTTCATGACCATGCCAAGCACTTCCAAATAATGAGGTTGAAATGGCAAGAATATTATTTTTGTCAATGATTACATCTCAGAACTAAGTGATACTTGAAATTATCTGTAAATTTAAACTAGGAACACACACACAAGCATGCACATGCACATCAAAGAGTTAAAAGTGAATATCTGGGACAGTGTATCAAAGTAGTTAGGATTATAGAAAGGATAATAAAATTAAGAAGGGATAATAAGCTGAAATGATTTGAAACAAATAGAGGCGATAGAGGCCAGATGAGGAAACAATGCAAATTCAGTGGAAGAATGGTAACAGTTGAAAATATGGATGGATAAAAATACCACAGAGAAAGAGTATCGATTTTGTTATAGAAATTTTTTTGGAGTTGTCCAAAACAGGCTTAATTTGGTGAGTTTCTGCTGTGGTAGGAATGAAGATAATTGGCTTTGAAATGAAATAGCATCTCTGAGATAAGAATATGGAATTATTCATATAACATCTTAGGATGATAATAAGAGTTTGGGTAAAGGTTAAAACAGTGAACAAGGGGCTAAAATACTCCTCAAAGGGAATGTGTGGAAGACTGGAGGATGACTGTGACAAAAATGCAAGAGGAGATATAAAATGATATGATATGCCTTTAAATAAGTAGCAGTTTTTGAATGTGGTAGAATGACTCTCTGAAATGGAAAGAGACAATGAAGATAATTCCACCATTTTGTCTTGGTCCTAACATTGTATGTGTGGAAAAGGCAATTCCTTATAATTAATAAGTCTGACATGTCAACAAATACAAATTAATCATCTATTATATGTTTAAAACTATGCTGTATAGATGACTGGATTAAGAAGCTGTGGTCCATATATACAATGGAATATTACTCAGCTATCAGAAAGAACGAATTCTCAACATTTGCTGCAACATGGACGGCACTGGAGGAGATAATACTAAGTGAAATAAGTCAAGCAGAGAAAGACAACTATCATATGATTTCTCTCATCTATGGAACATAAGAACTAGGATGATTGGTAGGGGAAGAAAGGGATAAAGAAAGGGGGGTAATCAGAAGGGGGAATGAAACATGAGAGACTATGGACTATGAGAAACAAGCTGAAGACTTCAGAGGGAAGGGGGGTGGGGGAATGGGATAGACTGGTGATGGGTAGTAAGGAGGGCACGTATTGCATGGTGCGCTGGGTGTTATACGCAACTAATGAAGCATCGAACTTTGCATCGGAATCTGGGGGATGTACTGTATGGTGACTAACATAATATAATAATAAAAAATAAAAATAAAAAAATAAAACTATGCTGTATAATGATGTACAGAACCCATTTTTAAGTCCAGTTCCGTGATACTGGAGATGATTTGATTCCCAAGGCTGGAAATTGGAAACAAAACTATAAATTTATAACTCACATCTGTTATTATTTAAACAAAAATATTACAGGCTTAAGTCAGTCCTGGTGGTAAAGTTAGTATTTATCCTGATAAAAATTGAAACATCTTAAAGGAAGACACCAAGAAAGCACAGAGGAAGAGGATGAATAGATTCTCAAGTTGACTAATTTACTGTATTAAAGAGAAGCTAGAGAAGAAATTTATTATTTTTACTTGTTTGGACTTATGAAGAGAAAAAAAATAACTCTGAATGTATTTATTGAATTTCTTTTATGCCACTTGTAACTTGTTTTAATACACATTTAACTATTTGCAAAAGAAATCAAACCAAACCAAAACAAAACAAAACAAAAAAACATTGTAGGTGCTATTGGGCCAGAAAGTGTCAAAAATGTAATTAATAGTACCTTTGAAAGTGATTTACATCAGGCTTGGTTCACCTCTTTCATTAATTACTTCATTCAACATTTAAACAGCCCTGTTATTATTAAAGTCCGGTGGTAGAAACCAATTACAAAATCACACAAACAAATGTAGAATAGTAATTGTGTCAAGCTAGTCCTGAAGAAGTCATGCTTGGGCTGACATTCTAAAGGATAAGAGGGAACTAAGAAAGAAAGAAGAGACATAACAAGGTGTAAGTTCCTATGGTGTAAGGAATTATTGGCAAGTTTACAAAACCGGAAGAAGACCATCATGACCAGGGCCCAAGGAGTGCGGGAGTTTAGTGTGAAATGAGGATGAACATGAAACAGGGGAACAAACTACACAAGATTTTTTTGGCCATGTTCAAGATGCTCTGCTTCATATTTGGAAAAATAAGAAATCACAAATATCAGTTATCAATCGAGTCCATAATTCCACATATCAAACAAGAACACAAATCCCAGAAGCATATAATGATAAGGCTATTTAGCTCATACAGCTATGTTTTTTTTGGGGGGGGGATGGGTATGAGAGGGACAGTTCAAATCTGCTGCTATGTCTCTAATTCTTGTTTTGGCCATGGGCTTACTTGGTTGGGTTCTTTTACTGATGGCAGAGGCAAGAGAAGGCAGGTGGAAAATTTCAAGTCTTCTGAAGACCTGGGCTTGGAACTGGATCACTTTTAATTCTGGGTTCAGGTATTGGCCAAAGGAAATCATACGGCTGGACACAAAGTCAAGGGGTGGGGAAATATACTCCACTCCTCTACTGGGGAAGGAGAATCAGTGAAAAATTCTGAACGTTAATCTAATGTACCACACTACGGGAAAGGTTAAATATGCTCATATGTGTGTATGTGTGTGTGTATAAGAGAGAAAGAGTGGGGAAAGGGGAAAGAGAGAGAAAAGTAACATGATAACATTACCTTTTTAAAAAGGTTTGATTTAATATGAAAAAATAAGTTTTATCTTCTTACCTACCTAACTTCTATCTACCTTCTGGCTAGCTATCAGGGGCCTCCCATAGTACTCCTTGTAAGAATTAATGGTTCTTTGGATTTGGATGAGAGAGGTGGTAAAAAAGAAAAGTGAATGAATTTGGAATATATTTAAGAAATATAGTCAACAAGACAATGATGCCTTGATTGTAGGGATAGAATCAGGGGAATTTAGTTTTAGTGAAGATGGTGGTAAATTTTGTGGATTGACAAATTGAACATATGATGATGCCATTCATTGGAAAGGAAGCAACAGAAAAGGGCCAGATTTAAAGATCTGGATCATGGTAAAAAGTTCTGCTTTGGAAATATGTAATTGAAGGTACTTTTGGCACATCCAAAAAAGAGATAGTAATCAGAGAATTGGATTTTAAGATTTGAATCTTAGAAGGAGATCTATGCTGAAATAAAAAATTTTGAGTAGATGAACTTACCTAAGAAGAACATTGAGAAATATGGATGAGCCTGGCCTTCATGAAAAGCCCAGGTAGAGGAATGTCAGTTTGCAGAGAAGTCAGAAGAAGCAGTTTAAAAGGTAAAAGGAATGCCAAGGAATGGTTGTGTCACAGGAACCAAATAAAGATTGTGCTTCAAGAAGGAAACAAGTAAAGAAGGTCAGCTGCTGCTTTCAGATCAAATAAAATGAAAATTTAAAAGCTTCCATTCAATATACTGATTTGCTGACATAAGGTAAGGTAAAGAAAAATGTAATTAAGTTTAAAATTGAGATATTGGTCATAGAGCTAGAATAAACAATCCCAAAATTTGCATGGAACCACAAAAGACCTGGAATAGCCAAAGTAATCTTGCAAAAGAAAAGCAAAGCTGAAGGCGTCACAATTCTGGACTTCAAGCTATATTACAAAGTTCATTAAGACAGTATGGTACTGGTACAAGAACAGACATGGAAGAATGGAACAGAACAGAAAAGTTGGAAATGGACCCACAACTATACGGTCAACTAATCTTCAACAAAGCAGGAAAGAATATCCAATGGAAAAAAGACAGTCTCTTCAACAAATGGTGTTGGGAAAACTGGATAGCAACATGCAAAAGAATGAAACTATACCACTTTCTTACATCATACAAAAAAATAAATTCAAAATGGATGAAAGGCCTAAATGTGAGACAAGAAACTATCAAAATCCTAAAGGAGAATGCAGGCAGCAACCTCTTTGACACCAGTTGTGCTAGACACGTCACCAGAGGCAAGGTAAACAAAAGCAAAAACGAACTATTGGGACTTCATCAAGATAAAAAGCTTCTGCACAGTGAAGGAAACAATCAACAAAACTAAAGGCAGCCTATGTAATAGGAGAAGAAATTTGGAAATGACATATCTAATAAAGGGTTAGTATCCAAAATCTATAAGGAACTTCACAAACTCAACACTCCAAAGAACAAATAATCCAGTTACGAAATGGGCAGAAGACATGAACAGATATTTCCCCAAAGAAGACATCCAGATGGCTAAAAAACACACAAAAAGATGCTCAACATCACTCATCATCAGGGACATACATACCAAAGCTATGATAAGATACCACCTCACATCAGTCGGAACGGCTAAAATTAACAACACAGGAAACAACAGATCCAACGCAAGGATGTGGAGAATGGGGAAACCTCTTATACAGTTGGTGGGAAGGCAAACTGGTGCAGCCACTCTGAAAAACAGTACGGAGGTTCCTCAAAAAGTTAAAAATAGAACTACCCTATGACCCAGCAATTGCACTACCAGGCATCCTAATGGATACAAAAATATAGATTCGAAGGGGCACGTGCACCCAGATATTTACAGCAGCATTATCAACAATAGCCAAACTGTGGAAAAAGCCCAGGTGTCCATCAACAGATGAATGGATAAAGAAGATGTGGTGTGTACACACACACACACACACACACACACACACACACACACACACAATGGAATATTACTCAGCCATCAAAAAGAATGAACTCTTGCCATTTGCAATGATGTGGATAGAACTGGAGGATATTATACTAAGCAAAATAAGTCAGGCACCATATGATTTCACTCATACGTGGAATTTAAGAAACAAAACAGATGAACATAGGGGAAGGGAAAAAAAAAACAGAGAGGGCGGCAAACCGTAAGAGGCTTTTAACTATAGAGAACAAACTGAGGGCGGCTGGAGGGAAGGTTGGTGGGGGGATGGGCTAAATGGATGATGTATATTAAGGAGGGCACTTATTGTGAGGAGCACTGGATGTTATATGCAAGTGATGAATCACTAAATTCTACTCCTGAAACCAATAACACACTATATGCTAACTAGAATTTAAATAAAAACTTTTTTAAAAATTACAAAATAAAACTGAGATATAGGGTGGTAGCTTTTAGGTAAAAAGTATTCAAGCAAGGGTTTGTTTGTTTTTGCTTTTACATTTTATTTAATTTAACTGTACAAATCACCAATACCCACCCCCAAAAGTCAACCCAATCGACAACAAGAAAAAAAAACAGGACTATGCATCTCATATCACTGGGATTTTGTTCCTCTCTCCCCCCTAATTCCTTCTTAAGTAAAAGTAAACACCCTATAAACTCTTGCTAGAGGTAAAAAATGATTTGTGCCCATAAAAAGTACAGAGTAGGGTCTTAAGGGAATGTTGTACTCTAAGAGCAATCACAACAAATAGTAGCATGCCAACAGGAGCAGTTGAAAGTATGTTGCAGATCTGGTTTTGGACAACAGCATATAAGATGTCAGTCATGTGAGTGAAAAAAATAATACCCCAATAAAACACAAAAGGCATATGTGAAGTATTAGGCTGAAGTGTTATATGTGTAAAATTATACATTTTAAGTTCTTAGTATATATTGAGGGTGGGAAGTGCTACATTTAATGTAGGGGTCAACTTTCTGTTTTTATTTTTTTCTTTAAGATTGTATTTATTTATTTATTTGAGAGAGAAAGAGTCCACATGAGCACGAGTGGGTAGAAGGGCAGAGGGAGAAGCAGACTCCCCGAGGAGCAGGGAGCCCCATGCAGGACTCGATCCTAGGAATTCAGGATCATAACCTGAGCCGAAGGCAGACGCTTAAGCAACTGAGTGACCCAGGTGCCCAGCTTTCTGTTTTAAAATGCCTCTACATTATGTTTGGAACAAACTGCCCTAAACTAATGTTTAAAATAAGAAACATGTTAAAATTCAAATGAATGTGAAATCTTTGTTTTTGACTACAGAGAAGCTGACTGATCCATTTAATACTAATGGTATAAATGCTGATTATAAGTACCAGAAATGTTCAGGACAGTATGTTTTATGTTTTTGCATGATTTAGATTCACGACAAATGTTAGAACAGAGAAATAGGGTGCTAGCCTTTTTTCCCAGAAGAAACTATCAAAGTTAACACTACTCAGAAAACATGCTGACACACACAAATCTTTACGATTCTATTAAAACCGCTATGTTGAAATGCTCAAAAATTTTGTGTAATAGAACATATGGAGCAATTAAAAAAATTAATTTAACCCCCCTCACAAAACTGTATTTTTACATCCATGATAATAGCATTATATATTATAAAATATAGGGGCGCCTGGGTGGCACAGCGTTAAGCGTCTGCCTTCGGCTCAGGGCGTGATCCCAGAGTCCTGGGATCGAGCCCCACATCAGGCTCCTCCGCTATGAGCCTGCTTCTTCCTCTCCCACTCCCCCTGCTTGTGTTCCCCCTCTCGCTGGCTGTCTCTATCTCTGTCGAATAAATAAATAAAATATTAAAAAAAATATGTATATATAAATTAGATTCTTTAAAATGATGTCTAGTATATGAAAGAGCTACATTTGAGTACTAAAAGACATTTTTTTTCACACTATATCCCAAGAACCTATAACAGTAACTATAATAATGGGTGACCAATAAGTGGTTGCTGAATAAATACATTTCATAAAATCATGTCCCAACACATAGAAAATAAGACAAGAGACTTCACTGTTTCATCCCATATTAATTCTGACTTGCCAGATGGCAGGTAGATAATACTTTAGTCAGAAACACTAACGGGTAATATGTTTAGAGGCTGAAAAACTCTTTCCACTTAATAGAGAGAGACTATAGGCAATGTTTTCAGGTTAATTCTTAATTTTGAATTTTATTCTCTCAAAATGCTTAAACAATGTAAATTTGCTTTAGGAGCTTCTTAAAGAGTTTGAGCCATTTATCATATGATCTGTTATGATTTAAAAAACTTTTGTTATTGTGGTATCATTTTCACTACAGGGTAGAAGTGGATTTGGTCACATAATTTTAATATAACAGATGGGTACAACTGTTAATTTTAACACTAAGTGCTTCCTTTAAGGTAATCATGAGGTTCCTTAGTTCAGCTATCAATTCAGGAACATGAATTAACATTTATAACATTGTTCTACTTATGTCATCTTTGGTCATATTCTTCCTCTCTTTCAACCTATATGTTATGCATTTGCATCATGGTAATAAATGATAGCTTCAGATGCTTTATTCTCACAACCTAAGAAGTGTTAAAAAATCTGTCATGTAAAACACTAATTCTGATTACACTAGGAGCACCTAAAGTTATTGGTATGTTAATTGAATGTGGTTTGGGGAAAAGTGTCATCTGCCTTACAGCATTCATTTGCATATTAATAACAAAACTTTGTTCAGTAGAGACATTTTCTGATTAAAGCACTAACATAAGAGCTTGCTTAGAGATTATATGATCTCAAATTATGAACTGAAATGGTCATAATTTCTAAAGGAAGTCTTCTCAGACAAGTTATTTTCATAAAGGAGCAAAGAAACAGATTGAAACTACTGATACCATATCTATACATATCAAAGACAAAGAAAGCAGTGTTCGAAGGCATGGTACTGAACATTTCTGGTACTTTCGAAAAAAAAAAAAAAATCTCCCTTAATGATATTATAGAGCTTTATGGTAGCCAGGTGAGGTTCCCAAGCCTTCTTGAAAGAAGGGCTCTTGTGAGAGATTTTCCCGAAGAGGTGGGCATAAGGCTGGCGATCCTGGAACAAACACCCACCGTGACCAGCAATGACTATGAAACTTTGAATTAGTGATATCAAATACTACAAAATATTTAAGTCACTTCATATGTCTGGAAACCTTCCCAACCCATATGTCTAGAGCCTACCAACAGACTCTCCTATAGATTCTATTTAGAAAGCTCCATTTCTAATTTCCTTGGTCAACTTTGCTCAATTTAGATTTTTAAATAAATGTGTAAAATGATGTAGATTGTACTGATAACTTCTGCAAAAGTTTTCAGAAAGCTATGCTTTCTAAAAAGATTTCCTTTTTTAAGAACCCTCATTATTTAATCCAGCTGCTTCAGACTCTGCTTTGCAATTATGTAGTTTCCTTTGGTTGAATACACACTCATCTTATCTCATGAAGATCATAATTTTGTATAACTACATTGTGGGTTTGTAATTTGTATTATGTAACATTCCTTGTGATTTGATATCCATTCATTTTTTGCATTCACTCTTTTATTTTTCTTTTGGGAAAGGGGATAAAGTTTGGATTTAATTTGCAATACTTTATAATTGTAAATATGTGGGCATCAGCATAAACTATTAACTAGTACCCTGTGGGTTTTTATTAGGTGTGATTATATTTGTGGATTAGATTTTTCTTTTCAAGTTAATTTCCCTTCAAAACAGGCATAAGAAACAAAAAGGTAAGTTTCCACTTTCTCCAGTTAATAATTAGGCTTTAAAAAAGAAGATGATACTAATGACGGACAATTACTTATGGCAATATATTTGCATTTAAGCTTTCATTCTCTCTTACTTGTCACTGGCATAAGTCTACAAGTGAAGTGAAAAAGAAAAAAAATATTAAAGTGAAACCCTTAACTTGAACTCACTAAAGCACTGAGCCAAGTAGGGAAAGGAATAGGTAATATAGGACATTTCAAGTCATATTATATTACAGTCAGAAAATTCTATGCAACTTCCTGCTGGACATCTCTACTTGAATGTCTCAGAGATACTTACATGCATAAAATTGAGTTTATTTTTTCCTCCCTTCCCAGACCTGCACATCTTTCTGTTTTTGCCTATCTTGTTGAATAGCACCAGCAGACACCTAGTTACTTAAGTCAGAGAGCTGAGAATTTTCCTTGTTCTTCCTTCCATCTCAGGGGGCATAAAACTCTCTCTACTTTGCTCCCAGCATTTCTTGAATTCCTCCCTTAGTCTCCATCCTGACTGCAACTGCTTATTTCAGACCACAATTACTTCCCTGCCAGACTTCACTAGAAGCCCCATGATGGGTTCCCATGCCTCTGATCTTATTTTTTTCCAATCCAATCTCCTTGCTGTTGTAAGAATGATCTTTATTATGCATAAATGTGACCAAGGCCATTTTTTTCTGCTAAGGATCCTTCAGTGGCTTCTTTAACTTTCAAGTTGAAGTCTTCCAAAGGCTTATGACATGTAAGAATCTTTCCTGTCCTAACAACTCTGACCATCCAAGCCTGATCTCTTACCCTCCCATCTTTAGTTCCCTAATCAGCCATACTTACCTTCTTATCTTTATTACATCATTTCCTATTTTCCTTCTGAGCCTATGTACACGATTTTCTTTCAGCCTAAACATGTCTTCTTTTTTGCTTAGCTAACCCTTATCCCTTCCTCAAACTATTATGAAGATTTTTTTGACCCTCTCTTGTTATCCTTCTGGATTTCCATGCATTTTCTATGAATTGCCATAATATCCCAAATGTGGTTTTATTTAGCATTAAGTTGAATCATGATTGCCTTCCACTCAATCTAAATATCCTAAACCCAGATTGTGTCTTTCATATTGTTTCCTCTAATTTCTAAGTACTTACAGTACTTAGCACACGATTCAAAATCCAAATGTATTTGTTGAATGAATGATTAAATGAAATAAACCAGATTAATTTATGACTCATTTGATTTGTCTTGGTTTTGTTGTTAGGAGGTTTTTCTAGCAATGCAAACAAATTCATATGCAGCACAATCATTGTATCTGCCTGCCTTGTTGACAAAGGTCTCCTACTTGAACTCATTCTATAAAAATAGATCACTTCTACATTATATTCCTTACCATTCACGCTGTACTCCAAGCTTAAAACCTCAGAAGTATCTTTGACCCTTTTTTCTCTTTCACTGTTCAGACCCAATATTCAGTATGTCCTTTTGCTTCTACCCCCCAGATATCTTTGGGAGGCTTTACCTACCTCTTCTCTTAATTCCAACAGCCACTGTATTCACTCCTGCTCATCATTTCTCATGGAAACCGGTCCCCCTAAATAGTTTCCCTTTCTTAGTTCTCACCCCTGGGTAAACCAAAAATAGACTTACGCTCTGTAATGCCACTTTTGTCATAATTGTAAAATAGAAATTTATTGATATCATTTCATACTTAAAATAATTCAATAGTTTCCTCATACTTAAATAATTCAAAAGTTTCCTCTTTCATACAGAAAAGTCAACATTTTAAAAATAAGGTATGACAGAGAAAATGCCATAATCATACCAAATCAATTTCATTTTTCTCTTGGGCACAGGGTTAAACTCTCTCTCAATTTCCATTTCTGAGAGATGACATTTCAACTGTTGTGGAGCTTGCATCAAAGCATGGGTAAACAATATGACCTCGGGTGAGATTCTGGAGCTTTTCTGTGAAAGCATCTAGATTTACTTACAGTGACTAATACACCTGATAACCACAACATTGTGCTTAAGAACATGAGTTCCTAAATTACAAATGAGTCATGGCTCTCACCTCACTACATATGGGAATTTAGGCAAATCACTTTCTTACTCTAAATTTAGGTTTCCTCTTCTGGAAAATGGTAACTATTTCATAAGGTATTTCAAACTGAACATATAAGTAGAAGTCAGTAAAAATTGTCTATTATTATCTGTAAAACAGAGATAATGGTTCTTACTATGTACAGAGTTGAAGATTAAATAAGAAGATTTGTGAAAAAGTACTAAATACAGTACCTGGTACATTTTATGTGCTTAACTAAGTTAATAGATGTGACTATTACTATTATTTTTATTATTATCATCACTAATATGAATTGCACTACTGAAATTCCTGACAAGGTATTGGATGATATTGACTCTAATCTCATCATAACTTCAAGCAATTCTAAGTATTAAATCATGATAGTCTCTCAGCTATCCAACAAAATGCTGCTTATACAAATGTAATCTATTTTTATTTTGGATGGACAAGGAATGCAGAGACAGCACTGACCATGTAAATCTTCAAATATCACCCCCCCAAATTTGTGAATAATTAACAAAATGCAAATTGCTTTTTGGCTATGGACCAAGAGGTAGGAGAGGGAGTTAGTCCAAATAATGCACAAACTGACAACTGTTACTTGAATGAATGAAATTTGCTCCATATGCCATGTCTCCATTATAGTTGGCTGTGACTTTATAATCCCACTTATATTTGGTTTATTTTGCAACTGGTGATTTGATATCACCTCAAAAAGCTATAATTTAAAATATAACTATATATGGAGAAAAAGAAAAAATGGATAATATGCTGCTTAAGTACATATAAGAAGATATTTTAAATCTACTTCAGACTCTGATATTTCTAATTTTATGAGTCAAGAGACTTAAATGCTGTCACAAGTACATGATTTTCACTTACAGGTACGTTATAGCATACTCAAAACTACAATTGAATTATGAATAATAGTTGTGATTTTAGAAGCTGAGAATGAAAATGAAATAGTATAATATTTACTTCTCCTTAGAGTATACTTAGTCTAGTTAAAACATGCTGGTATAGATTTGAGTGGGTAATAATTGACTATATTTTAAGGCTGGAGGCAAAGCCCAAGGTGCTAACTCAAGCAGGTCATTAACACACTGGTAAAAATGCTCACAGGATATATTATGTCTTTCTATTTGTGCATTTTATACATTATATTCATTGTTGAAGATGCTAAAACTACTTGGGTTAAATAATACAATTTGGCATAACTTGATAATTTATTAATATTACCTTATAAGTTGACCATTTTTCTGTCTGTTATTCTTTCACATTAATTTTCCTCTCTCCCATTCACCTTATTTCTTTCAATAATAATGATAACTATAGAGTCGCTTCCACACCTTGATTTTTAGATACTATAAAGTCTCTTAGGAAAAATATATAATATATATAATATATATTATATATATATATATATATATATATATACAATTGGTTCTCACAAAAGTTTAGAAATTTATGTCTGCACTTCCTAAATGCATATTGTTGATTGAATTACAACTCATTTTCAGGAAGCCAATATATTAAATATTTTAAG
The DNA here is from genome assembly GCF_002007445.2 of Ailuropoda melanoleuca. Classification (NCBI taxonomy): domain Eukaryota; kingdom Metazoa; phylum Chordata; class Mammalia; order Carnivora; family Ursidae; genus Ailuropoda; species Ailuropoda melanoleuca. The sequence goes on from NC_048232.1 coordinate 47,461,068, forward strand.
AAATTAGAGAGCTATGTTTCTTAAACATGAAAATTTTGTCTATAAATTCAACTTCTTAATACTTACTGAAAATAAGTCCTCCTGGCTACTCTACTTTCCTTTATAAACTACTGACTGGGACCATTTTTCACCCTCTCTCATCTTTGCTGGAGCAGCTTAGAGATTTTAAACTTCTTTCATCTCTCTCTCCTGGCACTTATGATTGTTTTTTCTGTTTATGAAATCAAGTCTTTCCTCATTTTAAGTCTCTGCGTTTCACTTATTCTTGCATACCTGTATTTCTTACTACATGTCAGCATCTTCAAGCTTCCCTATCTTCCTCAGGGACTTTAGCACTTGGTTTAATTTTTCTCTAAGAGGTCACAAACATAAATATTTTCTGTATCCAGGTATCTAACATAAATATTGTGGGTGTTCACTATCATGAAAAGTAGTTGTAGAGGAGCGCCTGGGTGGCTCAGACAGTCAAGCATCTAACTCTTGGTTTTGGCTCAGGTCCTGACCTCAGGGTCATGAGATCGAGCCCCACATCTAGCTCTGTGCTCAGTGGGACGTCTGCTTGAGATTCTCTCTCCCTCTGCCCTTCCAGCTCATGCTCTCTCTCTCTTAAATCAATCATCAATCAATCAATCAATCAATCTTAAAAAAACAAACAAACAAAAACCAGGGAGTTGTAGGGCCTATAGCAAGGATATAGGGCACATTCCATCTGAGCACATTCAAATTTAAAACTTATAAAACTTTGTACTTTTCAAACTAAAGAGGGGTCCTACTACTGGGTACCAGCTTATAAATCCTGGCCATGGACCAGCATAAACTCCCTAGCATGCCCTATACTGCCCTTCATCATCTGGCCCTTGCCTTTAGACTCCGCCCATCTTCCCACCATTTTGTGAACACACAGGACTCCAGATGCACTGAAATTTTCCCATCCACCTCTCTTCATCTTTTCTAACAGACTTTGACTTTTCACAAACTCATCTCTTTGCCTAGTTTCTCTTTCCCAGCAATCTTTTCCATACTGAAGATTGCTTAGAAAACTTCTCAATCTTCAAGTCATTGTTCAAGTTTTACATCTTTTGAGAAACATTTGCTCAAATCAAGTAAGTGAACCATAACACAATGGCTGTACAACTATTAGAGAATTTATCTAATTATTTATCTCTGCCATCCCCACTAAGATTGGCAGTTCTTAAGTATGTGAATGTCTAGCTATAACCTTAGAATATTTGGTTCTCCTTACTTTTCACCTATGTATTGACACAAGTCCTTTGTATCAATTACTTATTGCTTTCTGCTGTGCGGTTTTGTTTGCTTCACATGAGACAAGAAAGGTGAACCACACTGCCGTCAGAGACGGTTACTTCTATCTTCTCAATTAGCTTTCATTAGCTTATACACATTACCTCAAGGTTATAAGATAGCTGCTCCACTCCCAGTATCACAGCCATATTCTGGGCAGGAAGAACTAGAATGGCAGAAGGTAAAAGGGGATATGCTGGCTGGGTTAGTTCTCTTTAGAGGATTTTTTTCCTTCTTAAATAGTCAAATAGTTATTCCCAATTACATATACTTGGACAAAATATGTTACATGACCACTTCTAGCTACCAGGAAGAGCTAGGGAATAATAAATTTTTAGTTGGATCCATTTGCACCCTGAATAAAATTGGGCTTTACTAGTAAAGAAGGGAAGAATGACTGCTGGTTTCCTTACATGTCTTCTGGTTGTCATTAATACTACTTTGTGGCCCTCACAGGACCTTTCCATACAATAAATTCGAATAAATGTCTGTAAATCAGTAGACTGATTTGAGAGGAAAATCATGGAAAAACAATAAGAAAACACCAGGTCAAATAAAAAGAAAAATGCAGGACAGTTTCACTTCCAGAGTTCATTTAGAGTATATAAAAGCATACGCTTATCTCTGGAAAAAATGGCACACACAGTAAAAGCACCAAGTATCTAGTGCACTTGTACATGTCATTACTGAGGAAAGTCTCTTTCTGGAATCCTACAGTTCAGTATTCTTGGTAGCGTTGTTGCTCAGGAGAGTCCTATCCACGCTAGTTTGGCCTGTTTCCCATTTTCTCATATGTGTCTTCTTTTCTTAGTGATAGCTAACTAATTTTCTACTGGCCAATAGGTGATAATGGATTAATACCATATCTTGTCTAAGTAACATATTAACATGTTAACAGAGGTATTTGAAAATTAGGCTTTAACACAAGGAAATGAGTAAATCTCAATCCCTGGACAGTTCCGTGGCAGAAATAGCTGTGGATGGGTGTGATTTTTAGTAACCTCAACTCTGAGACAAGATAATACTCACACTAGGTCAGCTCACTTTGTTCCCTGAGATATCTAGGATGGTTGACTTTATCTGGATTCTCTCCTCCCTGTTGTAGTGATATATTTAGGTACACTCTTAGGCGGTGCTAGACTTTTACGTGCTGTGTGCAACCATTTATAAATCACTATTGAATCATCTCCTTCACTTTCTTCTATGATGCTGCCTTTTCTAGAGTTCCTAGAAAACATACACATTTTTTTTTTTTTACCCACTACCCATTCCCTGGACCACCAGTCATGTGGAATAATAGTTTCCTCAAGATTTGCCCTTTTCTTGGAATTCTTCTTGCTCAGGTAGTTCCAGAGAATTCACATCACAAAGAAAGCTGCCTGCTCTGAACATGATGGACCAAGCCCTGACAAGCCCTGACCATGAGTTCTCTGCCTCCACATCTGCAGCTGGATTATTACAACACACATGTAACCAGTCTCTTAATGTCCAGACTCTCATTTTTAATCCATCATCCCCAGGCTATTCGAGAATTTCCTGGAACAAGTATCTGAAACACATTATTCTCCTCCTTTATAATCTTAAATGATCTCAGGTGTTTAAAATATTTAAGCATGGTAGTCAAGGTGTTCAAGTCTAGCCTTTAAAATCTACAGAGACAATAAATAGATTAGTGGTTGCTTTGGGAGGGAGGTGGATGGGGATTTATAGTAAATGCACATGAGGGAACTTACTCGTTGATAAAATGTTCTAGAACTGACATGGTGATTCACAACTCAGTAAATTTGCTTAAAAAATATATTGAATTATTTTTTGACTTGAAATGGGTAAATTTTATGATATGTAAAATATGCCTCAATATAATTATTTCTTTTCACATGTGCATTGCACCTTTCTTAATAAGGTGATTCTTCAGCAACTGCCATTTTCTGCTACTTTGAATTTGGACATGTCCTTGAAAAATCACTTGGAAATAGATTTCAATGAATTAGATTAAGGTTTCTTTCAAATCCATGAGTTGGATCAGGGGGATGTGTGGATAAATATAAGGGCAATATTAGTGAAGACCACTTGAAATGAGGGCATAGTCACCTCTCACCCTTCAAAGTCCCTTCCATCTATTCATGCACAACTCCTTCAGACTGTTAAAGTCTTCTTTACCAGGGAAATTTTCCCAAGACAAAAATCTGTTAAAAAAAGTTAAGGCAAATATAAAAATAATGTTAGAGAAACTTATGGGACATAGTAACTTCCTCCACCTCCCCTAGCTTTAGAGTTAGAGTTTGAAAAAGACAGCAGCCCTGAGACAAAATGTGGCTACGACCAACAGGAGAGTGTTTTTCTCTTATTCCCTTGACCTCAATGTATGTCCACAGTAAATTCTCATCAAGAATCCAGGGCCCGAACTAATTATCACTAAACCAACTTCCCCCTTTTAGGAGAGGAACTTGTCATTAAGATTCCAAGGTTACATAAGCAGTGAGTCCTAGACTTAATATGTAAACACAGGTATTTAGACACCAAATGGTGTGTTCTTTGTAGAAAAAAAAATAGATGCTAACAGTATCAGTGCACATTGAGCTGTTAAGTTTTAATTCCTCCAATCTGCTGTCCATTCTTGCTGAAGAAAAGAGGTAGTTCTAGAGGAGACCTTGTTTTCCTGATGGATGTGGTCCATGGTCCTGACTTAGAACTTGCCCTTGAACGACTTGGTCTTCAGAGCTTGCAGGTCATGAAAGGACAGAGATTTGCAGTATTATTGCGGGAGAAGGCATACTGTTCTCAATGATAATTCCTTGGTTCCCAGTAATGATAAGCATGGACGTGCAGGGACCACAGGGTTCCTTCAGTTCCAGTGATGAGACACGGAAACAGTCAGGCACTTTTTAGGGTAGAGTGAGCCAACTGAGAGAGCTTTCTAGCCAGAAGTTTCATAATCTTATAACCATCTATCTCCAGTTAGAGATTAGACAGAAAGGACAGGTACAGTGACATGCTAGAGAGCCATGACTATTTTTCTCTCTATTTTTCTCTATTCCTTTAGCTCATATAGAACTCTCAGAAGTCGATCTTACATAACTACAAAATTATTTTTGTTCTGGAGCTTTGTGTCAGATTATCCAGTGTCTTTTTATTAAGAAAAATAAAACATTTTGCTAAGTAATATCTACAATAGCCATGTGCAATGCTTTTANTTACATAACTACAAAATTATTTTTTGTTCTGGAGCTTTGTGTCAGATTATCAAGTGTCTTTTTATTAAGAAAAATAAAACATTTTGCTAAGTAATATCTACAATAGCCATGTGCAATGCTTTTACACTTGCCTTTCTTTCTCATTCTACCTGATTGTTTTTTCCTTTCTGGCATTTCAGAGTGTAAAAGCATGTTCCACAGCACTATACAAATGATAAATATCATCCCTGTTCCTCTCACTCCGCATTTCTTTGCTAAACCTCTAAAAGTGCAAGGTACCATTTTACAGTGGCACTCTGTGTATTGCTGGCTCTGACACATCTTCCCTTTTTCTGAGAGAAACACAGGAAAATAACAGGGCATCTTCTGGGACCATTATGTGTCTGGGGGGAAAATATCCAGAGATTGTCTGTAACCCCTAACAGTGCATTGTCCATAAGCATGGAAGAGCTATCTTTCTTGATTAGGAGGTACTTTCATTTGAATGGTCTCACATGTCCTCTTATACACACAGGAAGCACTTATATTCCATTATGACTGTGACTACTGGGCTGTAACAATAAACAGGATTTTATTTTGTTGAACAATACTCATCATTGCCAATATTGATTCTCTTTGATAGTACAGAATGGTACAACATGAGATATTTGGAAGAGGGTGATTAAATATATACACGACCTTTTGACTCTATTATATTCACTTCCAAGGAAAGACTAAAAGTATATATATAAAAAAGACAAAGCATAAATGTGAGAAGACACAGAAAAATGCAGGTAAAAACATGATGATAAACACAGTATGAGACATTTCCAATGTTGAAAAGTTTGAAAGAATGGTTTAAATAACAGCTCTTATTTTATGACTTAAGAGATGTTTACTATTTTACTTCTTAGAGATGTGATATTCTGTTATGTTAAATTACACTATCTGGAATGTCTAGCAGTTATTTTTTAAAACCTCAAATAAACACTGATTTATAAACTTAATAATTTAAATTTTTATAATTACAAATTTATAAAATTTTCCATATTTTCTTGTCACCTAATCTAATATCAAGAAACAATGGCTGATTTTATTTTTATAACTGCAAAAATGCTATTCAAAAAGAGACAGCATAATTTTGTGAGAACGTGTGTTCCACCATGTAGTAGAAAGAAATATCATCGTGGGTAAAGCCCATTCCATTTTAGAGAGGCATGGCTTTGCTTATGAAAGCATGAAACTTCTCAATCTTATTTTTCATAAGTATGATTCCATTGTAAAGTTGATCAGAAGATATGCTTTGAGTAATTTGGAAAACCTGTTTTTATTTCTTTAGTCATTTGTCACAGGTGCATTTGCTGCACATTTTCTTTTCTGTTTTATTTTTATTTATCATATTTATACATCCTTTTTGGATGTGCCATTGAATTTCATGGTTAGATTACTTAGTGGAAGTTCACTGGATACATTCCAAAATCTAATTACTTGGCTTAATTGAAACACATTTAGATTTGTACTGAGTGGCATTTTCTTACACCACAATTAATAGTTCAGTTTTTCTCTTCCAAGTAAACCTCCTCCCCAAACCAAGCACACACACCTACAACAAGTAGTTGAGCTGTGACTACCTCCTGCTTATAATTACCAGCAAAATAGAGAAAAATCACAGATTCTCTCTTTCCTGCAGTGTTGCTAAAGGAACACCTCAACCTTAGGGAAAAAAAATTTTGTTTGGTGGAATTTGGAAATAATGAATTGTCAAGATGCCATAAATAAAATGAAAACAAGTTTCTATTTTAGTTCAAAATATGTAAGCACTTTTTATGAAGTTTGTTCAGAGTGATAGTTTAAAAATATTTCCTATAAACAAATACGGAACATTCTCATTTGACATTTAATACAGCATATGGAATTATATATATTTCCAAAAAGAGAAGGAAGGAAAACATGTACAGTATTCCATTTATGGCTTAAAATTTTACATTTTACATTAAAAAAGAAACATGTAATTATTACTTAAGAAGGTGGCAATCGAGAAAACTATAAAAATCATAATTAAATAACTGCAAGAACTAAATACACAAGTCAATTTGAATAAAACAAACTTTGCTGAAGACCTGTTCTTATATGGCTGCCAGTGACAGTCAATTTCACAACTATCTCTTTTAAGTTTCATGGTAACATTTTAAGATTGTTGCAACCAATGTCTTATAATTGAAACAAACAAACAAACAAACAAACAACAACCACCATGAAACTCAGGAAGTTTAGAATCATATTTACTTCAAAACTTTCACAGTTAAGGTCTGCTAGTTCAAAGTCCAAGTTCTTTTCACTACATTATATCAAAACTGGTCCAACTATTATCTACCCAAAACAAGACAACCCAGCTTCAGTTGGAGGACATGTTGATCCATATTACTGCATAGATATTTGTTGTATTTTTGAAAAGGTTGATTACATGGGGACACAAAATATAAGATATGTATAAATCAAATGTTTAATTTAAAATAAAACCATACAAATTACTATTAATTTTTCTAAGTCCAAGGCCCTTTCTTTGAGTTCAGGTCAAAAAAAGTTTTATGGTTTCTTTTTTGCCTAACCTATATACATAATACATTGTGTAAAATTTCAAATATTTGTTTCTTTGAAATAGAATGAGAATTGAGAATACTTGATAAAAAATTTAAAGGTACAATCCTTTAAATTTTGTGACTTTTTCCCCCAATACATATTGACTGTCTTACCACATCAAATCTGGCAACCTAATTTTTTAGCAACTACCTTCATTTGGAGTTTTCAAAACCATCAATTTACATTTAACTGGACCATTAAAAGTAATTGCAGTTAATTATCACTGGTTCAATTTCACTGGTGTATTTAATATTCAACTTATGTGATGTAAAAATAGGATAATTTTCATAAACAGATGTAGGTTAAAAAAAACCAATGACTCTTGCTGGGCATGCAAATTGAAATACTAGAAGAAAAAAATGCAAAGGTATATAAAAGTGTTAACCATGAACATTAGTTTACTATGGTTATCAACTGATACACTTTACAGGGGGAATGATGTCAATTTATCTAGTGAATCAGTCAACTAGAGGTCAATTAATTGAAATATATAGAATATAGTAACATAAAAATGAGTTCATTAGCCTAATGTGTTTTTAGGTGTTAATTTTATTCTCCATATTCATTATTAATGCTAACAGGAATGTAACTAATATCTTGGAGTTAATATATGCAATTGTTTAAAGAAAGAAGATAATTACTATATGTTGGACACCTTCTATATGTCAGTCTTTTTTTAGACATTATCTAATTTTATAGTTGTAACATGCTGAAAAGAAATATCATTATCTTTAGTTTGAGCAAATGGAAACTCAGCAAGGAAAGTCATAAAGCTAGAAAATTCAGAGTTGGAGTCTATGTTTCTTTTGGACCAAAAGCACTAAAAATTCAGTAGGAGTTCATCTAATATTTACTTTATTCTAACTATCTCTCTAGGTGGGTTGATAGTAGTAAGAATGACTGCAAAGGCTTTGCTCAATGGAGGTTGCTTCTTAGGCTAAAATCAGAAATTAAACAAGTTAAAGAAATATAATATTGATAGAAATGAGTGCAAAAGAAAAAATATAGTATGATGTAATAAGTTTTGAGTAGAATAGGCAACATTACATAAGGTACATTCTTAGAATTTTTTTAAAATGTTAAAACAATGAAAATAATGTTTATGGCATTAAAATCTTTGTTCTGAAAATATCATTAGAGTTATTAATAACTAACAAAAATTTCACTACTTAAATGCATTTTAATATATATTATCCTCTCAGTTAATAGTTTAAAACAAGTGACTCCAAATTTCTTAATGTAGTATAGTCATATAAACACTATTTTAATTTGTGCCAAAGTTGGAAGCTTTATCTTCTGTGATATTGTGATTTATAATAAGAAATATGTATTTGGTCTTTGTTCCCATTTCTGGCAGAGATCCTAAAACCCTTAGGTTAGAATGTCCTAAATAATCAGAGATACAAAGATACCTTTTGTTATATTAATAAGGTAACTTTTGTACCCCATCTAAGGAGGTAGGGTTGCCAGGGGAACACCATGTGATTGGGAGTTTGAATTTTCTGTTCCACTCTCACCTTCCAGGAGGCAAAAGGGTGATGGGCTAGAGGCTGAGTGAATTACCAGTGGCCAAAGATTTAACCAGTCATGACTACACAGGGAAGGCTCCATAAACAAAGAAACAAAGAAACAAACAAACAAACAACAAACAAACAAAAGACAGTTTGAAAAGCTTCTAGGTGGTAAACACTTAGAGATGTGGGGAGAATGGTGCACTTGGAGAGGTCATGGAAGTTCCTTACCTTTTCCTATACCTCGCCCTTTTCCCACACTTTGCCTTATGCATCTCTTCCATCTGGCTGCTTCTGAGTTATATATTNAGAAGCTCCGTACCTTTTCCTATACCACGCCCTTTTCCCACACTTTGCCTTATGCATCTCTTCCATCTGGCTGCTTCTGAGTTATATATTTTCATAATAAAATGGTAATTTAGTGAGCAAATGGGCTTCCTGAGTTCTATGAGCCACAGTTCTGTGAGCCACAGAACTCAGCAAAATTAACTGAAACCAAGGAGGTGACTGTGGGAACCTCTGATTTATAGCCAGTTGGTCAGAAGTGCACACATACACACACACAATGGAATCAATATCAGAACACCTAAAGACTTTTATATCGAAACTTGTGATTGATAATTTCAGATTGAAATTGTGATTCTGGTAATTAAGTACTTACAGAATGCTTTAATGGACAAGTAGGAAATTAAGGACTGAACACATTACTAACCACATTTTTCAGGGTACCATATGGAACTTAAAATATTTTGTCTAGTGTTAGGCAGTATTTTCTATTTATATTATAGGACACTGAAGCTGAAAAACCTTCATTATTATTAAAAATTACAATCAGTCAAAAAGAAGGAAATCCTGTCACATAATATAATGTGGATGAACCTCGAGGACAAACACTGTATAACTCTTCTTATATGAGGTGTCTAAAGCAGTCAATTCTTAGAAACAGAAAGTAGAATGGAGGTTACCAGGGCCTGCGAACAAGAAAAATGGATAGTTTTGTCTAATGGGTATAGAGTTTCAGGTTTGTAAGATAAAATGTTCTGGATCTCTGTTTCACAACAATGTGAATATACTTAACATTACTAAACTGTATATTTAAAATGGTTAAGATGGTAAATTTTATGTTGTATTAAAAAATGTGGTATCTCTAAAAATTGTTTATCATAATAATGAAATGAAAGCAAAAGAAAAAAGTTAAAATTACAATCAAAATTATAACTATGCAAATAATTCCTGGATTTAATTCCACAATATGAAGAGAGGTGAGAGATTAATACTGGTATTTTTTCTTGGCTAAATATTTAGGTAAGACCTATACTATAATTTTTTATTGGAGTTCAATTACATACTAGCAAATTTGAAATGCATCTTGACTGCCATATCAGAAATTTTGTTTGTTATATTTATGNCAGAAATTTTGTTTGTTGGGGCGCCTGGGTGGCACAGTGGTTAAGCGTCTGACTTCGGCTCAGGGCGTGATCCCGGCATTGTGGGATCGAGCCCCACATCAGGCTCCTCTGCTATGAGCATGCTTCTTCCTCTCCCACTCCCCCTGCTTGTGTTCCCTCTCTCGCTGGCTGTCTCTATCTCTGTCGAATAAATAAAAAATAAAATCTAAAAA